>NC_139221.1:33501797-34024297 GCF_055691185.1 Crinia signifera
GTAGATACATCTCAAGTTAGATAGATAAAAAGATACAACATAGGATAGATAGATACAGCGTATAGATAGATACAGAATACATACAGTATACACATACACACACAGATATATATTATATATACAGTATATTTCTTCTTATCTTCTTATCTGCCTACACATTACATTTATATCACATATATAATGTATCTATCTATACACACACAAATATATTATATATATATATATATATATATATATATAGACGGGATTGTAGCAGGGACGGCACTCTGAGACTTCATAAAGATTTTCAAATGCTTTTATTGCATGTCAACACACCGACACAGTGTTTCGAGCTGCTGCTCGTCCCCTGAGGGATGTATATATATATTATGTAGTGCCATTCATGTTCTCTTCCTCCTACTTCCTGTGGTATCCTATGATGTCATAATAGACACCAAACAGAGAATGCCTCATATAGAATGTAGTGACATCATAATGGTGTGATGTCATAATAGACACCAAACATAGAATGCCTCATTTCTGTATACTGAGGCGAGAGAGGATGGAGCGCATTACTTTCCTCCTCCTATTTGTGGCCTATTTAATTACAGATGTTGCACATGGAGGCGAAACATCAGGTACATTTAGTTATTTTTTCTTTTTTTTTGCCTACATGTTATATTTATTTACACACACACACAGACACATATATATACATATATATGTATATATATATATATATATATATATATCTGGCGGTGAGGGAGGCACTCGGAGACTTCTTCAAAACAACCAAAAAAGGTTTATTAGGCAACGTTTCGGGGACGGAGCCCCTTTCTCAAGCCGTGACAAACAACAAGTGACAAGCATGTAAAACAAAACGTGATTAAATACCTGTGTCGGTTCAGCCGGCGCCTCCCCTCACGTTCGCACCGCACGCCGTCCAGGGCCTCCTCCGTCCATCCCATCCCTGTTCACACCGGGTCTGTGACGTAAACGGAAGACGTCTGGTCAGCTGAGCAGCCGCTTGCGTTGCTGGGGAGTTACGGCTTCTCCGTTACCTAGACAACATATAAACAACAACATTGAAATAAACGCAATGAACTTATATAAACATGTGCACAGTATCTTGACCAACAAATATGTGTGGGAATATAAAAGACCGGAAGGTCACAATGAGGAAATGTGTGCAAAGTGAGCCGATGTGAACCTATGTCTGTGAGACACGGCATCTAAATTGTGCACAAGTATGTGTGATTTACAATGTAAATGTGCCCACCCACTGGCAGGTTACAATAAAGACATACGCAGTATTAAAACACTTAATCAGTGTCATATGTGAAGATCTATGTGTATGTTTAAAACCGAGCCAATTCACTTATGGCTCTGTGACTTGTGAATAGACATATAGGAAGTGTATACCCATCTATAATGGTATCTTAAGAAGTGCGAAAAAAGTGGCAGTTAGCTGAGCGGGTATAAGATGTTTCTATGTAATAAAATGATGTGATAATCTATTGATGAACAATCACAAATAGGGCGGCATGGGCATAAGAAACCTAACCATGTAAATGCATGTCACTAGAGTGAGTGTCCGTTCCATTAAAGCTACTGCTCTATAGAGCAGTAGCTTTAATGGAACGGACACTCACTCTAGTGACATGCATTTACATGGTTAGGTTTCTTATGCCCATGCCGCCCTATTTGTGATTGTTCATCAATAGATTATCACATCATTTTATTACATAGAAACATCTTATACCCGCTCAGCTAACTGCCACTTTTTTCGCACTTCTTAAGATACCATTATAGATGGGTATACACTTCCTATATGTCTATTCACAAGTCACAGAGCCATAAGTGAATTGGCTCGGTTTTAAACATACACATAGATCTTCACATATGACACTGATTAAGTGTTTTAATACTGCGTATGTCTTTATTGTAACCTGCCAGTGGGTGGGCACATTTACATTGTAAATCACACATACTTGTGCACAATTTAGATGCCGTGTCTCACAGACATAGGTTCACATCGGCTCACTTTGCACACATTTCCTCATTGTGACCTTCCGGTCTTTTATATTCCCACACATATTTGTTGGTCAAGATACTGTGCACATGTTTATATAAGTTCATTGCGTTTATTTCAATGTTGTTGTTTATATGTTGTCTAGGTAACGGAGAAGCCGTAACTCCCCAGCAACGCAAGCGGCTGCTCAGCTGACCAGACGTCTTCCGTTTACGTCACAGACCCGGTGTGAACAGGGATGGGATGGACGGAGGAGGCCCTGGACGGCGTGCGGTGCGAACGTGAGGGGAGGCGCCGGCTGAACCGACACAGGTATTTAATCACGTTTTGTTTTACATGCTTGTCACTTGTTGTTTGTCACGGCTTGAGAAAGGGGCTCCGTCCCCGAAACGTTGCCTAATAAACCTTTTTTGGTTGTTTTGAAGAAGTCTCCGAGTGCCTCCCTCACCGCCAGATATTGAATTGCCCTCCAGGCAAATAGGCAAGGCACCGAAGCTATTAATTTTGTCAGCCACTGGGAGTGCCGATTCCTACGGACAGTATATATATATATATATAGAGAGAGAGAGAGAGAGTTTTTATATCAGCCATATCTACATATTTAATAATAAGGTTTAACATTGTGGTTAGGAAGAAGATTTGCTTCTGTTTGTCCACATATTTGTATAATTGCCATCCACTAGCAGTGTTTTTGCCTATTACATTGGCCATAAATAATTTGAATTGGTACTGGACCACCAAGCCAAGGCACCCCTGCAGGGGTCCTGAGGCACCACGGGGTGCCACGGCTCATAGTTTGGGATCCACTTTCCTACTATAACTGCTTATATCATAATGCAAGAACAACTAGAATTGTCATGAACTGTCCTTAAATTGTTGTTGTTTTCTCATGTCCCCCCAGCACCCATGTATGACGCGGGCAATAATAACAGCCCTGCGGAAGATGGTAAGTACAGCTATAATAACCATGTAACTGTAATAACAGTATCAGTGTATGTACACTTCTGTATAACAGCTGTTGTGTTTTCTCATGTTCCCCCAGCTCCAATGTATGCAGAGGTCTATGACAACAGCCCTGCAGTAGACGGTAAGTACAGCTATATAATAACCATTTAACTGTAGGGTACCCCTGTTTGCCTTCCAGCCTATGCTGACATGCCTCAGATATTGGGGGTTACATTTTCTTGAGGGAGGGACACCTTTAGATGGTGATTTATTCCAATTGGTCGGGTTGAATAAAAGGGGCAGGTAGTTTTGATGCTTACTTTGATGCAGCTCCTTTGGAGAAAGTGACTGGACGTGGTTACAGTTTTTCAAATAAAAGCATCACCGTTCCAGGTGGGCCCATAAGCCACTTTAGTTGAGCTGTTGCCTCAAGTTGTGTCATGCTGGGCAGATGTCCTTCTTTTTATTTTTATATGGTTATTTTTACATAACAGAGGTGTGAGGAGCACTTCCCTTAGGACAGGCGTGTCAAAACTATGGCCCTCCAAGTGTTGTGAAATCACAATTCCCATCATACCTTGCCACAGTTTTGCTATTAGGGAATGCTATATAGCAAAGCATGCTGGGATGTGTAGTTTCACAACAGCTGAAGGGCCATAGTTTGGACATGCCTGCCTTAGGAGTTGGTTGATGGTCAAGGATATTGGCAGAAGGTCGATCCTTGGCCATGAGGGCAGATGGCCCTTTGGTCAATTTCGATTTATTTTTATGCTATTTATCTTGCAAATTTGATTTTGCATTTTTATATTTTATAAACATATCTTCTTCTCCCTCCCACCATAGATAGTTGAGGGACAATTTTTTTCACTTATGGCCCCCATACACTACGATACATCAATGCAATTTCCCTTGAACTCCCCCTGGACCTTCCCGGGAGTGATTGCAATCGATTTGGTACTTTAGTATAATTTTTTGCATAAGAAATATCTTCGAGATAAATCGCATGAGATATATATATTATGGTATACAATTGTACCAAAAGATATATCTGATGGGCTGGGTTAGGGGGGACTGGAAACGTCAGTCAAACTTCCTGCGATATAGCGCATACGATATATCGCATGTGCAAGAAGCACTCCTTTTTCCATCCGATTCCGATAAATCACATATGCAGTATGACCAACCTAGTGATTCCTATCCGACACTCCGCACATCGGATCGGATGGAAAACACAAATGATGTGGCATTTTTCAGTTGATATATCAGCCTGAAATATCAAAATCGGATGAAATGGTACTTATGTATTATCTGGGCTCCCATGTTAAATGCACCCCATTTTTTCATACCCCTACTATCCAACTACGCATGGAGTTGATTTTATATAGTGTGGCGAGCGCAGCGAGCCACCGTGCCCGAAGCGTGGCGAGCGCAGCGAGCCCCGCAAGGGGACACGGTCTCATAAGAAAAACGGGAGCCCAGATATTACATAAGTACCGATGAAATCGTTCTAGTGTATGTGAGCCTTTATTTCAAAATAGGCCACCTTAAAGAATTCCTTTAAGAATATAAAAAGCTGCCCCCTTTCATGCCATACTTCTGTTGCCCAATTTATTATTTTAGTTAAGTTGTATGAATGAGGTGTAATAACAGTATCAGTGTATGTGCACTTCTGTATAACAGCTGTTGTGTTTTCTCATTTTGCTCCAGATTCATCCGCCGGCGGCTCATTGGAGAACGATCCATCAAAGCAAAGTAAGTTATTCAAATAATCCCTCTTATTACTGAGTATAACATATCATACAGTACAATGAAGGATATGCCCATTTCTGCAATAAGAATATTATAGCGCTACAGACTGCAGAGCTGTAATAGCGCAGAGCAAAAATATAGGGAATTATTGCAAATAATGGCCTGAATCAGGTTGCTCAATGCAGCCCACCAGCTGTTGTGGAACTATACATCTCAGCATGCCCTGCCACAATTTTGCTATTAGGGGTGTGCTCAATGGCAGGGCATGCTGAGATGTGTAGTTCCACAACAGCTGGAGAGCCGCATGTTGAGCACCACTGGCCTAACTGAAAGTCCAGAGAGAGGCTCCTCAGTGGATTACCTGAGCCCATGTGACAGGAAATGGAGCCATTTCTGTGTTACCCCTATGGCTGTACAGTTCTTATGCTGCAGATATGGAACAACAAAATTACTTTAATGTGTTTCTTGTTTTGTGTTTCAGAGCCCCCCGGTAAAACAAGATCCTCACTTACATCTGTGATGGACATCGCGCCAGGTAAATAAACATATGGTTAATAAGAAAATGAGAGAACCTGATGGATTGTGTTCTGTTGTGTGTTGCACATATCAGTCATATAACATATCTGTCAGGCCTCTGAGCTATGCAGAATTAATCTGCTTCACACAATTTTAAAAGAGGTAACCTAGAGACATTGTGAATTGTTCCAGTGCCTGTACTAGGGGTAGGGTGTAATAGGGTGCGAGAGAGCCTGTGTTTTTTAAAGCGGCAATCATTTGTCAGGTGAAACCAACCTAGTTTCTGTCTTGTAAAAAAGCGCTGCTTTAAAATACGGACATACCCACATGAAGGTCTGCATCTCCTGCTTCACGTGCCCTATTACATTTACCCCACTGTGTTACCAGTGACCGCTTGGGCCCAGCATATATTACTGCATGTATCTTAGTTCTGCTGAAGTATTAGATCCATGGAAAATCTATCATTATTCCCCCGATGGCTTAACATTTGCTCAATAAAAACATGATCACTCTCTATACTGCACACATCAGACTTGAGTCAACATGGGTAATAAAATGCCATTCCAAGCTTTCATTGTGGTGAAGACACACATCCACATATTCTGTCACATGGTCAAAATATACAAAATAATGACACATGAAAAAAAGGTTGTCTTAAGTTTTTCATGATTTTTATTTTATTTTTGGATTCTTTTGATACTTTACCGTCTCCGAGAACTACGATTGGGAATGGCAAGTGTGCCGAGTGCAGCGGTAGCGCAGCAGTGTACCTGGCTTGGAGCATGGTGAGCGAAGGGATCCATGCCAGGGTAAATTCATGTCAACCTTTTGCTTGTGTCATCCATTTTCCAGTGTCAACCTTTTGTCGACCTATTGATCATCAACCCAGGCACTGTCGACATTATGATCCCTTATGTCTCTTTTCTGCCTTTGTATAATGTATCATTTTTATGAATTAACGCGAGTAATCTTTTTTTACCAATTCAGCCATCAAAGCCCTGGAGAAGAAGATTGCCATACTTGAGAAGGGATTAAAGAAGCAGACGAAAATAAACACCATCGTCATCTACACCGTTATCGGTACCGTATCCCTGCTCGGCTTTTTCTCCGTATTATTCCTCCTGTGTTACTGGGTATTCAAAAGGTAGGGATTGTGTTATTTCTTTTATTGTCCGTTTTATAAATGTTCAAGCTGAAACTTCATTTATCTCATTATCTATTAACAGATCTGATGACAGAGAAATCGACATAGAAGGTGAGAAAACCTACAGTTAACTATATGTGTCGTACAATTGCACAAAATGCCCACATGCAGAAATATAATGTCCTTTATTTATCTTTCTATCTAGATCCTTGTCGTGGCGCGGATTCAACTGCCGAATAAGAGGATGCAGGCCCTGTGTGCGCTGGTTCTAGGTGTGAGGTACTGTTGTAAGAGAGCGTTCTTGTACTGGCTATTAGCTGTAGCTAGTACATGAACCCTTTCTCACCGCAGTTCCTTACAGTATACCTAGAGCAATAGTGCTTCATCTGAGGTTCTAGTTGTGAGGTATTGCTGCAAGAGAGTGTTCCTGTATTAACTATTAGCTGTAGTTATTGCAAGAACACTTTCTTACAGCAGTTCCTTACTTATAGAACCGTAGCACTTTATCTATTGTATATTCTTCAGCGCACACTTCTACCAACAGAGTCTTATAAACATCAAAAGCATCGAGTAACATCAACTCTTATATAACATCGAGTAACATCAACTCGTATATAACATCAATAAATTAACATCTGCAGTTGAATTAAAAAAAAATAATGATTGTGTTATTTGTTGATCTAGCGTTGGGTATTATATAATACAGGGCTGGGCAACTCCGGCCCTCCAGATGTTGATGAACTACACATCCCAGCATGCCCTGCATCAGTTTCAGCATGGCCACGTAGCAAAACTAATGCAAAGCATCCTGGGATGTGTAGTTCATCAACATCTGGAGGGCTGGTGTTGCCCAGCCCTGATATAATACAATAAATGTACACAGTGGTGCCTGTATACTGGCCCACAATGGTTCATCAAACTACAACCACCAGCATTAGACTTTGGGGGGGGGACATCCAGAAAAGGGCAAGGCCGCCCGCATGCTGAATCACTCCCCACAATGTGCCCGCAAAATTTTACGGGCACATCTCTAAAGTGCAAGCACTATGCTATGCAGGGAGCACTTGCACAACCCCAGCTGCTCCCTGGCTGCGCAGTCTAGCTACAAAGCCAGATGCAGGGAGCCATGTTTGGAGCCACAGCACCCACTTATAAAGTCACACAGCTGAAGTCCTCCTCCAAAGTGTTCTCCCACATACCACCACATGGCCTGTTGCCACCACCCATCAATACTTAAACTGCGGTCACAGCAGGAGCATAGTTTAAGTGCTTTTGCATGCACCAGCATGCCCGGATCCCTGTAAATCACCCAGTAGCAAGTTTTGGAGATCAGCAATGGGGTCTGAATCAGTCCCCATGTCAGGAAAGACACATTGCATAGGTTGGCACCTCAAACTGCAGCCAGGAATATACAGGATTCCAACCACTAACAGAACCACAAGACAAACTCCAAGTGTGTACAGCTCCCAGGCGCTGTTCCTTTCAACTCTGCTTTTCTGTCTCTCACCCCTTGTTTGGCACCACTGGATCTCAGAGAGAAAGGAAGGGAAGATATCCAATGATTAACAGTATTTCCAGATCCATACCACACTATCAATCTATGACTCCAACATAACTCACCTAAATACAGTGAGATGCGCTCAGGGCCGGTGCAAGGCACCGGAGCGCCCCAGGCGAGTCGGGGTGGGGGCGCCCCGGTGCCGGGCGGGGGGGGGGGGGGGGGGGGTCTTGGTTGGTACCTGCGTAAAAAAAACTTCTGTCCCCGGCGTCCCTGCTGAGTGCTGGTGTAGGGGTGTCCGTGCCGCCGGGGGAGCCTGCGGCGCTGTTATCGTGTATACGCTTGTCGCGCCCGGCGGGGTCCCTACAGTGCATAGAAAATAACTAGCGCTATGCGCGCGGCGTTATTTTCTATGCTCTGTAGGGACCCCGCCGGGCGCGACAAGCGTATACACGATAACAGCGCCGCAGGCTCCCCCGGCGGCACGGACACCCCTACACCAGCACTCAGCAGGGACGCCGGGGACAGAAGTTTTTTTTACGCAGGTACCACAGTGCAGGGGGTGAGGGGCGAACTGCCGCCCTCCAGGTGCCGGCGCCCTAGGCAAATGCCTAGAGCTGCCTAGTGGTGGCGCCGGCCCTGGATGCGCTCACGTAAAGGTTTCTTTGGTAATTCCTATATGAACATCTTGTCCTCTACTTTAGGCACGTGTAAAACTACACTCACCAAAAAATTCTGTCACAAGTTCACCAAAAGGTTTCTTTATTGGCATGCTTTCTCCAAATACCATAAAAATGGTTCCTTCACTTTAAAATGATGTATTCCATAAATACAACAAGTTTAAAAATATTTGAGGATCACCAACTGCACCCCTTCAACAGCACAGGTAAGTTAGTCACCACATCCGGATCGTGATCTCCCGCTCACTCGTCATCAGAAAGGATGATAAGCTGCATTGAATAGTCCAGAAAGAGTCCTCCAAGATAACACCAATGCGTTTAAAATAAAGGTTCTTCCTCAGGGTGTATTAATCATTGGATATCTTCAGTTGCAGTTGAAGTTTTCTGCGAGGAGTAAGTCGACACCCAGTCATAAGAAAAAAAACGCCCCATGCTAAATAGCAAGAGAATTAAGAATAAATCACTAATCGCTATGTACTCGCAAATCCATACGCAATTCCCGAAACATTGAAGAAACTTTGCCGTCTGTGCAAATCTGGGTATCACTGAGGCTTCCACTAATCTGCGACTGAGACAGACTGGAAGTGGTCAGCACTGACCTGACAGACCCACCCAGAGAATGCCTGGGCACGCCTGCTTCTTATCTGCCAAACCCAGAAATGGCAGGTTACCACCCCCAACATCTACTTCCAGTCAGTCAAACTGTGAGAGGATTGCCTTTAGAATCCACAAATTTTTTGACGCTGGTTCGCATCATGCATGCGCGATGTGTATGGTACGCATGCACAGTTGTTCTATAGTCGCTTGATTTGCCGATTCACTGATCCATGCCGAATTAGCCCCATGGTGTATTAAATAAAATAAACGATCCCCCAGGTAAAGAAGGATGATCTGGTCCTGAAATAGTGGTCTGCCATGATAGGTACCGGCATAGAAAGCTGAAAAGAAGGAGCATAAGTCCCCTTATGTGATGGTACATAAAGGCTTCTTTCATTTTGATAAATATTGTCTGTGTGCGCAGAGGAGAAATAAATGTATATAGTGCAATATATAAAATACAGGTTTTATTAGTCCCCAAAATTCAGTCTTCACAAAATAAAACCACAGGGAATGGCTGAATGCACTTCATACCAGATCCCCGGTATAATGCTCCTTGTACAGAAAACACTGATCACGATGAACCCAGCAGTCAGACAGGTTGGATTTTCTAGGAGTGTTTCAGAAAAAAATATTTCTAGAAAACCAGCACTAAGAAGGATGTGCAGCTAGGGTAACAAATGGAAATGGTGTTTGTCAATCACCAAAAAGAATAGTTGTGTAGGAAAAATCATTCAAAACCCATAAGCGCTACCTCCAATTTCTAAATGTATAACAACACCATATCATTTAAGATGAAGTAAAATACATAACTTTTATAGAACAGGTATCTGTTGTTCCATATATCCCAATGAAGGGGAATCGTCTTCAAACAATCTGTAAAATAATCCCCAAAAACTCCACAATTTAAGATATATAAGATAATTGGAGATATGAAGATAATTGGAGATATGAAGAAACAACAATTGGTGCAATATTTCTTCAAAGGTAGAAATTATTTTATTCAACAAAATTCACTCACAAACACATGATGCATAAGGCGCACTTTATAATTCCACAAGGCAATAACAGCTGGGCTCTCCGTCCAACTTTAGTCTCTCCATATGAAGTATAGCACTTCCACGATGGAGTAAAGGGAGATCACTGGAAACTAAGTGCCGGCTCAAGGATCCAGATGTCCAGGAAACAGGATCACCAAGCAGCAACACCAGAAGGGACCCTCACACACTTAACGCGTTTCGGACACTATTGTCCTTCATCAGAAGTGAAACCCAATGTTTCTTTTTTAACACTGTGTAATAGCCCCGTCATTTGGGCGTATCTACATTCTAAGTAGAAGGGGAACTTTTCCATTGGTATACAGAGTTGTTCATGATTGGCCGATGAAAAACACAGTCTCCTTTTAAGTCCGCCTAGTTAGCCACATATACTGAACAGCTGCAAGCATTAGTTTTGTGTGGCGCCCTGGAGCAATAAACAATAAGAAAAGAGCTTTTAAATTACATAAAGCAAATGGGGGAGATGAGGCATACACAAAGTACAAAGAGTTAAATAAAATTTGTAAAAAAGAAATCAAGGCAGCTAAAAGGGAAACAGAAAAGCGATAAACCAAGGAAAGCAAAACAAATCTCCAAAGTTTTATAAATACATAAAAAGCAAACAGTCAATAAAAAAAACATAGGCCCCTTAACCAATGGTAACAGAAATAGCATTACTGAGGACAATGATAAAGCACAACTGTAAATTACATTTTCTCATCTGTTTTCACTGTTTTCACACTAGAACTTAGAAATCACTTCAGAGGAGATCCTCAAAAGGCTTTATAAAATCAAAATAAATAAATAACCGGTAAGGGTATGGAACTACCTTCCAGAAGAAGTAGGGGTATTGTATGGAAGGCCCACAGTCGTGATTACGATGGTCAGTATACCCACATTGGAATCCTGACCACCGGTATTCCAAGAGGTGGGTGAGCGCAATGAAGCCGCTTGCAGGGTTTGAGGCTCGCTTCACTCTCCGCAGGGTCTATTCTCCCTCTATGGGGATCGTGGACCCCATGTGGGAGAATAGCCCTTGTCAGTCAGGATCCTGACTGTCGGGCATTTAAACAGTCAGCAATTCCGATGTCGGAGTACTGGCCGTTGAAATCTGGACTACCAGGCCGTCATTCGTCACACAAGAAATAGTGTGGGCAGATGCAATGAACACATTTAAAATAAGGTTGGACAAACATTTATTGTTAAAAAGCATTCAGGGTTACAACCCATAAATACCATTAGCCTAAAGTTGAAACAAAGTAAATAAATTCAAATGGGCATATTACATCACATACACTCTAATGGGTCCTGTAAAAAAGGTTGAACTTGATAGACGTACGTCTTTTTCAACCTCAACTACTATCTTAATATGTTACTATGTATTTTGAAACAATTTAAAGGGCTGACAAAGTGATATATATTTTTAGTTTAAAAGTAGTGTTGCAATCAGAATAAAGTATATAAAAATAATTTGGTCTACAGCTATTGCAGTATTTATTCGCAAGATAAAATGTCACTTATTAGATCATTTAGAACTGCAAGAAAACTAAAGAATATTAACTTAATCTGACAGACAGCTTTGGCAGTATTTGAGTGAAAATGAATCACATAAAAAAAAAGCAATATTTTGAGATCTGATCATTTACACCAACGTGATGAACTATGATATTTATGTTTCAAAGTCTATAGTCTAAAGGAGAAAAACAGGAGAAGACCTGAGCGAGGGAAAGAAACAGGGAGATATGTAAGAAGAAATGGAACAGGGGGAGACGTGAAAGGAGGTGGAACATAGAGAGACTTGAGAGGAGGAACATGAGAGAAGCAGGAATAGGCATTAGGTGTGAGAGAGATTGAAAAGGCTGGGAACAGAGGTGCAACCTATTAGGGGGTGGAGGCTAGCTATTGGGGTGAGCATTGTGGGCTTCGATGGAGTCTGGCTGTAGGGATAAAAAATTAGATGGGGGGGAGAAGCTACAAGTTGCTTGCTGGCTACAGTATTGCATCATTTGGGGTGTACAGTATATGTAGTGCATACTGTGTTCCTGCAGGTTCTCATTGAGGAGACTCATCGACTGTTGGTTCCGGGAGCACAGCAGAGCAGTGCAACGCAGTCAATATGAAGGCTGCTAGTGCTTCCTGTCACGTAACTGCAGATCGGTGATTAACATACGATCTGCGCGCGGGGGGGGGGGGGGTGCCGCATGATCAGTGCTGCACTGCAATGAGCTGAGGAGCAAAGACAGAGCCATTTCTCACGTGCTCCGCAAAGGACCATGGTAGGAGCTGTGCACAGCAGCACCCACGTGGCCATTTTGATTTCTGGAAAAACGCAGCTACTGATGAGCTCAAATGTGGAATGTGGCTGGATCTGGTGGCAGGTGGGCCAGCCAAGCGTAATCTGGCCTAGAATCCTGGCATGCTATAGATAGAAAGGCCACACACTGCGCTAAATGTACTAAGAATAGGAGCAGCAACCCTGAAGGGGTCCTCTGTTAGACAAGACTAAACCTTCTACTATTGCACAGAATGAAATTCGGTCACAGTAAAAAATGTCTTTAATAAAACTGCCCACAGGGCATAGCAGTATACAATGTAGGTTATAGTAGTACAATTTCAGTGAATTGATAACGAGTATCCTCTTATACAATATATATTATAATGTAGGCGGATATTGCAGTTTGCCCATTAGCCCAACGCGTTTCCTCTTAGATAAGACTTCATCAGGTGCACGGTACAACAATTGAACAAGTTGATCACGCGATCATAGAGTTAAACTGGGGTTCTTCAAAGTGATGGAATGAACCAAAAAGTGTGGGTATAAATATAACAAGAGCATCCACTCCTACCTCACTGTCTGACGAAGGGACAAGGAGTTCCCGATATGCGTTGCAGGAGGTTGGAGTGCTGCGTATGGGAAGGAGGAATCCAGAGCTGGAGATCTGTGAAACACCTGGGACCCAGGTTTTATCCGGAGAACCGAGGGCCCTTAAAGGATTGAAAGACCTTTCCTACAGGCGTTCATAATCACCATATTCTTTTAAACCCCCACCCATATCATTTAGGTGACCTACTAATTGGTCCAATTTTATTATTGTGTGAGAATAACCACCATTTTTATTGTGTTTTAAATGTTTTTGTATCAATAAACTGTTATCCCTGGCTATATTACACTATTTGCCTTTTTCCATTTTCCCTATGTCCCCATCTCCTATATACATTTGGAGAGCCTTATTGTGAGGTGAAGACAGTCTTAATAAGGCAAGTAACACTTACATATTTTTACCCACATATTATTTACCTTGAATACGGTCACTCTTTTATTGGGAAGGTGTTAGCGCACAAAGTCACTTACCATTTATTTCTATACCACACACATTGCCGCTGTTATACATACATACTACACACACTGCAGCTGTCATACATACATACATACCACACACACTGCAGCTCTCATACATACATACTACACACACTGCAGCTGTCATACATACATACCACACACACTGCCGCTGTTATACATACATACTACACACACTGCAGCTGTCATACATACATACCACACACACTGCTGCTGTTATACATACATACTACACACACTGCAGCTGTCATACATACATACCACACACACTGCTGCTGTTATACATACATACTACACACACTGCCGCTCTCATACATACTGCACACACTGCTGCTGTTATACATACATACTACACACACTGCCGCTCTCATACATACATACTGCACACACTGCAGCTCTCATACATACATACATACATACTACACACACTGCAGCTGTCATACATACATACCACACACACTGCCGCTGTTATACATACATACTACACACACTGCAGCTGTCATACATACATACCACACACACTGCTGCTGTTATACATACATACTACACACACTGCCGCTCTCATACATACATACTGCACACACTGCCGCTCTCATTCATACATACTACATGCACTGCCGCTGTCATTCATACATAATACACACACTGCCGCTGTAATGCATACTATCAATAGCGATATAAATATAACCAGATGGACTATAAGTGAAGTGCGCAGTTTACATGCTATGTGCGTAAACTAATACCTTTTACTCCTAGCTACGAATGTACCAAGTGTAACGCAGCGTAGCGAACCTTTGTCTGTGCTAGCAGCAAGCTATACAGACACCAACAAAGCGGTATACTTCCGCTGTACCAAGTACAAAAACTGGTGTACAAATGCAAGGATTGTTTCCTTATTACCCTCTGTCGCTTAGAGCGAATAAACGCCAAGACACAGTCTTAAATAAAGGGATTTAGTCCTTATATTATATTTCGGTCCCTAGCGGACAACAGGGGGGTTACAGAAAAGAGAAAGCACAGAAATACAAGTTATACCGTCAGTGATACAAGCTAACAATTGAATCTACTAAATAAGAGAAAAAGAAGAGATGCATAATATAATCAGCCACACTACATACAGGAATACAAATGTGACCGTCACATCTATAGCGCAGCGCAATCCAAATGTGCCCGTACGCACCGATGCGTTGTATTTCCGCAAACCTCACTACTCAATCGGAACTCATACATGTGCCACATGACACACTTATGCAACAAGGCAACCTCATAAAAATTGAATTGTTTTTAATTTTAATCAATTAATTCCTAATTGATACTTAAACACATTACTACCACTTTAGATTAACCCTTACATCATGTGAAGTGGTATTCATTCATTGTTGCCCCTTTACCTATGTTTTATGTATGCATATTATATAATAATTGCACGTCAAATGCAATATTCTACAATGTGCAAATTAGTAGTAACACATACTAAAGGTCACTTACCTACAGTTATAAACAGTGTGTGTGTGTATACATCATTATGCATTTTGCATAATGTTATTTGTAATACAATTATATTAAAATTGTGTCAAGCAAGGATGTGCCTACTACAATAAAGGTACTGTACCTCGCTGTGCTAAAACACACACATACACACCAACACACCTTCAACACCATTTTTACATTACCCTTCACTTTATTTCACTTGTATGCAAACACACATCTACTGTATATACAGTATATACCTTTTGCAAATGACATAAATATATCACACCATTTATACATATACAGTAAAATGTTACAAAAACACACAGACCACTTCTAACTTGCAAAAAATATTTATTTAGCTACAAAATTAAAAGAAAAAAACTTAAAGCAGCAGGTTGCACAAATCCTGCACGTCTGCAGCCAGCAGGAGCAGGTGCTGGCGCATGCGAAGGAGGGCCCCACGTACGCCCTCGCCAACTTCCCTCAGGTCATCTGTGGGCATGTTAAAGGGGGTTCAACATTAATAATGCTATTCAGGTCGACATTTTACATTGTGATAGCTAAATTCAATCCAAAGTACCTACAGCATGATAAATCATACATACACACAATTATATACATATATCTATATAACTATATATATATATATATATATATATATATATCTATATCTATATCTATATAAGTTGTAACACTGTAGGGGGATGTGGATGCCTTTTCCTGGGGTAGAAGGCAGCCAACAGCAGCTGAGTAATCACACCAGTCCAGTCTTTATGGTACAACTGGCCGCAACCAGTTTTATTTCAGCAGAAAACAAAATAAACATAAAAAGAAAATACCTTGCCTGCCCGGCACTAACTATACACAGGATGCTCCTAACTGTCACTAAAGGAAAATACTAAGTTTCCCAGTCAACACTGGGGACTCACTTGTAAAAGGCAAGTTTGCTTCCAAGTTCTCACACAGAGACTCTGCAGTCCCCAGGCAGTTCTCTCACACTGCTCTCTGGCAGCCTTTATTACAGCTTGCTTGCTGATTAGCCCTCTGTGAGGCAAAACAGCTGTTTCTAAAAGGTGTAGGACAAGAACCTGGGGCCTCCGGAGGTCCGACCATCGCCTCTCCAGTTGGGCGACGGTCCTCCGCACCTGGGTGCGCGCGAATATTCGGCGCCGGGCAGCAGCATACGCCCGGCGCTTATCTCGATTACTAATGAAGGGCCCGCACGGCCCAGCCTGCTCTCCATGACGGAGACCAGGGCCCTGAGCTCCGCATTTGAAAACGGGGCTGCTCTCCCATAGGTCGCCATCTTAGCAATGGCGCATTACAAGCAATCATGTACTGTAATTGGTTGTTAAGTATTAATTGTTATTTGGTATTAACTTTATTGAACATTTTTACATGAACAGTGTGTATGTGCCACAACAATCGGCGAAAACATCGCATCGCCAAGCAAGGCTTGCTATAGCTTGGCATCGCTGAGCTGCCCTTCGCATTACTTACTGTATGCAACTAATATTGGCACAAATAACAACATCACCAACACATACAGGATGAAAGAAGTTGGAAAACCAATATACTCACCAAACATGGCTCAAAACATCAGGTGAAATAGTGTTAAAAAATATACAGTTTAACATATCTCTACAAGGTATAAATTTTGACACCCATATTGGTGTGAAACCAATACACCTCAAATATAAAAAATAGTGCAATAGCATTTCCCATTAATAGCCCATGGTGCCATGTAAAACCTTACCTTATACCGGGCCACACTAGAGATCTGTATTAAAATGTTCCTAGCATCAAGTCAGTATTTGTAGGCCTATCACATGTGATTTCAATGCAATCAGTGATTAGTATTGAATGTGTTGTGGACTGGATTTAAATCTGGAATGGGTTAGTTACATTTGTTGTACCTACAATACAAGTGCACAGTACAAATCACCATTCACATATTGCATGAATGCCTGTGAAAAGTTGTAGCTGTTCATTGATGAAAAATTCAGGCTATGTGTAGAAAATCATACTTGGAATGGACGCCTGGTTTTGTAAAGTATTTTTCCCGCTGGTATGGGCGTGGCGTTTGCAGCGCACAAACACCACGGTGCACGCTACCGTACGGGACGCTGCCGCACAATGCGTAGCAGCACAGTACGCAGGGTGGGGATGAAGTACGCCAATTAGATAAATGGGTATATATAGGTGTGCAAGAAGAACTAGATTGTGCTGCAAACATGTCTGGGACAGAATCAGATGGAGCTCATGAGCTTGAGCTACTCTTAGCTTGGCTGGACTCCATCACCTCCAATGTGCACCTGAGCACAAATCAGCCATTGGGAGGTGACAAGGCTGCAGGGCCATCTTCTGCAGGGCCACCTTCGACCTCAGCAGAATCATTGGGGACAGAGCAGGTGGCTTCACAAGAGAGTAGCCTGGCCAGCACTTCGAGTACAGCAACTGGTAGCCGTGGGTGTGGGTGTGGCTGGAAGAGGCCAACAGAGGAACCAACCACTAAGGACAAGGTATTCCAACCGGAGGAACTTCAAATACTGGTACCCCATGCACGGGATTTGATAGAGTTGAGACACATGAGGTTGACACCCACAATGAGATGGAAGATTTGGGACGACATCACTGCGGAGATTAATGCGGTTGCTCCACAAGTTCGTGAGGCAGAGTGTGTAAAGAAAAGGCAAGTTCAAGTGTGTCAAATTAGAGTTTATCAATACCAGTAATGTGTTTATACAATGGTAGATGCAATTGCTAAATGACAGGTCACGTTGCTAGGAGCAACAGACATTATTGCCATGTCACTTATTCAATATATATTAGATGGCGACTGTGAATATATAACAATATGCTGAATGGCCATGTTCAAGGTGATTAGTTTCAGTTTTTAACTAATGTAAGTTATGTTGAATGAAGCAGGCTAAAAAATCAGTAGCATATAACAATGCATGCTAATACAAACTTCCGGTGTGAGATGTAATAATTTTAAATCTTTGGTTGCAGGTGGCATGACTTCAAATGCAACCTCAAGAAGAAATTGACCACACGTTGGGAACACAGCCACACCACTGGGGCTGGCCCCATGCCAGGCCGACTTGAGCTCACCTCCCTGGAGAAGTTGGCCGTAGATTGTATAGCTATTGAGGAGGTCCGGGGGGTGAGCAACATGGACAGTGAGTCCCCAGTGGATGTATTTGCGGCTGAACTTGCAGGTAATTTGTTAGCATGACATAACTACTTTGTAATATGTTTCAAGGAAAGTGTTGTAATTGTACGTTTCTCTTTCAGCACCATCTCCAACGTGCGGGAGTGATCTTCTTGAGAAGACAGTCCCACCTGCCACCAGTGGCAGCCAGGTGCAGCAGCAGCCAACGGCCACACTGGATGCGGACAGGTGGTTGCAACTGCTTAACAGCATTCACCAGCAGGGAGAGTAAGCAGCAGAGCGGCTGATTAGGACCGAGGAGGTCATGCAGGCTATTGTCGGCACCCAGCAGGCAATAGCTGGGAGCCAGCAGGCAAAAGCTGGCAGCCAGCAGGTCATGGCTGATCAAGCCGTTCGGCAAAATGACATGCTGGTAGGTATAAAAGACCTCCTCCTCCGTCATAATGATCTTGTGGCGGAGCTAATCTCCACCAATAGGGCCCAATTAGCAGATGTTTCTGGTGCTTTCCCAACACCAGCACTCCCTGCTGGCGGAAGGGGAACACCATCCCACCCTTCCACAGCAGCTGCTCCACCCGACCCACCAGCACAACGTGGCCATGGCCGAAGAGCTGCTGCACGTGGCCAGGCCCCTACCAGGGCCAAACGGCCATGCAAGTGAGGTGGCATCCGCATTAATCTCCGCCCTTATGTCGTCCCAAATCTTTCATTTTGCTGTGTGTGTCAGCTTCATGTGTGCAACCCAATCCCGTGCAAAGGGTACCCACATTTGTGGTGCCTTCAGTTGGAATGTTTTGGTTGGTTCCCCTGTTGCCCTCTTTCTGCTACCATTACTGGCTGCTGTTCTCGAAGTGTTGGTCCTATACTTTTCTTGTGAAGCCACCTGATGTGTTCCTAATGATTCTGCTGTGGCTATGTATGAAATGTCAAAAATGTTGTACCTTTTTTTTATTATTTTCCTTTATTATTATGTTCCCTTTATTTTTTGGCATGTGGCATTTTTTTCCCCATAGGATAATATGGGACCCGTCAATTCTGACCCCCACCCGGTTCCGACGGCTGCTAGTTCCCCCCCCTGGCATCACAGGAGCTTGTGGTTGATGTCATTCAATTCCAAATCGCTCGGCCTTCAATATGATACCAGGATGGTCCATATCGGTCAATCGGTTCCAGAGATATATCGTGTATATCGATTTTTTTTATTCATGTTCTTTGAGGGCAGATTACTCTGGAACCGAACGTTCCAGTTTCACTGGACCAAAATCATTCAAAGCCCACTCAAAAGTTCTTCAATATGATACTTGTCTCATGTAAATGGGTCAGTTAGTTTCGAAGATACTGTATAGCCGGTTAAATGAGATAAATGGTTAAACCTGGGAATGCATTTTCTGGTGTGAAATGGGTATTATTTCAAATAGCTGGGACCTGCAGTGCTCGGAATACAGCCAGGTTCTGCCACTGTCACTTCTGCCTGGCGGCGGCTGTCCCCCATTTAATCTGTGTGGCATTATGTGAATTCTGGCTCAATCCGTGTGGCATTATGTGAATTTTGACACAATCCATGTGGCATTATGTAAATTTTGGCTCAATCCATTTGGCATTTTGTGAATTTTGGCTCAATCCGTGTGTTATTATGTAAATTTTGGCTCAATCCGTGTGGCATTATGTGAATTTTGACACAATCCATCATGTGTAAGGGGCAAGTATAATGGGGTCTAGTATTTTGTAGCATAATGTGTAGAAGTTGTATATGGTGTTGTACACTACACTCAAGGACATGCCCCCTGTTGAGTGGCCACATCCCCTTTTCCAGAGCGTGCCTTTGGCGCGCGCACAACTACATCCTTCACTTTTGTTGCCATGGTGGGCCTATTTTTAATCCCATTACCACCCTCTCTCTGCCGCTCTCTTAGCATGTACACTGGCCCCACTAACACTGGCCCTCCCCCACCTAAACCCTCTTTTATCATGGTGCCCCCCCTGTCATTTTATCCTGGATCCGCCCCTGAGTCGGGGTATGAAAAGGTCGGAGGACGCGCACCGCCAACCCGAAGCATGGCGAGCGTAGCGATCAACGCGATAGCAAGGTTAAAAATATTTTAACATTGAACCCTATGGCAAAATCGCATTGATCGCGTCGTCGCGTGCCATGTTAATGCACGTGACCGACGCGATCAACGCGATTTTGCCTTTGCCGGCAAAATGGACCAGATTTCAAAGGAAATCGGGTCCATCGCGTTCGTCGTGTACCTTAACTTAAGGTACACGACCTGTAACGACGGGCGCCGTGCTAGGAAACAAGTACCAAAGAAAGTATCTATCTATCTGTCTGTCTGTCTGCCTGTCTGTCTGTCTATCTATCTATCTACTCCTTACCTCTATGAGTTGAAGTACCGCTAGTGACCACTAGAGGCCACTGGGCGGACCAAATTACTCTTTTGTGTGCTAAAAAATGCCATAACAGAATGTGAAAGCCATTTTAGCAGAGACACTGATCTGTTTCAAACTTGCTGTATAGGTTTGAAATGTGAAGACATAGATTGGAGGTATGCTTATAGGGAGTAGGGCAAGATGGAGAGTTTGTGGTCCAAAATCTGTCACAGCTCAAAGTGAAAGTAAAAACGGTAACAGCTCAAAGTGAAAGTATATTGCAGAAGCCGTCATTTTGACAGGCTTTTAACTAGTAGATTTAATAACAGGCATGAGATATTTGGGCTGGGGTACATCAGGGGGTTGTGGAAGAGTGTGGCTACCCCGCTTATATTACTACACACCATGACTCATTCCAGGAGGGACTCAATGCTCTGCTTCTGGATTTCCCTATTAATTTATGATTGCCATTACTTGTTTTGAACAGGTTCGTTAAAAAGAAAGGTAGATTTTCTAAAAAAAAAATTGAATATTTTTAGTGTAATTTTTAGATACCTGCCCATTCAATGGCAACATCACCGCCCACTGCGCTTCTATGAGCGGTGGGGGCAAATTAGATACATGGCGTCGGGCTTGCACCACATATACATATACTGTATACATAAATATATATATATATGTGGCGGTCAGGATGCCGCCGTTCACTATACCAACACCAGGACTGGCACCAGAATTCTGACAGCAATTAGGATGCCAGTGCAGGAATCCTGACCACAAGGATGGAGACTGCATGAGTTCATGGGCATGAGGCTGGGGAATGGTGGTGGTGGGGGGGAAGGGGTTTAGGCACTAGGGGGACTTAGGGTTAGGATACCGGGGGGGGGGGTTAGGGTTATACTGCGGTGAGAAAGGGACTTAGGTTTAGGAACTTAGTAGGGGGAGTTAGGGTAAGACAGCGGTGGGGGGGGGGAGAAGGGGGGGGGGTTAGGGGTGGTGCAGCTGAGCCGTTGCTTGGCTGCCCTGCACTGCTACATAGTGCCGGCTCAGCGGTCACTCTGGGGAGCCGGGAGTGTGATACCTCCTTAATGTAACTGCTTGCGATTATATACTGTATGTATGGAACATCACTGTGTATAAGAAAATGGAACTTATGTATTATCTGTGCTCCCATGTTAAATGCACCCCATTTTTTCATACCCCTACTATCCAACTACGCATGGAGTTGATTTTATATAGTATGGCGAGCACAGCGAGCCACCGTGCCCGAAGCGTGGCGAGGGGCCGCGGTCTCATAAGAAAAACGGGAGCCCAGATATTACATAAGTACCGAAAATAAACATTTATTAATGTGCACAGATATCATAACAAGGGGGCGGAGTGATACAGAGCAGTGTGTGTGATCTGTCTCTGAGGAGAAGGGTGAAGTGATACAGTGCAGTGTGTGTGATCTGTCTCTGAGGAGAGGGGCGGAGTGATATTGAGCAGTGTGTGATCTGTCTCTGAGGAGAGGGGTGGAGTGATACAGAACAGTGGGGCAGATGTATTAAGCCTTAACAAGAGATAAATGCAAGGGTGATAAGGATAGATAAATGTCCAGCCAATCAGCTCCTTACTGTGTGATCTGTCTCTGATTAGAGGGGTGGAGTGATACATAGCAGTGTGTGATCTGTCTCTGATTAGAGGGATTGAGTGATACATAGCAGTGTGTGATCTGTCTCTGATTAGAGGGGTGGGGTGATACATAGCAGTGTGATCTGACTCTGAGGAGAGGGGCATAGTGATACAGAGCAGTGTATGTGATCTGTCTCTGAGGAGAAGTGCGGAGTGATACATACTGTAGCAGTGTGATCTGTCTCTGAGGAGAGGGGCGGAGTGATACAGAGGGGTAGGGGCTGACTATGCAGGGGCTGTGCTGTCTATGTGGGGCTATGCTGACTATGGGGGGCTGTGCTGTCTAACTATGGAGGGGCTGTGCTGACTATGGGGCTATGCTGGCTATCTATGGGGGGCAGTTTTATTGGTTCTGTAACCACTTTCAAAATCCTGCATTTGCCACTGCCCATGCCCTCAGGATGGACACAGGCATAGCTGGTTCAGCTCCCATCCCCTCAGCCAGTCCTGTTACATGAACAGCAACAAAATTCTCCTCAGTTCCAGCAAACCTGGAAAGTGCACCACCGAGCTCCATTGCTTTGTATTTAATGATATTCCAGTATACGGGGCCCTAATTACAAGGTTATTCAAAAGTGATTGTTTTTAAACTTTATATCTTAGATCAGTAATATTGTCAAATGTTGTTACTGTTATTTACACTGTATTTCTTGTATGAAAAGTGTATGCGAGCCACAAGTGTAATAAATGTTACCAATTGCTACTGCTTGTAATAATCTCAGGTTCCTCCAGTAGGGAAACAATTTTACAAAATGGCTCCAGGGTAATAAAAATCCAAAAGATATTTATGCCTGTGTGATATATCTAGAACGTCATGTGATTTTTTCCTTTGACTGTCACAAGTACAGCACTGCAGATCGGATCCTTAAGAGAGATCAGATCTGTGGTGGCGGGGAACCCTTTCAGATAAGGGGGCCCAGGGGTATTGCCCCCCCCCCCCTTAATCCGGCATGTGGTAAATCGAGACCCTCATGAGAGTTGATTTGTTGGCCTGATGGAACAGACCAGCAAAGCCACATCCAAGCATGCCACCATCTAACTTGGTCTACCTGGAAATGTTATTGGTTTTAATTAGGTCAGGACTGTTTGTATTTTTTGCAAGCATCGCTACATGGGTTATATATCACTTTATATATATATATATCATGGGTTATATATCACTTTATATATATATATATATCATGGGTTATATATCACTTTACAAACTAGCTTAATATATCACACTTCCAAATGACTTTACCCTGGAAATTTCAATAAAATCATGTGAAAAACTTACCTCAAAAATATATCAAGATGGAAAATACCAGACCTCCCCTGAACATTGCGTGCATACAGGGCCATCTTAACAGCAGTGTGGGCCCCTGGGCAAAGCAATGCACTGGGGCCCTTACCCATTCTCCCCTCCTAGAGGTTTGGGGTGCTATAAGCAGCAGCTTTGATGTCCCATGGGTGGCAGGGGGTGCTCTATCTTCCATTCAACATGTAGGACCTGGAGCAGTAACTTCTGCTAATTACTCCTTTACTGCAGGTGGTGGGAGGGAGAACACTAATGTGTGGAAGGGGGCACTGAGCTGAATGAAGGGTCCCTTGTAAATGACTTCCAGGGAGGTAGAGGGTGTTTTATACGCAGTGGAGGGTTGGATAATGGAGTGGGCTTAATATTCGTCATTTTCCGGTGGAAGGGCAGCTTGTTTGACTGCAGATATCACCATTATCTGGAAACAGATTTCTTAGCCTTCAATGGTATAAAAACCTAGAGTCCTAACTTTCAGGAGGTGCTGGGAACTTGGGGATCAGAGATCAGGAGCCAGAGCAATCCATTGACAAAAATATAAAACTGTACACCAGACGTTTGGAGCTGGAGCAGGGACCGGCTGCTTGAAGGCTGATATCTCTGGTTCTGGGCATGATAGAGACAAGCCGCTAGTGTCGACAGAAAGGGGAGAGTCCCAGCTGTTGAAATATACTCCTAGAAACTCTACGTCAGAAAAAACCTAAGAAATATTACTGGGAAGTGCAATTAACAGGTTGGATGTGGACTGCTGCTTTGAAGTAGGATATCTCCAGTTCCCCAGGGCCGATTTTCAAAATCCTGGTATCCCTGGAATAAGGAGATCCTCAGCTATACGAATATGGCCCTTATACACCTGGGGTCCCTGGGCAAGTGCCTATTAAGCCAATACGAAAAGAGGGCCCTGCATGCATAAATTCAGTTTTATAACATTTATAGTTTGCAGACCAAATAACAAATCCCCTTCAGTCTGTGGTTGGTGGCCTTGCCTCAGAGTCAGGGCCGGCGCTACCCACTTAGCAGGGAGGCGCCATGCTGAAAAGGCGCTGTCTCCCTCCCTGCTCTGCTAAAGCTGCCTCAGCCCTCACTGTCACTGCCTCCTGCACGCCGCCCGCAGCACCTATCTGACAGCGGGCGGCAGTATGGAGAGGCTGAGCAGCTCCCTACACCGCGCACACACTGCCCTCCTCCTGCGAGCTGCCCCCTCTTCCTCACGGACACTTGCGCTGAGGCATGTAGCACTGTCTGTGAATGCCTTTATGTCATGTCCGGATCCGCCCCCTACCCATTGCTCCCTGCGCCTGTCAGCTGTCAATCAAATGACGAACAGGCAGCAGCGCCACCTCCCTTTCCTTCCCTCTTCTCAGTGTGCTGTGCCAGTGCCACTGCCAGTCCTCAACACTCCACCCCCTCTATCTCCTCCCATCTTCTTCAATCTCCTCCTTCTCTCCCCTCCTTTCCCCCTCAGTCACGAGTGCTGCACATACTTTTTGTACTGCTTACGGATCGCATCGCAGACACATTGCATGCATGCCAATTCTTGCAGCGTGTATGGGCACCTTTAGTGCCTGCAACATTTTGCGGACACAGCACTGAGATGGTGTATGCATACATGTTCATGCACCCGAGATCCTCCAATCGGGCTGCAGCTTGTTGCAATGGCAATGCGAAAGGGCGCAAAATGAATGGTTTGCAGGAGGGCGCCGGACACCCTAGCACCGGCCCTGCTCAAAGTAGCAAAGGTTGGGATTGGAACATAGTTATCAACCTCTGTTTTAACAGCTACTACAAAAGCACAAAATAATGAATTACTCTTTCCCTTATGGGACTTATACTGCCATTTGATGCCACTTTTAATTAACTAGTAAGAGAGCTTTTTTAGTGCTCTGCCAAACATACTGTTTACTTTAAGCTACACATTTTTCCCCATTCAGTAAACTATGGAGAACCACATAATATTCAGTATAATGTAATGTTTCCAATGAGTATTTCTTTACCAAATGAATAAATCAAAAATATTTCCAAATGGAATTCTACTGATCTTTATAATAAGTGTGTAAGGTCTGCCCATCTCCAACATGCGTGTGTTTTAATGACTTCTACTGCTAGGGAGCTAGGACAGACCACAGCCTAGCAGGAGCTATGAGGGGGCGCAGTAGTACTGAGCAGTGGGGCACGTGACAATAGGCAATGTGGGGGTGGCACTGAGTGGGGATGTCGGGACTAGGGATGCCCAACCCCAGGATCCCGCGATTGACATGCCTTATTTAAAAAAATGCCCCACCACCCCGCCCCACGTTTACTTACCAGTGGAGCGGTGGCCGGAGTGGAGCAGGAGGCGGGAATGTGCTGCAGAGCTGGGGTGCTTCTAAAAGCCGGTGGCCTGGTGTGCATGGGGATGGTGGAAGTGGGCGGATGGCAGTGATGCCACCTGTGCAACGTGACCTCTGACCATCACGTGCAGAGCGCAGTCTATTCCCGAAATCCCGGCAATTTTGGGGCCAAATGCCAGGATCCCGCTGATCCCTATCCCGGGATTGGCCACCCTAGTTGGGACTGAGCGGGGGGAAGGCATAATGGAGCAGGACAGAGCTAAGGTAGCCTAGTGGAGCAGTGGGCAGGGCAGGCACAGAGGTGACCCAGCATATACTGAGTTCCATTAATAGTATAACAATATAATGCTTAGGTCTAAGTAGCTAGTGCAGGGGGTACGGTCATGTGAATAATCATGTCCCTCCATGTGGTCTAATGCATCAAATAGCAGCTTCATATATTGATTGTGAGGGGCTCCAACCAGCACTGACAGACATTTGAAATATGGCTTCTGCCCCCCAGCCTATCAAAGCTCACGGACCGGAAGCCGCAGTTAGCGGACCTCTGCCGGACCGTCAGCTCCAATTGGCTCACTACCCTGTGCCATATTTCAGATGACCATCAGCGATTGTATGAGCATAGGAGCTGAGCGCACACCACACAGGTGAGCTCTCTCCTCCCATCTTATATGGCACTAATGTGAGCAATGTTTAAGGGGAACTACTGTGGGGAATTATGTGTAAGTGTCACATGCCGCCGTCCGGGAACTGCTGCACCCGGACGGACGGCGGTTCAGGAGCAGAGGCTGGAGGCAGGGGACGTTGCCGAGCAGCGTCCCAAGCCTCGCTCTGAAGACGGGCGTCGGGGCGTTGCTAGGCAACATCCCCGAGCTTCCGTTCAGCAGCCGGGCAACGCAAATAAATAGCCGGCGTCTGCTGGGCACAGACGCCGGTTATAGCTACAGCTCCCTGAGCATTAGCGCTCATACCCGGTCCCCGGAACTTCCTTTGTTCCTGCCTCTGGATCCGTCCAGATCTCTTCTGCAAGCCTGCCTTCCAGCCTGCTTGGACTTTCTCATCCAGTCCTGGGCTGAGCCTGCGCCCGTCCTCGTTACCCCTCTGCCTGTGGGTCACGTAAGTGCTCCTTGTGAGCCTGGTAGTTATTCTCCTACCATCATTTTTCCCGCCGTGGCTATACCCCTCCGTGGGTCCGTTATTTATTTGCTGTGTCTTTATCTCTGTAGTCCCTCCTGCTTGGGTTTGTCTGTCGCCTTAGCTTGGTCAGGCAGGGGTTTTTCCCTTTCCTACTGCTCCTTGTTTTGGGGAATCGCTGTCTCCGGGTATCTTTGTCCCGAGATTCCCTATCTTCTAATTTGTGTCTGCGACTGGGTCGCCATTCCCCGTTCTTGGCCAGGTGCCGGTAGCTAGGGGTCCCTTCCCAGCTAGGCCCTTTAGTTAGACGGTCCTTTTGAGTTACCCCCCTGGCGATTGCTCACCCCTTGTCTTTACCTAACACCTGGCTGCATCGGGGTCAGAGCCGGCCTAACTGGCTCTGTCGAACGCGGCGGCTACAGGCGAAGCCTAGCACTTGCAGGGGTATTCCATCTGCCCGGGGGACTCAACAGAGTCAGTGTAGGTTTCGCTGTGGCCATCCTAAACAGCGGTCCCAGCTGTGGGCTCACGCCTGACCTTTTCCTTCCTGCCAGCTGTCGCATTACCCAGAACCCAGCTGAGTTTCGTAACAGTAAGCATTACTGGGGGCATAATATGTAATGGGAATTACATGTGTGGCATAATGTAACGGGCATTACGGTGTGTGGCATAATGTTAATAGGCAATACAGTGTGCAAAAATGTGTAATAGGTAATACAGTGTG
Source organism: Crinia signifera (assembly GCF_055691185.1). Lineage (NCBI taxonomy): Eukaryota > Metazoa > Chordata > Amphibia > Anura > Myobatrachidae > Crinia > Crinia signifera. Next base: position 33,529,501 of record NC_139221.1, read on the forward strand.
CTGCAATGGTTCCGTTCTCTGATCCGGATGGCGGGTGTTTTTCTGTGCACTTGAGGGGGGATATAAGGTGAGATTTTGCTTGTATTTTTTGACATTTGCCTGATGACGATGTAAAATAAAACATCGAAACGTTGCACTTATTCATTGTACCGTGTATTCACTATCCGAGTGCCGCTCCCTTCCGTGGATGCTATGTGTGGGGTTTCTCCTGAACTACCTATGGTCCAGGCACCGGTAACAGTATAATAAGTGAGGAGTGTGTGTGCTGCCCTTCCAGGATTCTATATATATATATATATATACTTGTCGACGGTCCGGCACTCCTGCTTGTGTTACAGCTGCTCCCGTGCCCTCCTTTGGATGGTAGATACAATTTGAAAAAGGGGACGGTTGATCCCCGAAACGTCGGACATTGTGTATGTTTGAATTGCCATAAAAGATTTGCATCAAGACTCCCAGTGCCGCTTTATCTCTACCAATTATATATATATATATATATATATATATATATATATTATATAGATAGATAGAGGTAGACACAACACAAGTTAGATAGATAGATAAAAAAAAGATACAACATAAGATAGATAGATAGATAGATACAGCATATAGATAGATACAGAATATATACAGTATATACACACAGACATATATTATACAGTATATACAATATATTTCTTCTTATCTGCCTACACATTACATTTACAGTATATCACATATATAATGCATCTATCTATACACATACAAATATATATATATATATATTTCTATTATGTAACGCCATTCATGTTCTCTTCCTCCTACTTCCTGTGGTATCCTATGATGTCATAATAGACACCAAACAGAGAATGCCTCATATAGAATGTAGTGACATCATAATGTGGTGATGTCATAATAGACACCAAACAGAGAATTCCTCATTTCTGTATACTGAGGCGAGAGAGGATGGAGCGCATTACTTTCCTCCTCCTATTTGTGGCCTATTTAATTACAGATGTTGCACATGGAGGCGAAACATCAGGTACATTTAGTTATTTATTTCTTCTTATCTGCCTACATGTTATATTTATTTCATACACACACATATATATATATATATATATATATATAATATCTGTGGTCCGGCACTCCAAGTGACGAAAGTAGCTTTGTCCGGTGCCCTCACGGGGAGAAATTGGTATATGGACGTTGGTGCGGCACTCGGTCATATACTAGTCAGAAGTCAAGCTGCTGTGCAACGTTTCAGTTTTATTAACTGTTTTCAAGCCAAGTGCAAATAGACAAAACAAACATTTAAATACCTGCATGCCTGCGGCTCTCACCGGGGGGGAACGCCAGCGTCAGCACAGGAACGCCTCTCAGGCGCGTAATCACACTGCTGGTGACGTCTTGTCGTCAGCGGGTCCGTCTCCTCGGGAGAAGCGTCATTGTTGCTAAGCAACGCAGACGCCGTCAGGAAGTACTGCAATACAGAATTAAAAACATTGGTACCGTGCTGTACAAAGATGATATGCATGTTCAGATACAGGTTATAACAACAAGCTGCTAGTGTGTCATCCAGGGGTAATATTGATTACGCTATGAGCATTATAGATGCGTGATGTGCTTTACTGAAAGCAATTATATGAGATGTACTCATTTAATCCCCTAGGTTGGATGACATCAAGCCTAGCTATCCAGCGGTTTTCACACTGGATTAATTTAAGCCCCCTATTACCGCCTCTGATAGAGGGCGGAATAGTGTCTATCATGCGATAGCGCAGACTATTGAGCGGGTGACGAGCTTCCATAAAATGGCGAGCTACTGGTTGCTCGCTTTGGCCAGACGTAATTGCATTACGTATAGCTGACCGATGTGCTGTCATGCGTATTTTAAACTTATTCTCAGTTTTACCTATGTATACCAGGCCACAAGGACAGATGACCTGGTATACTGTGAAGGTGGATTCACAATTAAGTTTGTGGCGAATTTTATATGTATGTCCTGTGTGTGGATGTTGAAAGGTGTCACCTGCCAATAAGAATTGGCAAGTTACACACCCACATCTGCTACAACCTAATTTAGTAGTGGGAAGAAAAGTTCTGGAAGTGATTTCAGGTTTAAGTTTGGCTATGTCAGTTTTGACTAGCCAAGAGCGGAGATTCTTACCACGGGAGTAGCATGGCATGAGCCTGGTATTGGCTAGGCCTGTGGATGCATCAGAGGAGATGATGGGCCAATGCTTCTTAGCAATTTGCTGTATATCCGGGGATGCTGTGTTATAGCGATTGACCCACGGTAAAATACCTTCCTGTGTTTTTTTAGGGTGAGTGACAAGAAGGGACATGCGATCTAATTTTAAGGCCCGGGTTTTGGCTGTGACCAATGTGGGAAGTGGGTATCCTCGGGACAGTAGTTTATCAATCAGTGCATCTATTTGATTGATAGCCAGAGTTCTGTCGTTGTTGATGCGCATGATGCGAACCATTTGGGAATATGGTAGTCCTCTAATTAGGGACTTGGGATGACAGCTGGATGCCTGTAATAAAAGGTTCCTGTCGGTAGGCTTAGTAAAAACAGTGGTGGTTATTTTGTTGGATTGGATTCCCACTTGGACGTCCAAAAAATTAATGGACTTTTGGTCCATGGAGTATGTAAATTTAATGGGGCCCCCTAAAGCATGATAATCCTGCAAAACATGTTCAAACATATCTTTGGAACCCTTCCATACAATGAACAAGTCGTCTATATAGCGACTAAATGACAGTGAATTGTTCATCATAGTGGGGTTACTGTAAAACAGCTGTTCCTCTACAACATACATGACAATATTTGCATAGCACGGAGCTGCGCTAGATCCCATAGCACAGCCCCGTGCCTGCAGATAAAACTTATCGTTGTAAATAAAGAAATTGTAGTATAGAATCAATTTCAAAAGTTTGATGATCACCACAATTTGTTCCTCGGAAAATGCTTTTCTCGCAGAGAGAAATTTTTTAACGGCTTGCAGCCCAAACTCATGTGGGATCGATGTGTATAGGCTAACTACATCAATCCCAATTAGCCAGCAGTCATCTGGTATGAGAGGAATGTCACTGAGTTTTGACAAGAACTGTCCAGTGTCCCTCAAGAAGCTTGGTTCTTGCACAATCCATGGTTGTAGCAGGGTGTTTAGCAGAGTAGCGACCGGCTGCAGGAGGGAACCTCTGGCCGCTATGATAGGGCGGCCTGGCGGTCTCTCAGCGTTTTTATGTATTTTTGGAATAGTATAATACAACGGCACAAGGGGAAATTAAGGCACCAGGGCTGGTATCCACGCGGCTTCTATGAGATTTGAATCCACGGCTTCCTTTAGTACTTCCATCAGTGCCTTTTTACACTGAGTCGTGGGGTCACGTGGGAGAGGATGATATACATCAGTGTCTCCTAATTGGCGCTCAGCTTCGGTTCTGTAGTCCCGTAAGTCCTGAAGGACTATACCCCCGCCTTTATCTGCCGGTCGAATGACCAGGCTTTTATTTTCTGATAAAGTTTTCAATGCCTGTCGCTCTGATGGGGATAGATTGTGGTGATGCTGCTTGGATTTGCTATTAAGCTCCTTGACCTCGCCATCCAGCATTCTGGTGAAAGTCTTTATGCTGGGGTTATTTGATAGTGGGTCAAAGGTAGATGGAGGAGAATATTTTTTGAGTTTGTCTGGAAGTTTTCTTTCCGGGTTACTTTGTGTATCCTTGGTCATGCTAGTTTCAGGGGGACGTGAGAAAAAGAATTCTTTCAAACAAAGTTTGCGATTGAGGGCATGTTTCTCCACATTCCATTGGAATTGGTCAAAACTATTTGAGGGTATAAAAGACAGTGCTTTACTTAATAGCTGGGTCTCGCTGGATGATAACTCGTAGGAAGATAAGTTGTAAATAGTGTCTACCTCAGCTTCGGCGGTCTGCCTGGTCTGCCTCTGCCTTTTATTTTGTTTACCACGCCTCGTGTACCTCCTCTTGGGCCTCCAATTTTTGCCCTCGTGGTAACTCCTAAAGGGGCCGCAGCTGATGTAGAAGGTCCTTCAACCTCTGAGTTGGAGCTGCCCCCTTCTTAAGATGATGCAGTGTCAAATCGGTTGTATGGCTTTCTATTGCGCCGAAAGAATGGAACACGGCGTTGGTCAGAGGCATTTGGGTCTGACAGCCATTTGTAAACAGTGTGCCTTTCATAATCTGTAGTTACTTTCTGTAATTTTTCTTTTTTGAATTTTATTAAGTCTCTTTTATATTGCGAGATTTGCACTTGTAATTGTGCTTGCCAATCGGTCTCTTTATCTGCTGCGAGGGTGGGTACATGTGTTGTCTCGAAGGTTGATATTTTTGATTTAATCTTCTCCAGTTCTTTTGATGACTGGTCGATGACTAACAACATAAGGTCGAAGGCGCATTTGTTAACAATAGCGACCCATCGCTTACAAAAAGCTGGGTCGTGGCGTCCAATCGTTGGGCAGTTCTTTACCCTGAAGCCTCTAGGAATGAATTTTAATTTATAGTAGTCGCTTAGGGATAGACAGTGCAGGTGAAAATCCACTTCCTTCTTTTTCAACCTCACCCAATCCCTATAGATGGTATCACTAGAGCTTGCTTCGATCTCGTCATCGATTCCTTTCTCGCAGACAATCGCTTCTGCCTCCGATTCGGAGTAGGAATATATGTCTCCCACTGGGTGCAGCAGATGACTAATCTGTGCTATCGATTCTTCAGCCGCCATGGTGATGAAGAGCTGATATGTAGTGCTGTAATGCCCAGACGGCTGCTCAGCTTGTTGTAATCCTGCTTGCACAACCTGCAAGATGGATGCCCAGCCGGGCTAAAGTGCACGGTGCCAAATAGTGCAATTAAAAACAAATAGAGAGGACCAAGTGGGACTCTCTACTAGATGCTTGCCACGGCCATACAGGTCTGGATACAGTTCAGTAGGTGCTGGGTGCCTGCTGGCTGGGAACTGGCTGCTTAGCAACAATGACGCTTCTCCCGAGGAGACGGACCCGCTGACGACAAGACGTCACCAGCAGCGTGATTACGCGCCTGAGAGGCGTTCCTGTGCTGACGCTGGCGTTCCCCCCCGGTGAGAGCCGCAGGCATGCAGGTATTTAAATGTTTGTTTTGTCTATTTGCACTTGGCTTGAAAACAGTTAATAAAACTGAAACGTTGCACAGCAGCTTGACTTCTGACTAGTATATGACCGAGTGCCGCACCAACGTCCATATATATATATATATATATATATATATAATATATATATATATATATATTTATAGATAGAGAGAGAGAGAGAGAGAGAGAGAGTATATTTATATCTTCTATATCTTTCGATTTATAATCCTGTATATATATATAGATAGATAGATAGATAGATAGAAAATATACAACATAAGATAGATAGATACAGAATAAATACAGTATATACACACACAAATATATATTATGTATACAATATATTTCTTCTTATCTGCCTAAGTTATATTTATTTCTCACACGCATATATATATATATATATAGAGAGAGAGAGAGAGAGAGAGAGAGAGTATTTACATCTTCTATATCTTTCTATTTATAATCCTATACATATATATATATATATATATATATATATATATATATAGATACGACATAAGTTGATGGATAAAAAAGATACAACATAAGATAGATAGATACAGCGTATAGATACAGTAGATACAGCATATAGATAGATACAGAATACATACAGTATATACACACACAGATGTATATTATATATACAGTATATTTCTTCTTGTACACATTACATTTATCTCTCATATATATATATATATATATATATATATATTGTAACTATACACACAAATATATATATACATATATATATATATACACAACACACACATATATATATATTTATTATGTAGCGCCATTTATGCTCTCTTCCTCCTACATCCTGTGGTATCATATGTGACATCATAATGGGATGATGTCATAATAGACAACAAACAGAGAATGCCTCATATAGAATGTAGTGACATCATAATGGTGTGATGTCATAATAGACACCAAACATAGAATTCCTTATTTCTGTACACTGAGGCGAGAGAGGATGGAGCATATTACTTTCCTCCTCCTACTTGTGGCCTATTTAATTACAGATGTTGCACATGGAGGCGAAACATCAGGTACATTAAGTTATTTATTTCTTCTTATCTGCCTACATGTTATATTTATTTCTCACACGCATATATATATAGAGAGAGAGAGTATATTTATATCTGCTATATCTATCTATTTATAACCCTGTGTGTGTATGTATATATGTGTGTGTGTGCGGCATTTAGATAGATAGATAAATAGATAGATAGATAGACAGACAGACAGACAGATAGATAGATGTAGATACAACTCAAGTTAGATAGATAAAAAGATACAACATAGGATAGATAGATACAGCGTATAGATAGATACAGAATACATACAGTATACACATACACACACAGATATATATTATATATACAGTATATTTCTTCTTATCTTCTTATCTGCCTACACATTACATTTATATCACATATATAATGTATCTATCTATACACACACAAATAAATATATATATATATATATATATATATATATAGAGACTGCTGCTCGTCCCCTGAGGACGAGCAGCAGCTCGAAACACTGTGTCGGTGTGTTGACATGCAATAAAAGCATTTGAAAATCTTTATGAAGTCTCAGAGTGCCGTCCCTGCTACAATCCCGTCTGCATTGCTGTATACGCTGGAAGGGCACCAGAACAAGCTGCAAATTTTAACCCTGGGAGTGCCGGATCTACCTGTATGTGTATATATATATATATCGTTGTAGGTGTTTGTCCTGAAGAAGGGGTTTAAGTCCCCGAAAGCTTGACAATATATGCTTCTGATTTGCATTATAAATTGCCTCTCGAGTGCCATTCTTTCCTTTGGAGTGTATGTACTAGCCTTCTTTGGGCACCGGGGACCGTTGTCTATTACGCTGAGTGCCGGCAGACTTGGACACTATATATATATATATATATATATATATATATATATGTATATATATATTATGTAGTGCCATTCATGTTCTCTTCCTCCTACTTCCTGTGGTATCCTATGATGTCATAATAGACACCAAACAGAGAATGCCTCATATAGAACGTAGTGACATCATAATGGTGTGATGTCATAATAGACACCAAACATAGAATGCCTCATTTCTGTATACTGAGGCGAGAGAGGATGGAGCGCATTACTTTCCTCCTCCTATTTGTGGCCTATTTAATTACAGATGTTGCACATGGAGGCGAAACATCAGGTACATTTAGTTATTTTTTCTTTTTTTTTGCCTACATGTTATATTTATTTACACACACACACACACACATATATATACATATATATATATATAGAGAGAGAGAGTTTTTATATCAGCCATATCTACATATTTAATAATAAGGTTTAACATTGTGGTTAGGTAGAATATTTGCTTCTGTTTGTCCACATATTTGTATAATTGCCATCCACTAGCAGTGTTTTTGCCTATTACATTGGCCATAAATAATTTGAATTGGTACTGGACCACCAAGCCAAGGCACCCCTGCAGGGGTCCTGAGGCACCACGGGGTGCCACGGCTCATAGTTTGGGATCCACTTTCCTACTATAACTGCTTATATCATAATGCAAGAACAACTAGAATTGTCATGAACTGTCCTTAAATTGTTGTTGTTTTCTCATGTCCCCCCAGCACCCATGTATGACGCGGGCAATAATAACAGCCCTGCGGAAGATGGTAAGTACAGCTATAATAACCATGTAACTGTAATAACAGTATCAGTGTATGTACACTTCTGTATAACAGCTGTTGTGTTTTCTCATGTTCCCCCAGCTCCAATGTATGCAGAGGTCTATGACAACAGCCCTGCAGTAGACGGTAAGTACAGCTATATAATAACCATTTAACTTTTAGGTACCCCTGTTTGCCTTCCAGCCTATGCTGACATGCCTCAGATATTGGGGGTTACATTTTCTTGAGGGAGGGACACCTTTAGATGGTGATTTATTCCAATTGGTCGGGTTGAGTAAAAGGGGCAGGTAGTTTTGATGCTTACTTTGATGCAGCTCCTTTGGAGAAAGTGACTGGATGTGGTTACAGTTTTTCAAATAAGAGCATCACCGCTCCAGGTGGGCCCATAAGCCACTTTAGTTAAGCTGTTGCCTCAAGTTGTGTCATGCTGGGCAGATGGCCCTCTTTTTATTTTTATATGGTTATTTTTACATAACAGAGGTGTGAGGAGCACTTTCCTTAGGACAGGCGTGTCCAAACTATGGCCCTCCAGGTGTTGTGAAATCACAATTCCCATCATGCCTTGCCACAGTTTTGCTATTAGGGAATGCTAAAACTATTGCAAAGCATTCTGGGATGTGTAGTTTCACAACAGCTGGAGGGCCATAGTTTGGACATGCCTGCCTTAGGAGTTGGTTGATGGTCAAGGATATTGGCAGAAGGTCGATCCTTGGCCATGAGGGCAGATGGCCCTTTGGTCAATTTTGATTTATTTTTATGCTATTTATCTTACAAATGTGATTTTGTCTTTTTTATATTTTATAAATATATCTTCTTCTCCCTCCCACCATAGATAGTTGAGGGACAATTTTTTTCAGTTATGGCCCCCATACACTACGATATATCTGACGCTGAAATTGAATGCAATTTCCCTTGAACTCCCCCTGGACCTTCCCGGGAGTGATTCCAATCGATTTGGTACTTTGGTATAATTTTTTCATAAGATATATCTCCATGAGATAAATCGCATGATATACCGTCTTTCCCCGATAATAAGACACTGTCTTATTTTTTTTTTTCCCTCAAAAAAGACCATAGGTCTTATTTTCGGGGGAGGGCTTATTTTAATAGACCTTGACCTAGACCTTATGAAATGCCCCACAATTTAATGTGCCCCCCCCTGCGCCTTTATAAATTCCCCACTGCCTTTATGAAATGCCCCACAATTTGTGTCGGTATTTTACATGACCCCACCTGTTTTTTTGAAGTTCGTTGATGGCGTGGTGTGGTGAGCAGCAGCCAGCCAGTCAGTCAGCCGCGTGATGTGCGCGGCGCGATGTGCGCGGCGTGACGTCACGCTGCGCCTACCGCAATGCATCCCTGGGAACGGGAGCTGCGGTGCTGCTGGTAAGTGAGCGGGGGTCAGCGGGGGGCAGCGGGAGTCAGCGGGGGATGAGCGGAGGCTACACATTAGGTGTACACACATTTACATGGGGAAAATGGTAGGTCTTATTTTCGGGGGAGGGCTTATTTTGGACCAGCGTCCAAAATCTGGGGTAGGGCTTATTATCGGGGTAGGGCTAATTATCGGGGAAAGACGGTATATCTTATGGTATACAAATGAACCAAAAGATATATCTGATGGGTTGGGATAGGGGGGACTGGAAACATCAGTCAAACTTCCTGCGATATAGCACATACGATATATCGCATGTGCAAAAAGCACTCCTTTTTCCATCTGATTTCCACGAATCACAGAGGCAGTATGACCAACCTAGTGATTCCTATCCGACACTCCGCGCATCGGATCGGATGGAAAACACAAATGATGTGGCATTTTTCAGTCGATATATCAGCCTGAAATAGCAACATCGGATGAAATTGTGCAAAATCGTTCTAGTGTATGTGGGCCTTTATTTCAAAATAGGCCACCTTTAAGAATCCCTTTAAGAATATAAAAAGCTGCCCCCTTTCATGCCATACTTCTGTTGTCCAATTTATTATTTTAGTTAAGTTGTATGAATGAGGTGTAATAACAGTATCAGTGTATGTGCACTTCTGTATAACAGCTGTTGGTGTTTTTTCATTTTGCTCCAGATTCATCCGCCGGCGGCTCATTGGAGAACGATCCATCAAAGCAAAGTAAGTTATTCAAATAATCCCTCTTATTATTGAGTATAACATATCATACAGTACAATGAAGGATATGCCCATTTCTGCAATAAGAATATTATAGCGCTACAGACTGCAGAGCTGTAATAGCGCAGACCAAAAATATAGGGAATTATTGCAAATAATGGCCTGAATCAGGTTGCCCAATGCAGCCCACCAGCTGTTTTGGAACTATACATCTCAGCATGTCCTGCCACAATTTTGCTATTAGGGGTGTGCTCAATGGCAGGGCATGCTGAGATGTGTAGTTCCACAACAGCTGGAGAGCCGCATGTTGAGCACCACTGGCCTAACTGAAAGTCCAGAGAGAGGCTCCTCAGTGGATTACCTGAGCCCATGTGACAGGAAATGGAGCCATTTCTGTGTTACCCCTATGGCTGTACAGTTCTTATGCTGCAGATATGGAACTACAAAATTACTTTAATGTGTTTCTTCTTATGTGTTTCAGAGCCCCCCGGTAAAACAAGATCCTCACTTACATCTGTGATGGACATCGCGCCAGGTAAATAAACATATGGTTAATAAGAAAATGAGAGAACCTGCTGGATTGTGTTCTGTTGTGTGTTGCACATATCAGTCATATAACATATCTGTCAGGCCTCTGAGCTATGCAGAATTAATCTGCTTCACACAATTTTAAAAGAGGTAACCTAGAGACATCGTGAATTGTTCCCGCTTCCAGTACCTGTACTAGGGGTACATGTAATAGGGTGCGAGAGAGCCTGTGTTTTTTAAAGCAGCAATCATTTGTCAGGTGAAACCAACCTAGTTTCTGTCTTGTAAAAAAGTGCTGCTTTAAAATACCCACTGCATACCCACATGAAGGTCTGCATCTCCTGCTTCACGTGCCCTATTACATTTACCCCACGGTGTTACCAGTGACCGCTTGGGCCCAGCATATATTACTGCATGTATCTTAGTTCTGCTGACGTATTAGATCCGTGGAAAATCTATCATTATTCCCCCGATGGCTTAACATTTGCTCAATAAAAACATGATCACTCTCTATACTGCACACGTCAGACTTGAGTCAACATGGGTAATAAAATGCCATTCCAAGCTTTCATTGTGGTGAAGACACACATCCACATATTCTGTCACATGGTCAAAATATACAAAAGAATGACACATGAAAAAGGTTGTCTTAAGTTTTTCATGATTTTTATTTTATTTTTGGATTCTTTTGATACTTTACCGTCTCCGAGAACTACGATTAGGAATGGCAAGTGTGCCGAGTGCAGCAGTAGCGGAGCAATGTACCTGGCTTGGAGCATGGTGAGCGAAGGGATCCATGTCAGGGTAAATTCATGTCAACCTTTTGCTTGTGTCATCCATTTTCCAGTGTCAACCTTTTGTTGACCTATTGACCATCAACCCAGGCACTGTCGACATTATGATCCCTTATGTCTCTTTTCTGCCTTTGTTTAATGTATCATTTTTATGAATTAACGAGAGTAATCTTTTTTTACCAATTCAGCCATCAAAGCCCTGGAGAAGAAGATTGCCATACTTGAGAAGGGATTAAAGAAGCAGACGAAAATAAACACCATCGTCATCTACACCGTTATCGGTATCGTATCCCTGCTTGGCTTTTTCTCAGTATTATTCCTCCTGTGTTACTGGGTATTCAAAAGGTAGGGATTGTGTTATTTCTTTTATTGTCCGTTTTATAAATGTTCAAGCTGAAGCTTCAATTATCTCATTATCTATTAACAGATCTGATGACAGAGAAATCGACATAGAAGGTGAGAAAACCTACAGTTATCTATATGTGTCGTACAATTGCACAAAATGCCCACATCCCGAAATATAATGTCCTTTATTTATCTTTCTATCTAGATCCTTGTCGTGGCGCGGATTCAACTGCCGAATAAGAGGATGCAGGCCCTGTGTGCGCTGGTTCTAGGTGTGAGGTACTGTTGTAAGAGAGCGTTCTTGTACTGGCTATTAGCTGTAGCTAGTACATGAACCCTTTCTCACCGCAGTTCCTTACAGTATACCTAGAGTGCTGCTTCATCTGAGGTTCTAGTTGTGAGGTATTGCTGCAAGAGAGTGTTCCTGTATTAGCTATTAGCTGTAGCTATTGCAAGAACACTTTCTTACAGCAGTTCCTTACTTATAGAACCGTAGCACTTTATCTATTGTATATTCTTCAGCGCACACTTCTACCAACAGAGTCTCATCAACATCAAAAGCATCGAGTAACATCAACTCTTATATAACATCGAGTAACATCAACTCGTATATAACATCAATAAATTAACATCTGCAGTTGAATTAAAAAAAAATTAATGATTGTGTTATTTGTTGATCTAGCGTTGGGTATTATATAATACAGGGCTGGGCAACTCCGGCCCTCCAGATGTTGATGAACTACACATCCCAGCATGCCCTGCATCAGTTTCAGCATGGCCACGTAGCAAAACTAATGCAAAGCATCCTGGGATGTGTAGTTCATCAACATCTGGAGGGCTGGTGTTGCCCAGCCCTGATATAATACAATAAATGTACACAGTGGTGCCTGTATACTGGCCCACAATGGTTCAGAAGTTCATCAAACTACAACCACCAGCATTAGACCGTGGGGGGGGCATCCAGAAAAGGGCAAGGCCGCCCGCATGCTGAATCACTCCCCACAATGTGCCCGCAAAATTTTACGGGCACATCTCTAAAGTGCAAGCACTATGCTACGCAGGGAGCTCTTGCACAACCCCAGCTGCTCCCTGGCTGCGCAGTCTAGCTACAAAGCCAGGTGCAGGGAGCCATGTTTGGAGCCACAGCGCCCACTTATAATGTCACACAGCTTCAGCCCTCCCCCAAAGCTCTCCCACATACCACCACATTGCTGCCCTCGCAATGGCCTGTTGCCACCACCCATCAATACTTAAACTGCGGTCACAGCAGGAGCATAGTTTAAGTGCTTTTGCATGCACCAGCATGCCCAGATCCCTGTAAATCACCCAGTAGCAAGTTTTGGAGATCAGCAATGGGGTCTGAATCAGTCCCCATGTCAGGAAAGACACATTGCACAGGTTGGCACCTCAAACTGCAGCCAGGAATATACAGGATTCCAACCACTAACAGAACCACAAGACAAACTCCAAGTGTGTACAGCTCCCAGGCGCTGTTCCTTTCAACTCTGCTTTTCTGTCTCTCACCCCTTGTTTGGCACCACTGGATCTCAGAGAGATAGGACGTGAAGATATCCAATGATTAACAGTATTTCCAGTTCTATACCACACTATCAATCTGTGACTCCAACATAACTCCCCTAAATACAGTGAGATGTGCTCACGTAAAGGTTTCTTTGGTAATTCTTATATGGACATCTTGTCCTCTACTTTAGGCACGTGTAAAACGACACCAGAAAATTCTGTCACAAGTTCACCAAAAGGTTTCTTTATTGGCATGTTTTCTCCAAATACCATAAAAATGGTTCCTTCATTTTAAAATTATGTATTCCATAAAAACAGCAAGTTTAAAAATATTTGAGGATCACTAACAGCACAGGTAAGTTAGGCACCACATCTGGATAATGATCTCCCGCTCACCCGTCATCAGAAAGGATGATTAGCTGCATCAGATAGTCCAGAAAGAGTCCTCCAAGATAACACCAATGCGTTTAAAATAAAGGTTCTTCCTCAGGGTGTATTAATCATTGGATATCTTCAGTTGCAGTTTTCTGCAAGTCGACACCCAGTCATAAGAAAAAAAACGCCCCATGCTAAATAGCAAGAGAATTAAGAATAAATCACTAATCGCTATCCACTCGCAAATCCATACGCAATTCCCGAAACATTGAAGAAACTTTGCCGTCTGTGCAAATCTGGGTATCACTGAGGCTTCCACTAATCTGCGACTGAGACAGACTGGAAGTGGTCAGCACTGACCTCACAGACCCACCCTGAGAATGTCTGGGCACGCCTTCTTTTTATCTGCCAAACCCAGAAAATGGCAGATTACCACCCCCAACATCTACTTCCAGTCATTCTAACTGTGAGAGGATTGCCCTTAGAATCCACACGCATTTTTTGTCGCTGGTTCGCATCATGCATGCGCGATGTGTATGGTACGCATGCACAGTTGTTCTATAGTCGCTTGATTTGCCGATTCACTGATCCATGCCGAATTAGCCCCATGGTGTAATAAATAAAATAACTGATCCCCCAGGTAAAGAAGGATGATATGGTCCTGAAATAGTGGCCTGCCTTGATAGGTACCGGCATAGAAAGCTGAAAAGATGGAGCATAAATCCCCTTATGCGATGGTACATAAAGGCTTCTTTAATTTTGATCAATATTGTCTGTGTGCGCAGAGGAGAAATAAATGTATATTGTGCAATATATAAAATACAGGTTTTATTAGTCCCCAAAATTCAGTCTTCACAAAATAAAACCACAGGGAATGGCTGAATGCACTTCATACCAGATCCCCGGTATAATGCACCTTGTACAGAAAACGCTGATCACAATGAACCCAGCTCAGACAGGTTGGATTTTCTAGGAGTGTTTCACAATTTTTTTTTCTAGAAAACCAGCGCTAAGAAGGATGTGCAGCTAGGGTAACAAATGATAATGGTGTTTGTCAATCACCAAAAAGAATAGTTGTGTAGGAAAAATCATTCAAAACCCATAAGCGCTACCTCCAATTTCTAAATGTATAACAACACCATATAATTTAAGATGAAGTAAAATACATAACTTTTATAGAACAGGTATCTATTGTTCCATATATCCCAATAAAGGGGAATCGTCTTCAAACAATCTGTAAAATAATCCCCAAAAACTCCACAATTTAAGATATATAAGATAATTGGAGATATGAAGATAATTGGAGATATGAAGAAACAACAATTAGTGCAATATTTCTTCAAAGGTAGAAATTATTTTATTCAACAAAGTGCACTCACAAACACATGATGCATAAGGCGCACTTTATAATTCCACAAGGCAATAACAGCTGGACTCTCCGTCCAACTTTAGTCTCTCCATATGAAGTATAGCACTTCCACGATGGAGTAAAGGGAGATCACTGGAAACCAAGTGCCGGCTCAAGGATCCAGATGTCCAGGAAACGGGATCACCAAGCAGCAACACCAGAAGGGACCCTCACACACTTAACGCGTTTCGGACACTATTGTCCTTCATCAGAAGTGAAACCCAATGTTTCTTTTTTAACACTGTGTAATAGCCCCGTCATTTGGGCGTATCTACATTCTAAGTAGAAGGGGAACTTTTCCATTGGTATACAGAGTTGTTCATGATTGGCCGATGAAAAACACAGTCTCCTTTTAAGTCCGCCTAGTTAGCCACATATACTGAACAGCTACAAGCATTAGTTTTGTGTGGCGCCCTGGAGCAATAAACAATAAGAAAAGAGCTTTTAAATTACATAAAGCAAATGGGGGAGATGAGGCATACACAAAGTACAAAGAGTTAAATAAAATTTGTAAAAAAGAAATCAAGGCAGCTAAAAGGGAAACAGAAAAGCGATAAACCAAGGAAAGCAAAACAAATCCCCCAAAGTTTTATAAATACATCTCGCTGCGCTCGCCACGCTTCGGGTTGGCGTTGATAGTGGGGGTGATACAGTGTGAAAAATGACATTTGGGGTGCATTTTACATGATTTGAACACATGTCCATGTCCATTTTTGTGAAAAATGGCATCGCATGCGATTTTTTTCACAAATGCATTAAAAACCCGCAAAAATCACATCGTTTCGCATGCCATCGCATGGCATGCGATGGGAGCCATGATAGTATACAAGTACCGTAACTTGCTAATTACTCCTTTACTGCACAGGTGGAGGGAGGGAGGGAGGGAGAACACTAATGTGTGGAAGGGGGCACTGAGCTGAATGAAGGGTCCCTTGTAAATGACTTCTAGGGAGGTAGGGGGTGTTTTATATGCAGGGGAGGGTTGTATAATTGAGTGGGCTTAATATTCGTCATTTTCCGGTGGAAGGGCAGCTTGTTTGACTGCAGATATCGCCATTATCTGGAAATAGATTTCTTAGCCTATAGCAGGGGTGGCCAAACCGGTCCTCGAGATCTACCAACGGTCCACGTTTTCCAGGCCACCTAGCTGGTGCACAGCTGTAGTCATTACCAACTGTCACATTTTAAAACATGCTGCATTCATTCCTACTATAGATCCACAGGTTACCTGGAAAACATGCACCGTTGGTAGATCTTTAGGACAGGTTTGGCCACCCCTGGCCTATAGTATAAAAAGTCCCAACTTTCAGAAGGTGCTGGGAACTTGGGGATCAGAGATCAGGAGCCAGAGCAATCCATTGACAAAAATATAAAACTGTACACCAGACGTTTGGAGCTGGAGCAGGGACTGGCTGCTTGAAGGCTGATATCTCTGGTTCTGGGCATGATAGAGACAAGCCACTAGTGTCGACAGAAAGGGGAGAGTCCCAGCTTTTGAAATATACTCCCAGAAACTCTACGTCAGAGAGAACCTAAGAAATATGACTGGGAAGTGCAATTAACAGGTCGGATGTGGACTGCTGTTTGAAGTAGGATATCTCCAGTTCCCCAGGGCCGATTTTCAAAATTCTGGTATCCCTGGAAAAAGGGGATCCTCAGCTATACGAATATGGCCCTTATACACATGGGGCCCCTGGGCAAGTTCCTATTAAGCCAATACGAAAAGAAGGCCCTGCGTGCATAAATTCAGTTTTAGAACATTTATAGTTTGCAGACCAAATAACAAATCCCCTTTAGTCTGTGGTTGATGGCCTTGCCTCACAGTAGCAAAGGTTGGGATTGGAACATAGGGCCTTATTCTGGTCTGTGCGTACTTTCCCGAACTCTTTCGGATGGCGTTTTTTAACCGCCTGCGCATGCGTTGGCAACGCTATGCGCATGTGCCACGCAAGGTCTCCGTACTTGTTCTCACCAATACCGTACAGAAATGTGCACCGCATTCACTCTGGAGATATGGGCGTATTATGGGCGTCATTCGGAAGTACACAGGGGCGTAGTTTCAATGTGGGCTAAACTGGGCGTAAACATGGGCGTACACGAGGGAGTGCACTAATTCTGGTACGCATACATTCGGACAGCACACCGAATGCACACGAACAAAAAGGCAGGAAACATGGGGTCTTCATAAAGTATTGCTTTGCGGACACCACTCGGTCATGCGCTAGGCATTCGGAACGCCCAATCAGTATGGGCGCACATCAACCAATGTCAGCTGAACACAATACAATCCACTCCTTTACTCATTATTACACTCTTGTCTGTTATGACCCCTGCAGTCAGCTCTGACGCTGACGCGAGGGGTTCTCTGCGCTCCGTCCCGGCTGGTAATGCTGCTACCCCTGCAGCCGGCTCTAGCGCTGATGCAGGGGGTTCTCCGCGCTGTCTCCCGGCTGTGATGTCACAGCCAGGGCGTCGCCGCATCAGGGGGCGTCCCCGCGTCAGGGGACGTGGTCATGGCAACGACACACGCCCCCCGTCTGACGTCACGTACGGCCGGGAGTCGCACGCCCGGCCACTTCCTCAGCGCCCGCCCCGGTTGCCTAGGCGACGGGGGACGCCAGGCGGCCGGGCGGAAGAGGAGGCGCGCAACGCAGCCTCGTCCTCCTATGGAGGCGCTACTATTTAAACCCTGATGCCGGGACACTCAGACGCCGGTTATAGTTCAGACCCAGCGTCCTGAGTGTTCCCGGTTCCTAGAGCTTGGTTGGTCTATTGGGAGTTCTCTCCAGCGTGATCCTTCCTGTCAGCTGGTTCCTTGCTTCGCCCTGTCCGCTGCCGCTCAGCCCCAGCTAAGTGTACCATCTTGCTTGTGCGGCCATCCTTGTTTATGGTCACAGTCTTGTTTATTGAGTCATCTTTTTGTATTGTTACAGTCCTGCTTATTGAGTCATCTTTATGTATTGTTACAGTCCTGCTTATTGAGTCATCTTTTTGTATTGTTACATTCGGCATATTGAGTCATCTTTTGTGTATTGTTACACCCGTGGGGTGGTCCCATCCAGACACTGTTTTACACCAGGTTCCTAGGGTTTCTTACGGGAGCCCCGTGGGGATTCTCGCCAGCAGGTGTCAGTTAGAGGTTCCCCTTGTTAATCACTGGCCTTGGCGTGTGAGTTGTCACTTACATAAGACCAGGTGGCATCGAGGTGGGAGCCTGACTAACGGGCTCCCACGAACGCGGCTATTAGTGGTGAAGCTTAGCATCCTGCACTCACACACCAATTCCATCTGGTTGCAACGGAGTTAGGTTGGCGAGGCTGCCCTCCATTCCTGGTCAGATCTCCTTCCAGCCAGTGCCACGTAGTGCCTCGCCAGGCAGCGTGGCACAGGAGATCCTAACATTATAACCGGCCCGATAATTTATATTTGTCCTCAGTCGCGGGTCATAGTCCATTATGGATCCTTCCCAGCAGGCCACGGGTCATGCTCTGGTGGGCCAGATTCACACTCTCACACAGGAGCTCCAAAAGCTCACCCTCCGGGTCAATACTCAGGAGGAACAGGTACATGGAGCCCTGTCAGCGTCTAGACGCCCAGAGCCCAGACTCGATCTCCCTGATCGCTTCTCTGGAGATCGTTCACTTTTTTATAACTTCAGAGAGGCCTGTAAACTATATTTCAAACTGCGTCCTTTATCCTCCGGTTCAGAGACCCAGCGGGTGGGGATAATCATTTCTCTTCTACAGGGGGATCCCCAGACCTGGGCATTCGGGCTCCCTGCAGGAGATGAGGCCCTCTCCTCCGTCAGTTCTTTTTTCTCAGCCATGGGGTTGTTATATGATGATCCCGATAGGTCTGCTTCAGCTGAGGCCAATCTCCGAGCCCTCCGTCAAGGGCATGGTACGGCAGAGGGGTATTGCACACAGTTTAGGAGGTGGGCCATTGATTCCGGGTGGAATGACCCAGCTCTACGCAGTCAATTTCGGATTGGCTTGTCCGATGGCCTCAAAGACGCACTGGTGCACTACCCATCTCCCACATCCTTAGATGAGTTGATGCAATTAGCCATCAAGGTGGATCGACGGTTTCGGGAGCGTCAGAGAGAGAGAGAGTCTGGGATCTTTCCCTCATCTCCTTCGGGAGATTCTTTTGACCACTCAGGGGAGGAACCCATGCAGCTAGGGGCTACCCGCCTTTCCGCTTCCGAAAAGAATCGGAGAAAACTTAAGGGATTGTGTCTTTATTGTGGGGGGGTCCGGTCACCGTGTGGTGGGTTGTCCGCTTAAGGCGGGAAAAGACAGGGCCTAGGTAACCTTGGGGGGGTTCACTTAGGCCTTACCTGTTTTTCCCCCATGGAATCCATTTATATCAAGACCACCATCTCCTTTGGGAAGCAGTTTCTGGAGGTGTCTGCCTTCTTGGATTGTGGCGCAGCTGGCAATTTTATTGACGCCACATTGGTTGAATCCTTAGGGTTCAAACCCATCCCCCTTGAGGGGTCTTTGTCAGTTTGTGGGTTAGATGGCCTACCACTGTCCAATGGCAGCATATCCTCCCGTACTCCTTCCCTCAGGTTGTCTATAGGAGCTTTACATTCCGAGGAAATCTCTTTTTTAGTTTTTCATTGCCCGGTTGCACCTCTTGTCTTGGGTCTGCCTTGGCTAAGGAAGCACAATCCCAATGTCAATTGGGCTACGGGAGAGATTACCCGTTGGGGGTCAGCATGTTCTGGCAGCTGTCTCGCTCTCCCTTTACGGGCGGTGTCTCCTGTTGTGTCTTCTTTACCCTCTCCGTATCACAACTTTCTTGATGTTTTTTCTAAAAAAGAAGCAGAAACACTGCCTCCCCATCGGCCATTTGATTGTACTATAGATCTTGTCCCCAATGCCAGGTTACCCAAAGGGCGTTTGTATGCTCTCTCCGCTCCTGAGTCCCGCGCTATGGAAGATTATATTAAAGAAAGCCTAGAGAAAGGCTTCATCCGTCCGTCCAAGTCTCCGGTAGGGGCAGGGTTCTTCTTTGTTGAAAAGAAGGATGGGTCCTTGCGCCCCTGTATTGATTATCGGGCCTTGAATCAGATCACAATTAAGAATTCTTATCCTTTACCTCTCATTTCTGTGTTATTCGACCAGATTCGGGAAGCCGTTGTTTTTTCTAAGATCGATTTGAGAGGAGCATACAACCTCATAAGAATCAGGCAGGGGGACGAGTGGAAGACGGCTTTCAACACGCATACTGGCCACTACGAATATCTAGTTATGCCTTTCGGATTGGCCAATGCTCCTGCCGTCTTCCAGGATTTCATTAATGAGGTACTCCGGCCGTTTTTAGGAGTTTTTGCTGTGGTGTATCTAGACGATATCTTGATTTTTTCCAAAACTCTGACCGAACATAGGCAGCATGTCTGTATGGTTCTCCAAAAATTACGCGAAAACCAACTGTACGCCAAGCTAGAAAAATGTGAGTTTGAAGTTTCCCAGGTTTCTTTCCTGGGCTATATCATCACTCCCAAAGGTTTTTCCATGGACCCTAAAAAGGTTCAAGCCATCCTGTCATGGGCTCGTCCCTCTAACCTCAAGGCTGTTCAGAGGTTCCTGGGTTTCTCTAACTATTATCGTAAATTTATTCGCTCATTTTCAGATATCGTGGCTCCCATTGTGGAACTCACTCGCAAGGGAGCAAATCCACAAGACTGGTCCCCACAGGCCGTTGACTCCTTTGAACGGCTGAAGAAAGCTTTTTGTTCCGCTCCGATTCTTCACCATCCTGACCCCCAGAGACCGTTCTTAGTGGAAGTTGACGCCTCCGATGTTGGGGCGGGAGCCGTGCTCTCCCAGACTTATAGTCTGGATAACAAACTGCATCCCTGTGCCTATTTTTCACGGAAATTTTCCGCCGCTGAAAAGAATTACGATGTAGGTAATAGAGAACTTCTTGCCATAAAGTGGGCCTTTGAAGAATGGCGCCAATGGCTGGAAGGAGCAGAACACATGATCACCGTTATCACAGATCACAAGAATTTAGCATATATCCAGTCAGCCAAACGACTCAACCCTCGTCAGGCTAGATGGGCTCTTTTCTTTACCCGTTTTCGATTCAACATCACCTTCAGACCCGGTCCTAAGAACGTCAAGGCCGATGCGCTTTCCCGGAGTTTCCAGTCTTCTCAGGACCCGGAATTGGGGGAAGAGACCATTATCCCGTCAGCTTTTATCTTGGCCGGGTTAACCCAAGATTTGGCTACCCGTGTTCTTGCTTCCCAGTCCTCTGCTCCCCAGTCGACTCCTCAGAACCGACTCTTTGTCCCCAAGGCTCTGCGAGATTTAGTTCTCAAGGATTTCCATTCCACTAAGTTGGCGGGCCATCCTGGCATCACCAAGACCCTCGAAAGTTTGTCCACAGCAGTCTGGTGGCCCTCCATGAAACAAGACGTCACCCGTTTCGTCTCAATTTGTCCCGTATGTACTCGACAGAAATCTCCCAGAGCACCACCCATGGGCCAGCTTCTACCCTTATCTATTCCAGACAGACCCTGGTCACACATTTCTATAGATTTCATCGTCGACCTTCCTTTGTCTTCCCATTTTTCCACCATTTGGGTTACGGTCGATCGTTTTAGTAAAATGGCTCATTTTGTACCTTTGCGCAAACTTCCCTTGGCTCGAGAATTAGCGCAACTTTTCATTACTCATATTTTCAGACTTCATGGTCTCCCCAGAGATATCGTCTCGGACAGGGGACCCCAGTTTGTCGCCAGCTTTTGGAGGGCATTTTGTTCCAACTTGGGTATTCAGCTCAGCTTATCCTCCGGATACCACCCTCAGTCAAATGGACAAACCGAGAGGGTTAATCAGGCCTTGGAACAGTATTTACGCTGCTTTATTGCTAAATGTCAGACTGATTGGGCAGACTTGGTGCCCTTAGCTGAATTTTCTTATAATAATTCCTATCACGTGTCAACCAAGACTTCACCATTTTTCTGTAACACCGGTTTTCATCCCAAATGCAATTCCTTTGATGTTCCGGTTCAGTCCTCTCACTCAATTCCCTCGGCAGTTACTGTCCTTAGGAACTCTTGGAAGAAGGTGCGTCGGGCCTTGATTCTTTCTTCGGCCCGTTCTAAAGTTTTTTATGACAGACACAGGAAACCCTGCCCATTCAGGGTGGGCCATAAAGTCTTTCTCTCAACCCGATTTATCAAATTACGTCAGAAAAGTCATAAGTTGGGCCCCAGATTCATCGGACCCTTTCTCATTACCAGGCAGGTTAACCCAGTAGCCTTTCAGTTACAATTACCTCGGTCATTGAGGATCAATAATGTTTTCCATTGTTCCCTTTTTAAGCCGGTTTCCACTCTCTTTCATCAGAAACAGTCTAGGAGACCTGTGATTATCAGAGGCCACAAGGAGTTTTTGGTAGAACAGATCCTTGATTCCAAATTTGTCCGGGGTCAGCTCAAATTTCTTGTTCATTGGCAGGGATTTGGGGATGAAGAGAGATCCTGGGTTCCGGACAGACTTCTTCATGCTCCCAGACTTAGGGCAGAGTTCTTTAAGAAATTTCCATTTAAACCTGGGGGTAAGGGTTCGGTGACCCCTCCTCAAGGGGGGGGTACTGTTATGACCCCTGCAGTCAGCTCTGACGCTGACGCGAGGGGTTCTCTGCGCTCCGTCCCGGCTGGTAATGCTGCTACCCCTGCAGCCGGCTCTAGCGCTGACGCAGGGGGTTCTCCGCGCTGTCTCCCGGCTGTGATGTCACAGCCAGGGCGTCGCCGCATCAGGGGGCGTCCCCGCGTCAGGGGACGTGGTCATGGCAACGACACACGCCCCCCGTCTGACGTCACGTACGGCCGGGAGTCGCACGCCCGGCCACTTCCTCAGCGCCCGCCCCGGTTGCCTAGGCGACGGGGGACGCCAGGCGGCCGGGCGGAAGAGGAGGCGCGCAACGCAGCCTCGTCCTCCTATGGAGGCGCTACTATTTAAACCCTGATGCCGGGACACTCAGACGCCGGTTATAGTTCAGACCCAGCGTCCTGAGTGTTCCCGGTTCCTAGAGCTTGGTTGGTCTATTGGGAGTTCTCTCCAGCGTGATCCTTCCTGTCAGCTGGTTCCTTGCTTCGCCCTGTCCGCTGCCGCTCAGCCCCAGCTAAGTGTACCATCTTGCTTGTGCGGCCATCCTTGTTTATGGTCACAGTCTTGTTTATTGAGTCATCTTTTTGTATTGTTACAGTCCTGCTTATTGAGTCATCTTTATGTATTGTTACAGTCCTGCTTATTGAGTCATCTTTTTGTATTGTTACATTCGGCATATTGAGTCATCTTTTGTGTATTGTTACACCCGTGGGGTGGTCCCATCCAGACACTGTTTTACACCAGGTTCCTAGGGTTTCTTACGGGAGCCCCGTGGGGATTCTCGCCAGCAGGTGTCAGTTAGAGGTTCCCCTTGTTAATCACTGGCCTTGGCGTGTGAGTTGTCACTTACATAAGACCAGGTGGCATCGAGGTGGGAGCCTGACTAACGGGCTCCCACGAACGCGGCTATTAGTGGTGAAGCTTAGCATCCTGCACTCACACACCAATTCCATCTGGTTGCAACGGAGTTAGGTTGGCGAGGCTGCCCTCCATTCCTGGTCAGATCTCCTTCCAGCCAGTGCCACGTAGTGCCTCGCCAGGCAGCGTGGCACAGGAGATCCTAACATTGTCATTGCTTCAATTGGAACCATTGCAGCTTAAATGGACCATTACTAAACACACAAATATATGCTGCATTTTTGACACACATTTACACTGCAAGCAATGGACAGAACTTCCTATCACTAATATAAATATACATGTCACTTGTACATTTACCAATAATTATCAATTTGAGAAATAATAGATGACCATTAAAAACAATCCCTTTTTAATGAGGTTGCCTAATTGCATAAGTGGGTCATGTAACAGATTTCGGTGTTCAGATAATAGTGGTGATTTGTGCGTAAATACACCGCATCGGTGCGTACGGGCAGGTTCCCGTCCATTCTGACGCGGTAAGACCGTGCAGACGCTGTAAGACCGTGCAGAATATGTGTGTGTACACCGCACACGCATGGTTTGGATGTCGTCCGTAAACATGCCCTCTTCTTAAAGAGTGAGTCCGTAGGAATGCGGAGGACCGGTGGGCGTTTCTTCGTACAATGTCCCCACAGCGTGGCGTGCGGACCGCTCCGAGATAATTCGGAAATATACGCACCAACCAGAATAACCTCCATAGTTATCAACCTCTGTTTTAACAGCTACTACAAAAGCACAAAATAATGAATTACTCTTTCCCTTATGGGACTTATACAGCCATTTGATGCCACTTTTAATTAACTAGTAAGAGAGCATTTTTAGTGCTCTGCCAAACATACTGTTTACTTTAAGGTACACATTTTACCTATTCCGTAAACTATGGAGAACCACATAATATTCAGTATAATGTAATGTTTCCAATGAGTATTTCTTTACCAAATAAATAAATAAAAAATATTTCCAAATGGAATTCTACTGATCTTTATAATAAGTGTGTAAGGTCTGCCCATCTCCAACATGCGTGTGTTTTAATGACTTCTACTGCTAGGGAGCTAGGACAGACCACAGCCTAGCAGGAGCTATGAGGGGGCGCAGTAGTACTGAGCAGTGGGGCACGTGACAATAGGCAATGTGGGGGTGGCACTGAGTGGGGATGTCGGGACTAGGGATGCCAAACCCCAGGATCCCGCGATTGACATGCCTTATTTAAAAAAACGCCCCACCACCCCGCCCCACGTTTACTTACCAGTGGAGCGGTGGCCGGAGTGGAGCAGGAGGCGGGAATGTGCTGCAGAGCTGGGGTGCTTCTAAAAGCAGGCGGCCTGGTGTGCATGGGGATGGTGGAAGTGGGCGGATGGCAGTAATGCGACCTGCGCAGCGTGACCTCTGACCATCACGTGCAGAGCGCAGTCTATTCCCGAAATCCCGGCAATTTTGGGGCCAAATGCCAGGATCCCGCTGATCCCTATCCCGGGATTGGCCACCCTAGTTGGGACTGAGCGGGGGGAAGGCATAATGGAGCAGGACAGAGCTAAGGTAGCCTAGTGGAGCATTGGGCAGGGCAGGCACAGAGGTGACCCAGCATATACTGAGTTCCATTAATAGTATAACAATATAATGCTTAGGTCTAAGTAGCTAGTGCAGGGGGTATGGTCATGTGAATAATCATGTCCCTCCATGTGGTCTAATGCATCAAATAGCAGCTTCATATATTGATTGTGCTACGCAGTGGTGTCACTAGGATTGGTGTCACCCGGTGTAGTAACTCTGGCGTCACCCGTCCCCCCCGTTCCCCCAACTTTCTGGAAGCTGGTGACGGGAGCCTTGTGTGTGCCAGAGGCGTGCCCAAAGAATGTTGGGGCGTGGCCTGTCAGAAGGGCATGGCCTGTACGTGCGACGCTGCCCATACAGCAGGTGACATGGAAACTTACCTACACATCCTCGGCTCCCCTGCATAATGATGCCAGGACACCGCAGGCTGCTCCCCTGCATATAATACCAGGACACCACAGGCTGCTCCCCCTGTATAAAAATACATCACAGGCTGCTCTCCCTGCATAATAACAGGAGGTCACCGCAGGCTGTTCCCCCCGTATAAAAAGAACACAACACCACAGGCTGCTCCCCTGGCTGCTACCACAGGCTGCTCCCCTGTATAATACCATACTACCATTGCCCTGCAACTCATTCACAACACTAACAGTATGTATCTACACACTGCACAGCATTACATACAGTTTTGCCTGGGTGCTGCTATGGCTACGAGTCCCGCCTTTCTGTCCGCCATCACCATCTCCGCCGGCTCTTCCTGAATCCTCACACATCAGACGCACGGGCGGGCAGCTTTGGTGTCTTGACGTCACCTGCACTGAGGAGGGGGCCAGCGGCGATGTTCGTGTAGCTGTGGCAATGATCTGAAAGCCGCAGCCAGGAGGAGGTGGACGGTGGACAATGCACGGATTACCAGGCGGGCGGGCGTGGTGTGTGAGTGCGGCTGATTTTGGTGTCACCCCACTTTGGCTGCAACCCCCTTTACCCGCCTAGCGACGCCACTGTCGGGTGGCACCATTTTGTATGCTATACATCTTACTTCAAGCTGCGCAGTTGGAGTGCCGCCGCACAGACAAATATATGTCTAGTGTTCGTGAGTCTCCAAAACACTGCCATCTGCTGCCAGAGGGTGAAACTACATCTTTTTTTCACACATGCACAAACACAGACGGCAGCAGACTAGCTTTTGCAGCAATAGTGTATTTCAAATGTGGAAGACAAAAATTACACTATTAACTCTATCTTTCAATTTCTAAATAATGCTGTATCTCTATTTATCTATCTATGTTTCTCTCTCTCACTCTCTTTCTGTATATATATATATATATATATATATATATATATAAAGGGATTTTTGTAAGAACTTACCATTCGAATCCCTTTCTCTGATATGGTCCTGGTGACACAGCTTCACATTGGGATGTAGGAGGGTCCGCAGGAGCCAGGCACCTATCCTAAAGCTTTTGGAGGGTAGGCTCCTCCCCTACTGCATCCCAGATTCCTCAGTTCAATCTTTCAAAGCCACTGGAATACATTAACTCAGTACAAACACCTGCACATATTATATGCACAATTTTAAATTTTACTTTTCAACCAATTATAACATGAAACATCATGAACACTGGCATACTTACTGAGCGTAAGGGAGGGATCGCTGTGTCACCAGGACCATATCAGAGAAAGGGATTCGAACGGTAAGTTCTTACAAAAATCCCTTTTTCTCTTTCAATGGTCCTGGTGACACAGCTTCACATTGGGACGTTCCAGAGCCGGTCCTTTTGGGTGGGTACGCTCAGGTCTGCAGTTTTCATCACTGCTCGCCCGAATGATGCGTCCACCGACGCGAACTCATGGAACCTATCGAATTTGGCAAAAGTATGAACAGATGACCAAGTGGCAGCCCTGCAAACCTGCTCAGCTGTTGCCCCATGTCGAACCGCCTAAGAGGTGGCAACCGACCTGGTGGTATGCGCATTAATCCTGGCCGGTACAGGCCTACCAACTTTAGTATAGGCAAACGCAATAACAGAGCGCAACCACGTAGCAATGGTCTGCTTAGAAGCAGGCCAACTAAGTTTGTGTATGTCATACAAAAACAGTAAAGTATCAGTCTTTCTGACACTCTTAACTCTGTCCACATAAACGCGCAGGACGCGCACAACATCCAAATTCCTCAATTTGTCCCTTTTCCTAACAACCCTCTGGGGGTTGAAATACAGGCAGAACAATCTCCTGATTTAGATGAAAAGCAGAGACTACTTTTGGTAAAAAATCTAGGGGTACTGTCCGAAAGACAGCCCTATCATCATGACATATAAGGGAGGAAGACTTGTAGAACAAAGCTATCAACTCCGATACTTTTTTTTTTTTTTTTTTTTGACACCACCGCCAACAAAAATACCAGCTTCCCTGAAAGGAAACTAAGGTCATCCGACCTTAACGGCTCAAAAGGCGCCTTTTTTAAGGTACTCCAGAGCCAGAGATAATTCCCCTGGCGCTACTGGTTGGTTGTAGGGAGGTTTCAATAGAGAAACCCCCTGCAGGAAGGCCTGTACTACTGGTTCTAACGCAATCCTTCTTCGGAAAGAAATTGCCACGGTCGAGATATGTACTCTGAGTGACTGAAGGCCTAACCCAGAGGAAAGGCCCTCCTGTAAAAAACTCCAACAATTTAGCCATTTCAAATCTCGATGTGTGTGACCTCTGTCTTACACACCACCAAATATAGGTCTTCCAGGCCCCAAAATAATTTACAGAAGACACTAACTTTCTGGCTTTACTCATTGCGTTAACCACCGCCTCTGAGAATCCTATATTTCTCAAAATGGCGTTTTGAACAGCCAGACCGTCAAAATTAATCGAGCTGAATCCAGCTGGTTGAACAGTCCTTGTTTTAGAAGGGCTGACCTCAGAGGTAGACGCCACGAGTCCACAGAGAATCTCTGAAGCCTCGAGTACCAGGATCTCCCTGGCCAATTTGGGGCCACTAAAATTACTGGAATTGTCTGGGCCTGTATTGTTTTCAACACTCTTGCCAGCATTGGAACTGGCGGAAAATCATAAAGAAGATTCCCCTCCCAGGGGATAGTCATGGCATCCACTGCTTCTGCCAGTGAATCCCACGTCCTGTCATAAGACCTGGGTACCTGATGGTTGAACCTGTATGCCCTCAGGTCCCTATCCGGGGTTCCCCCCTTATTGTAATCTAGTGGAATACTTGTGGATTCAGCCTCCATTTCCCTTCCATCAGTTTCTCCCTGCTCAGGAAGTCGGCCTCTATATTCTCCACTCCTGGTATGAATATTGCTGATAATGCTAGAACATTCTGTTCCGCCCACAAGAAGATTCGGGACACCTCCCACATGGCCAGATTGCTGTGTGTGCCTCCCTGGTGATTCAGATACGCCACAGCTGTGACGTTGTCGGTCTGAATGCCTAAAAGGGAGCTCTTGTAATCTTTTCTCCCGCCAGAGAAAACCTCTTCCACACAGCCCTCAGTTCCACGATGTTGATCAGTAAGGCAGACTGTAAAGTATCAGTCTTTCTGCTCTAAAGTCCCAAGCCCTGCAGACGCAGGTCCACGACTACTGCCCCTCAGCCTCTGAGACTGGCGTCGGTAGTGACTACCAACCAGCTCCAGGACTGCAGGGACCGACCCCCCCGAAGGGAATCCACCTCCATCCACCATTTTAGGAAGAATCGAGTTTCTGAAAACAACACCATTTGTTCTGACCTCATGGTCTGAGTGTTCCCTGACCAGCCTGTCAGAATGTTCCACTGGGACACTCTAGAGTGGAACCTGGCGAACTGTAACGTCTCGAAAGACGCCACCATCTTCCCCAGCAGTTTGAGGCACCTCCATACTGATGTGCTCTGAGACCCGAGGATCTCCTGTACCAAGGCAGCCAGATCCCTGGCCTATGCCTCTGGTAGAAACACCCGATGCAACTGGGTATCCAAAACAATCCCCAAGAATTGGAGTCTCTGTGACAGCACCGATTGAGACTTTTGTAAATTTAAAAGCCAGCCGTGAATCTGCAAAACCTTATGGTTTCTGCCAAGTGACTCTTCACTTGTCTGCTGACTCCGCTTTAAACCGCAGGTCATCCAAAAATGGAATCACCATGATTTCCCTCAGTCGAAGCACAGCCGCCATTTCTGACATTATTTGGTGAATACCCTTGACGCTATGGCCAGGCCGAAAGGCAACGCCTGTAATTACAGGAGAAGGTCTCCTATTGCACACCCCAATAGTGCCTGATGTTCCGGGTGGATAGGAACCTGCAAGTATGCGTCCTGGACCTTCATTGACGCTAAAAATTCTCCCTGGTCCTGGCTTAGCAGCACAGACCGTATTTTGCAGCAGAGACTCTATTTTGAAATGGTCTACCCACAAATGGCTATTAATGCCTTTAAGTTTAGGGTCAGCTGAAAGACCTGTCTGGTTTGGGCACCAACACAGAGTGAAATAAAAGCCTTTTTTCCCTCCGCTCTGGGGACCGGGACTACCACACCCTTCTCTAAAAGAGAATGAGCCGCTCCCAAGAGAGTTGTACGGAGCCGAGCCTCCTTTGGTAGTGATGAAAGAATGAACCTTCTCGGTGGAAGAACTTTGAAGGGAATCTTTTAACCCTGGGTTATATTTCTAACCCAAGAGTTCCGGTCTAACAGTGCCCCTGCGTCTTTGAACAGTGACAGACGTCCCCCCTCCTTAAACACCGCCGGGCAAAACCCCTGGCAGTATGCGGAGGATTTTTCCTCTCCTTTGGTTTCTTATAAAAAGAACCAAATTTTGACTTTGGGGCCTTGCCCCTGGAGGACTGAGACTATCCCTTAAAAGACTGTCCTCAAAAGGACGCACCTCCTCTAGGGGAGGGCCGAAAGGATGGCCTGAAAGCAGAAAACCTTGATGTCTGCTTGGCTGCAGGGGTAGGCAGGAAAGTGCTTTTTTCCACCTGTGGCCTGCTTATTAATCTCTTCCAGTTCTAAACAAATAACAGCTTTCCTTTAAAAGCTAATGCCTCTAAGCCTTTTTAGACTTGTTATCTGCCTTCCAAACTATAAGCCAGAGCACTCTCCTGGCATTCACAGACACTGAAGAAACTCTGGCAGCCATTTTGAGAGCTTCCTGCTCAGCCTGGATCACATTTCTGCAGCAGCATTAGACTTCTCTGCATAGTAACAACACACAAAAAAACAGTATGTCAACTAGAGCACAGGTCACTGACCCACCAATCCTGGCCTTAGAGACCCAGACTGAAGCAATCAGAGGGCGGAGTGTAGTCCACCCTTTTAACCATTGCCTTGCTTGAAGGCTTGCACTGGTAGCACAGTGGCTTTTGACAAGTATGCCACAGAAGCCTCTACCACTGGAACATTCTCCCAGAGGTCTGCATGATCCTCAGGCATGGGATACAGGCTTAACCATCTATTAGGCATCTAAAGCCTTTTGTCAGGGGTTTTCCAATAAATCTTGTAAACCCTTGTCTGCAGAGAGATATCATTTCCCTCACGCTGTCTCTTAAAAACAACCTTAGCAGGAGTTTTTACTTCACAGACAAATTCAATGCCTGTTTAACAGCAGTAATCAAATCCTCCACCCCTGAGGATGAGGACTCTTCAGAAACATCACCCTGAACCCAGGGTATGTCTGTGTACTCTCCCTCCTAATCAGCAGCTAATAATGGCACTGAATAAGACCTTTTAGGGGTCCCCCCAGAATAACCATAAAGCTTGTCAAACAAGTAATTTAAACCTGCTGATTCCCATAGCAGTATCCTGCATGACTTGTATAAGTCAGGATCTGTCTGGGTCCGAGGCAAAGAGCTAGACGGACTGCTGAGAGAATGGCAATGGTCTAGGGAAGTTACCAGCCATCACTCTGCCTGTCCAGTAATGCACCAAAGCATTTTCAGACCTGCCTCAGGGACTTAGCCCTCGCAAGTTCCGATGCACTACCCTCTGGGGTTCACTCCCCATGGGTTTCACAGCAGCGCAACAATACATAAGCCCCCCTTATCTGCTCAGGGACAAACTTCAGTGTACAACCACTGTAAGCGCTCATTGCATTATAGGCTCCCTCCCCCAAAATCACAGACTGTTGCTCAGACATGATGTTCTCAATAACACAGTCACAGCATTAAATGTACAAACATTATATACAGTCACTTAGCTTTCTGTAGTCTTCAGAATGGGGAAAGCGATGCCTAGGAAATCCAATCACTCTGTCAGGATCTGTTAGCCAGCTCAGCTCCGCTGCAAGCGTTCTGAGTGGCGCCAAAACAGAGTGAGGGAAGGGACCAAGTCCCTGCTGCTGCGGGGTCTGTGACTTTTGGCGCCAACTACCCCCAGACAGCCGCTCCCATTGTAGGATCTCCTCGTTCCAGTATCTCCCCCTCAGCTGGGGACCACTCGGAACATGCCTGTAACAACACTGCTGTCCTCTCATATCAGGAGCTCAGTGTGTAAGCTCCGCAGAAAATGGCCGCCGCCATCACGGAGCGCCTGTCCCCCATGATCCCCACCTAGCGTGAAGCCGGTTTCAGAGCGCTCCGGAGCCCAGGCAGCTTCTTAAAAGAAGCTGTAAGCGCTGCACAGGGAGGCCAGACAGCGTCTCCCCTGTGCACAGTGAGCTGACAGGACTCGCTTCCGTCAGCTCCTGCTGCGCTAGCAGTGTGAGGATTCACTAATGAGAATCCTCACACTGTGCCTACCTAGCTAGTGTAAAAGTTAATAAAATAATAAAAACCCTAACTAACACTACTCCTTCGGCTGCTCCAGCAAACCTTTAGAATAGCACCCACTCCAGTGGGCACCTAACACGAACTGGGGAATCTGGGATGCAGTAGGGGAGGAGCCTACCCTCCAAAAGCATTAGGATAGGTGCCTGGCTCCTGCGGACCCTCCTACATCCCAATGTGAAGCTGTGTCACCAGGACCATTGAAAGAGAAATATATATATATATATATATATATATATATATTGTATCTATCTACTTGTTATCTATCTGTCTGTGTTACATGCTAGAGTAAAATGAAATATAATGTGAAGCAGCCTATTCCCTAAACGAGGGGAAAAGAAAAACAACAGTATACACAATAGTGAATCGGCGATCTTACCATTACAAATCCAAGGTGCTGGGTACCCCAAAACAAAGCAGCTGAGTGACTCCAGGGCAACACAATATATATATAGATATATATATATCTATATATATAGTGAAAAAAGTGAATATAGGTTAGTGAGAGAGGTTGCTGAAAATAGTGCAGGGGTAAATTAGTGAGAGGTAACGAGGTGAGAGGTAATGTAGTGAGAAGTGAAGGTGCAAAATAAGTTACATTGAAACAAATTTCAGAGTTAAAAACGGCAAGCATTAGTCTCATCCAAACAAGTTTCCTTTTTTTCAAAAGTTCGTAAATGCAGAATGGGGCAGATCTTTCTACAGCGAAAAATTATTGTTGTGAGGAAAATGCCAAAGTAGTTGTGCCATATTACTAATACATGATAATCAAAAGTCAAAATAAGGGATGTTTATAAAAAGGCCTCAGAGGATATACCTCCACTTAATGCTACAGGTTCTCTGTGTGTCAGAAGCAAGTGACACACAGTGGAGCTTACAATCTATATTCTCTACCACATGTACACACATTGTATGCTTCGTTTTTGTTGGGAGCCAAATACCTACCAGTATATTTATGTTTGGATTGTGGGAGGAAACTGGATTACCCACACAAGCACAGGGGCAGTAAAAGTCATGTTACACCATAGTTGCCGACCCTCCCGCATTTCGCGGGAGTATCCCGCTTTTTGATTCTTTCTCCCGGTCTCCCGGGAATCTACTGGATCCTCCCGGTTTTTAGGCAAAAAAATCAGTGACTGCCATGCGCATTACGCAAGTCACAAAGCGCAGCTCCGCCGGTAACCTCTGTGCGCCGCGGCTGTCCTATTAAATGACAGCCGGGGGCCGGATGTGGTCACCATTATAGCGGCAAGCCGGCAGCAGCATCACAGCATGGGGCAGCCGCGGGATCATCACCAGCGCATAAGCGAGCAGCAGAGGAGAGGAGGCTACAGGACTCAGGAGCAGCAGAGGGCAGGCCGGCAGCGCCGCAGATGACAGTAAGATAGCGGCTGGCTGCTTCGGCACTTCCCTCCTGCTTCTCTCCCACTGCTCCCCGCTGCGCTGTTTACAGAATCAGGCTGTATCTCAAACCCCCGCCCCCCTCAATACAGACACCAACGCTGCCGCTGCTTCATAAAAATTGTTCCCCTCCCCACTGCCTTATAACATTTTTATGAAGCAGTAATGAGGGTGCAGGAGGAGAGGAACAATTACTTTTATAAAGCAGCAGCAGCAGCGTGGAGGGAGGGAGAGAGGGAGGAAACGAAGGATTCCAAGTTGGAAAAATCTAAATAGCGCTAACTTTCTAAAGTACCATCTAAAATGTACTTTGGATAGCTCCGCCCATGGCCCCGCCCCATTTACATGCCGTAAATGGGGTGGGGCCATGGGCGGAGCTATCCAAATTACAATTGAGTGCTCCCACGCCCCCACTCTCCCGCAAAGACCAGCTAAGAAGTCGGCAAGTATGTGTTACACATAACATTACACATAACGTGTGAGTTCCGCGTGACTCAGTAGCGCTGAGGGTCTTTGTGTTTTTTTCTATACCAATGCAAAAGATGCATATAGGATGCACAAGCAGCTTCCCCTTAACAAAATATTCTGCGGATTGCCTATATTCTGTGCATTACTGATGGTGTATCTGCATACAAAATGCTACTTTGCAGTGTATTTCAGTAATAATGAACTATAAGGTGACATTTGTATACAGATACAGCTGCAATCGCACAATGTTTTGTGATTAAGAAGGAACTGAACAGAAAAAGATACATAACATAACACTCTGCGCTACCAAGTCATGACTAGACGGCTGGATGTGGACGCATCTGTAGTAATAATATTTAGCACCTTTCATGCTCTCTGCCTCCTACCTCCTGTGGTATCCTGTGTGACATCATAATGGTGTGATGTCATAATGGACACCAAACAGAGAATGCCTCATTTCTGTACACTGAGGCGAGAGAGGATGGAGCGCATTACTTTCCTCCTCCTATTTGTGGCCTATTTAATTACAGATGTTGCATATGGAGGCGAAACATCAGGTACATTTAGTTATTTATTGCTTCTCATCTGTCTACATGTTATATTTATTTCACACACGCATATATATATAGAGAGAGAAAGAGAGAGAGTATTTTTATATCTTCTATATCTGTCTATTTATAATCATATATATATATATATATATATATATATATTATATAGATAGATAGAGGTAGACACAACACAAGTTAGATAGATAGATAAAAAAAGATACAACATAAGATAGATAGATTCAGCATATAGATACAGAATACATACAGTATATACACACAGACATAGGCGAATCTAGGGGGTGGTCCGGGGGTGCACAGGACCACCCATTAGCCCATTTTGTAGCTGAGGGATGGGGCTTTCCAAAGAGCCCAGCTCCGTGTCTCTAGCCCCCTGGGAACCGGAGATACTGCTAGGCAAAACTGGAACATTTTCCCTATAGGATAACATGGGACCCGCTAATTCTGACCCCCACCCAGTTCAATGGCTGCCAGTTCCCCCTTCGGCATCACTGAAGCTCGGTGTTGATCTCAGTCTAACCCAAATCGTTGGGCCTTCAATCTGATACCAGGCTGGATCCATATGGGTTAATTGGTTCCAGGGATATTGAGGTTAACTGTTTTTTTTTTTTTTTTTCATTTCTTAAATGTAATTTCATGACTGTTTATGTTCTTTGAGGGCAGATTTCTCTGGAACCAAACAGCCCAGTTTCACGGGACCAAAATCATTCGAAGCCAACTCAAAAGTTCTTCAATATCATACTGGTCTCATGTAAATGGGTCAGTTGGTTCCGAAGATATAGCTGGTTGGTTAAAGGGGGGTAGGGAGAGGGGAGTGGTTGTCTCTCTCCCTCACACCAGAAAATGCAGGGACTAGGCTGGTGTATGAGGGGTCAGCCTGGGAATGTCCCTGCATGATCCTGGGTCCATATTCCCGGGTAAATCCCTGCATTTTCTGTTGTGAAAGGGATATTTTTTCAAACAGCTGTGACCTGCAGTGTTCTGAATACAGCCGGGCAGCCCCCTTCTCTCTGCCCAGCTGTCAATGACTGTCACCCCTGAAGCTTCCGCTCCAATTCTTCTCCCCGCTTTCACCTCAGCCCATGTTATATAGTATGTAATGGGCATCATGATGTGTGGCACAATGTGTAATGGGCATTATGGTGTGTGGCCTTATGTGTAATTGGCATTACGGCGTGTGGCTTTATGTGTAATGGGTATTACGGGGTTTGATAAAATGTGTAATGGGCATTACTGTGTATGGTCTAAAGTGTAATACCACACCCCTTTTTGTGATGCCACACCTCCTTCCCATGAGGCCGCACCCCCTTTTTGCCGCACGGCTACGCCGCGCAAAGGTCTCCCTTCTATTATGTCTAGATCTGGGACCACCCATTACCATAATTCTAGATTCGCCTATGCACACAGACATATATTATACGGTATATACAATATATTTCTTCTTATCTGCCTACACATTACATTTACAGTATATCACATATATAATGTATCTATCTATACACATTCAAATATATATATATTTCTATTATGTAGCGCCATTCATGTTCTCTTCCTCCTACTTCCTGTGGTATCCTATGATGTCATAATAGACACCAAACAGAGAATGCCTCATATAGAATGTAGTGACATCATAATGGGGTGATGTCATAATAGACACCAAACATAGAATTCCTCATTTCTGTATGCTGAGGCGAGAGAGGATGGAGCGCATTACTTTCCTCCTCCTATTTGTGGCCTATTTAATTACAGATGTTGCACATGGAGGCGAAACATCAGGTACATTTAGTTATTTATTTCTTCTTATCTGCCTACATGTTATATTTATTTCTCACACGCATATATATATATATATAGAGAGAGAGAGAGAGTATATTTATATCTGCTATATCTATCTATTTATAAACCTGTGTGTGTATGTGTGTGTGTGGCATATAGATAGATAAATAGATAGATAGACATACAGATAGATAGACAGATGTAGATACAACTCAAGTTAGATAGATAAAAAGATACAACATAGGATAGATAGATACAGCATATAGATAGATACAGAATACATACAGTATACACATACACACACAGATATATACAGGTCGAGTATCCCGTATCCGAATATCCGTTATCCGAATTATTCCGAAATACGGACATTCCAGAAAGTGAAAAAAAAATTTTTTTTTGCTAAAAACTCACTGGGGACATTTGTAACAGCATCACTGGGGACATGATATGTAACTGGCACTATATATGTGCAAGACAATGATTGCTTGGCATTCAAATTCAGTGCTGAGATAGTACACACATTTTGTTTCACGTTTTGAAACCTTGTTTTTTGAACAAATAAAATATATTTGTGTGTATTTTATGTGGTAATAAAATATATTTGTGTGTATATTATGTGTTTATACAGCATAAATGCAAGATACTTCAAAATACATCATTGAAATATTAAAATATTCCGAAATACGGAATAATCCGTTATCCAAAATTCTCCTGGTCCCGAGCATTTTGGATACGGGATACTCAACCTGTATTATATATACAGTATATTTCTTCTTATCTTCTTATCTGCCTACACATTACATTTATATCACATATATAGTGTATCTATTTATACACACACAAATATATTATATATATATATATATATATATTATGTACTGCCATTCATGTTCTCTTCCTCCTACTTCCTGTGGTATCCTATGATGTCATAATAGACACCAAACAGAGAATGCCTCATATAGAATGTAGTGACATCATAATAGACACCAAACATAGAATTCCTCATTTCTGTATGCTGAGGCGAGAGAGGATGGAGCGCATTACTTTCCTCCTCCTATTTGTGGCCTATTTAATTACAGATGTTGCACATGGAGGCGAAACATCAGGTACATTTAGTTATTTATTTCTTCTTATCTGCCTACATGATATATTTATTTCTAACACGCATATACATATAGAGAGAGAGAGAGAGAGAGTATATTTATATCTGCTATATCTATCTATTTATAAACCTGTGTGTGTATGTGTGTGTGGCATATAGATAGATAAATAGATAGATAGATAGATAGACATACAGACAGACAGATAGATAGACAGATGTAGATACAACTCAAGTTAGATAGATAAAAAGATACAACATAGGATAGATAGATACAGCGTATAGATAGATACAGAATACATACAGTATACACATACACACACAGATATATATTATATACAGTATATTTCTTCTTATCTGCCTACACTTTACATTTATATCACATATATAATGTATCTATTTATACACACACAAATATATTATATATATATATATATATATATTATGTAGTGCCATTCATGTTCTCTTCCTCCTACTTCCTGTGGTATCCTATGATGTCATAATAGACACCAAACAGAGAATGCCTCATATAGAATGTAGTGACATCATAATAGTGTGATGTCATAATAGACACCAAACATAGAATTTCTCATTTCTGTATGCTAAGGCGAGAGAGGATGGAGCGCATTACTTTCCTCCTCCTATTTGTGGCCTATTTAATTACAGACACCGCACATGGAGGCAAAACATCAGGTACATTTAGTTATTTATTTCTTCCCATCTGACTACATATTATATTTATTGCATACACGCATATATATATATAGAGCGAGAGAGAGAGAGAGAGAGAGAGTATAATTATATCTTCTATATCTTTCTATTTATAATCCTGTATATATATATATATATATATATATATATATATATATATATATATACAATACCAACGTCAGTGGCACTCGGGTGTATCCAAAAATGACAACACACAGCGGTGTTTAACGACGTTTCATTTCTCTAAACGGAAATTTCATCAGGTATTTCCGTTTAGAGAAATGAAACGTCGTTAAACACCGCTGTGTGTTGTCATTTTTGGATACACCCGAGTGCCACTGACGTTGGTATTGTATATTTGGTCACAGCGCTGCTGTGATCTGTTGGCACCGGGGCCAAGTTATTGCTATTGGAAGAGTGCCAGCTCCATTGTAGAATATATATATATATATATATATATATATATATATATATAGATAGATAGATAGATAGAAAAGATACAACATAAGATAGATAGATACAGAATAAATACAGTATATACACACAGATATATATTATGTATAAAATATATTTCTTCTTATCTTCTTATCTGCCTACATGTTATATTTATTTCTCACACGCATATATATATATAGAGAGAGAGAGAGAGAGAGAGAGTATTTACATCTTCTATATCTTTCTATTTATAATCCTGTATATATATATATATATAGATGGATAGATGTAGATACGACACAAGTTGATGGATAAAAAAGATACAACATAAGATAGATAGATACAGCGTATAGATACAGTAGATACAGCATATAGATAGATACAGAATACATACAGTATATACACACAGATGTATATTATATATACAGTATATTTCTTCTTGTATACATTACATTTATCTCTCATATATATATTGTATCTATACACACAAATATATATATATATATACATATATATATACACAACACACACATATATATATATATATTATGTAGTGCCATTCATGTTCTCTTCCTCCTACTTCCTGTGGTATCCTATGATGTCATAATAGACACCAAACAGAGAATGCCTCATATAGAATGTAGTGACATCATAATGGGATGACGTCATAATAGACACCAAACATAGAATTCCTCATTTCTGTATGCTAAGGCGAGAGAGGATGGAGCGCATTACTTTCCTCCTCCTATTTGTGGCCTATTTAATTACAGATGTTGCACATGGAGGTGAAACATCAGGTACATTTAGTTATTTATTCTTTTTTTTGCCTACATGTTATATTTATTTCCATACACACACACACATATATATATACATATATATATATATATATATAGAGAGAGAGAGAGAGAGAGAGAGAGAGATTATTTATATCAGCCATATCTACATATATATATATATATATATATATATATATATATATATATACACACAGTATATACTGTAGATAGATAGAGGTAGATACAACACAATATAATGTATCTATACACACACACACACACACAAATATATATATTGATATTATGTAGCGCCATTTATGCTCTCTTTCTCCTACATCCTGTGGTATCATGTGACACCAAATGGAGCATACCTCAAATATAATGTATCTATCTATACACACACACAAATATATATATATATATATATACACACAGATAGCTATAGATAGATACAGTATATTTATATATATATATAAACACACACACACACATGTAGATATATAGATATAATATTAAATTGAGCAAATTGAATAATAAGGTTTAATATTGTGGTTAGAAACAAGATTTGCTTCTGTTTGTCCACATATTTGTATAATTGCCATCCACTAGCAATGTTTTTGCCTCTTACATTGGCCATAAATAATTTGAAATGGTCCTGGACCACCAAGCCAAGGTACCCCTGCAGGGGTCCTGAGGCACCACGGTTTGCCACGGCTCATAGTTTGGGAACCACTGGCCTACTATAACTGCTTATATCATAATGCAAGAACAACTAGAATTGTCATGAACTGTCCTTAAATTGTTGTTGTTTTCTCATGTTCCCCCAGCTCCCATGTATGACGCGGGCAGTGACAACAGCCCTGCGGAAGATGGTAAGTACAGCTATAATAACCATGTAACTGTAATAACAGTATCAGTGTATGTACACTTCTGTATAACAGCTGTTGTGTTTTCTCATGTTCCCCCAGCTCCAATGTATGCAGAGGTCTATGACAACAGCCCTGCAGTAGACGGTAAGTACAGCTATATAATAACCATGTAACTGTAGAGTACCCCTGTGTGCCTTCCAGCCTGTGCTGACATGCCTCAGATATTGGGGGTTACATTTTCTTGAGGGAGGGACACCTTTAGATGGTGATTTATTCCAATTGGTCGGGTTGAATAAAAGGGGCAGGTAGTTTTGATGCTTACTTTGATGCAGCTCCTTTGGAGAAAGTGACTGGACGTGGTTACAGTTTTTCAAATAAGAGCATCACCGTTCCAGGTGGGCCCATAAGCCACTTTAGTTGAGCTGTTGCCTCAAGTTGTGTCATGCTGGGCAGATGTCCTTCTTTTTATTTTTATATGGTTATTTTTACATAACAGAGGTGTGAGGAGCACTTCCCTTAGGACAGGCGTGTCAAAACTATGGCCCTCCAGGTGTTGTGAAATCACAATTCCCATCATACCTTGCCACAGTTTTGCTATTAGGGAATGCTATATAGCAAAGCATGCTGGGATGTGTAGTTTCACAAAAGCTGAAGGGCCATAGTTTGGACATGCCTGCCTTAGGAGTTGGTTGATGGTCAAGGATATTGGCAGAAGGTCGATCCTTGGCCATGAGGGCAGATGGCCCTTTGGTCAATTTCGATTTATTTTTATGCTATTTATCTTGCAAATGTGATTTAGCATTTTTATATTTTATAAACATATCTTCTTCTCCCTCCCACCATAGATAGTTGAGGGACAATTTTTTTCACTTATGGCCCCCATACACTACGATACATCAATGCAATTTCCCTTGAACTCCCCCTGGACCTTCCCGGGAGTGATTGCAATCGATTTGGTACTTTAGTATAATTTTTTGCATAAGAAATATCTTCGAGATAAATCGCATGAGATATATATTATGGTATACAATTGTACCAAAAGATATATCTGATGGGCTGGGTTAGGGGGGACTGGAAACATCAGTCAAACTTCCTGCGATATAGCGCATACGATATATCGCATGTGCAAGAAGCACTCCTTTTTCCATCCGATTCCGATAAATCACATATGCAGTATGACCAACCTAGTGATTCCTATCCAACACTCCGCACATCGGATCAGATGGAAAACACAAATGATGTGGCATTTTTCAGTTGATATATCAGCCTGAAATATCAAAATCGGATGAAATCGTTCTAGTGTATGTGGGCCTTTATTTCAAAATAGGCCACCTTTAAGAATTCCTTTAAGAATATAAAAAGCTGCCCCCTTTCATGCCATACTTCTGTTGCCCAATTTATTATTTTAGTTAAGTTGTATGAATGAGGTGTAATAACAGTATCAGTGTATGTGCACTTCTGTATAACAGCTGTTGATGTTTTCTCATTTTGCTCCAGATTCATCCGCCGGCGGCTCATTGGAGAACGATCCATCAAAGCAAAGTAAGTTATTCAAATAATCCCTCTTATTACTGAGTATAACATATCATACAGTACAATGAAGGATATGCCCATTTCTGCCATAAGAATATTATAGCGCTACAGACTGCAGAGCTGTAATAGCGCAGACCAAAAATATAGGGAATTATTGCAAATAATGGCCTGAATCAGGTTGCTCAATGCAGCCCACCAGCTGTTTTGGAACTATACATCTCAG
Organism: Crinia signifera; assembly: GCF_055691185.1. Taxonomy (NCBI): domain Eukaryota; kingdom Metazoa; phylum Chordata; class Amphibia; order Anura; family Myobatrachidae; genus Crinia; species Crinia signifera. Next base: position 33,571,110 of record NC_139221.1, read on the forward strand.
CATGTCCTGCCACAATTTTGCTATTAGGGGTGTGCTCAATGGCAGGGCATGCTGAGATGTGTAGTTCCACAACAGCTGGAGAGCCGCATGTTGAGCACCACTGGCCTAACTGAAAGTCCAGAGAGAGGCTCCTCAGTGGATTACCTGAGCCCATGTGACAGGAAATGGAGCCATTTCTGTATTACCCTATGGCTGTACAGTTCTTATGCTGCAGATATGGAACAACAAAATTACTTTAATGTGTTTTTTCTTATGTGTTTCAGAGCCCCCCGGTAAAACAAGATCCTCACTTACATCTGTGATGGACATCGCGCCAGGTAAATAAACATATGGTTAATAAGAAAATGAGAGAACCTGATGGATTGTGTTCTGTTGTGTGTTGCACATATCAGTCATATAACATATCTGTCAGGTCTCTGAGCTATGCAGAATGAATCTGCTTCACACAATTTTAAAAGAGGTAACCTAGAGACATCGTGAATTGTTCCCGCTTCCAGTACCTGTACTAGGGGTACATGTAATAGGGTGCGAGAGAGCCTGTGTTTTTTAAAGCAGCAATCATTTGTCAGGTGAAACCAACCTAGTTTCTGTCTTGTAAAAAAGTGCTGCTTTAAAATACCCACTGCATACCCACATGAAGGTCTGCATCTCCTGCTTCACGTGCCCTATTACATTTACCCCACAGTGTTACCAGTGACCGCTTGGGCCCAGCATATATTACTGCATGTATCTTAGTTCTGCTGACGTATTAGATCCATGGAAAATCTATCATTATTCCCCCGATGGCTTAACATTTGCTCAATAAAAACATGATCACTCTCTATACTGCACACGTCAGACTTGAGTCAACATGGGTAATAAAATGCCATTCCAAGCTTTCATTGTGGAGAAGACACACATCCACATATTCTGTCACATGGTCAAAATATACAAAAGAATGACACAAGAAAAAGGTTGTCTTAAGTTTTTCATGATTTTTATTTTATTTTTGGATTTTTTTGATACTTTACCGTCTCCGAGAACTACGATTGGGAATGGCAAGTGTGCCGAGTGCAGCAGTAGCGGAGCAATGTACCTGGCTTGGAGCATGGTGAGCGAAGGGATCCATGCCAGGGTAAATTCATGTCAACCTTTTGCTTGTGTCATCCATTTTCCAGTGTCAACCTTTTGTCGACCTATTGACCATCAACCCAGGCACTGTCGACATTATGATCCCTTATGTCTCTTTTCTGCCTTTGTTTAATGTATCATTTTTATGAATTAACGAGAGTAATCTTTTTTTACCAATTCAGCCATCAAAGCCCTGGAGAAGAAGATTGCCATACTTGAGAAGGGATTAAAGAAGCAGACGAAAATAAACACTATCGTCATCTACACCGTTATCGGTATCGTATCCCTGCTCGGCTTTTTCTCCGTATTATTCCTCCTGTGTTACTGGGTATTCAAAAGGTAGGGATTGTGTTATTTCTTTTATTGTCCGTTTTATAAATGTTCAAGCTGAAACTTCATTTATCTCATTATCTATTAACAGATCTGATGACAAAGAAATCGACATAGAAGGTGAGAAAACCTACAGTTATCTATATGTGCCGTACAATTGCACAAAATGCCCACATGCAGAAATATAATGTCCTTTATTTATCTTCCTATCTAGATCCTTGTCGTGGCGCGGATTCAACTGCCGAATAAGAGGATGCAGGCCCTGTGTGCGCTGGTTCTAGGTGTGATGTACTGTTGTAAGAGAGTGTTCTTGTACTGGCTATTAGCTGTAGCTAGTACATGAACCCTTTCTCACCGCAGTTCCTTACAGTATACCTAGAGTGCTGCTTCATCTGAGGTTCTAGTTGTGAGGTATTGCTGCAAGAGAGTGTTCTTGTATTAGCTATTAGCTGTAGCTATTGCAAGAACACTTTCTTACAGCAGTTCCTTACTTATAGAACCGTAGCACTTTATAAATTGTATATTCTTCAGCGCACACTTCTACCAACAGAGTCTTATAAACATCAAAAGCATCGAGTAACATTAACTCTTATGTAACATCGAGTAACATCAACTCTTATATGTAACATCAATAAATTACCATCTGCAGTTGAATTAAAAAAAATTAATGATTGTGTCATTTGTTGATCTAGCGTTGGGTATTATAAAATACAGGGCTGGGCAACTCCGGCCCTCCAGATGTTGATGAACTACACATCCCAGCATGCCCTGCATCAGTTTCAGCATGGCCACATAGCAAAACTAATGCAAAGCATCCTGGGATGTGTAGTTCATCAACATCTGGAGGGCTGGTGTTGCCCAGCCCTGATATAATACAATAAATGTACACAGTGGTACTTGTATACTGGCCCACAATGGTTCAGAAGTTCATCAAACTACAACCACCAGCATTAGACTGTGGGGGGGAATCCAGAAAAGGGCAAGGCCGCCCGCATGCTGAATCACTCCCCACAATGTGCCCCTAAAATTTTACGGGCACATCTCTAAAGTGCAAGCACTATGCTACGCAGGGAGCTCTTGCACAACCCCAGCTGCTCCCTGGCTGCGCAGTCTAGCTACAAAGCCAGATGCAGGGAGCCATGTTTGGAGCCACAGCGCCCACTTATAAAGTCACACAGCTGAAGTCCTCCTCCAAAGTGTTCTCCCACATACCACCACATGGCCTGTTGCCACCACCCATCAATACTTAAACTGCGGTCACAGCAGGAGCATAGTTTAAGTGCTTTTGCATGCACCAGCATGCCCTGATCCCTGTAAATCACCCAGTAGCAAGTTTTGGAGATCAGTAATGGGGTCTGAATCAGTCCCCATGTCAGGAAAGACACATTGCACAGGTTGGCACCTCAAACTGCAGCCAGGAATATACAGGATTCCAACCACTAACAGAACCACAAGACAAACTCCAAGTGTGTACAGCTCCCAGGCGCTGTTCCTTTCAACTCTGCTTTTCTGTGTCTCACCCATTGTTTGGCACCACTGGATCTCAGAGAGAAAGGAAGGGAAGATATCCAATGATTAACAGTATTTACAGTTCTAAACCACACTATCAAGTCAAACTGTGAGAGGATAGCCTTTAGAATCCACACGCATTTTTTGTCACTATTTCCCATCATGCATGCGCGATGTGTATGGTACGCATGCACAGTAGTTCTATAGTCGCTTGATTTAACGATTCACTGATCCATGCCGAATTAGCCCCATGGTGTATTAAATAAAATAAACGATCCCCCAGGTAAAGAAGGATGATATGGTCCTGAAATTGTGGCCTGCCATGATAGGTACCGGCATAGAAAGCTGAAAAGATGGAGCATTAGTCCCCTTATGTGATGGTACATAAAGGCTTCTTTCATTTTGATCAATATTGTCTGTGTGCGCAGAGGAGAAATAAATGTATATAGTGCAATATATAAAATACAGGTTTCATTAGTCCCCAAAATTCAGTCTTCACAAAATAAAACCACAGGGAATGGCTGAATGCACTTCATACCAGATCCCCGGTATAATGCTCCTTGTACATTAAACGCTGATCACGATGAACCCAGCAGTCAGACAGGTTGGATTTTCTAGGAGTGTTTCAGAAAAAAATATTTCTAGAAAACCAGCGCTAAGAAGGATGTGCAGCTAGGGCAGGGGTGGGGAACCTCAGGCCCGGGGGCCGTATGTGGCCCCCGTAGCCGGTCTGAGTGGCCCTCCCACCCGTCTGGCGGCTTTGCCGGGAGTAAAGTACAGGGGAATTCTCGCGAGAGGTCGGTAGTTCTCGCAAGATTCCTCTTAAGCAACAGCAGGCGGAGACTCTCAGTCCTATTCAACTGCAGCCGCCGGTGCGTGGGACGGCTGCAGCAGGACAATTTTTAAGAGACATTTTTACATATGGCCCTCGAAGGATTTTTTCCCCATACAAACGGCCCTTGGCACAAAAAAGGTTCCCCACCCCTGAGCTAGGGTAACAAATGGAAATGGTGTTTGTCAATCACCAAAAAGAATAGTTGTGTAGGAAAAATCATTCAAGACACATAAGCGCTACCTCCACCATATCATTTAAGATGAAGTAAAATACATAACTTTTATACAGTAGAACAGGTATTTGTTGTTCCATATATCCCAATAAAGGGGAATGGTCTTCAAACAATCTGTAAAATAATCCCCCAAAACTCCAAAATTTAAGTGTTTTGGAGATATGAAGAAACAACAATTGGTGCAATATTTCTTCAAAGGTAGACATTTTTTTATTTAACAAAATGCTCTCACAAACATATGATGCATAAGGCGCACTTTATAATTCCACAAGGCAATAACAGCTGGGCTCTCCGTCCAACTTTAGTCTCTCCATATGAAGTATAGCACTTCCACGATGGAGTAAAGGGAGATCACCGAAAACCAAGTGCCGGCTCAAGGATCCAGATGTCCAGGAAAAGGGATCACCAAGCAGCAACGCCAGAAGGGACCCTCACACACTTAACGCGTTTCGGACACTATTGTCCTTCATCAGAAGTGAAACCCAATGTTTTTTTTTTTTATAACACTGTGCAATAGCCCCGTCATTTGGGTGTATATACATTCTAAGTAGAAGGGGAACTTTTCCATTGGTATACAGAGTTGTTCATGATTGGCCGATGAAAAACATAGTCTCCTTTTAAGTCCGCCTAGTTAGCCACATATACTGAACAGCTACAAGCATTAGTTTTGTATGGCGCCCTGGAGCAATAAACAATAAGAAAAGAGCTTTTAAATTATATAAAGCAAATGGGGGAGATGAGGCATACACAAAATACAAGGAGTTAAATAGAATTTGTAAAAAAGAAATCAAGGCAGCTAAAAGGGAAACAGAAAAGCGATAAACCAAGGAAAGCAAAACCAATCCCCAAAAGTTTTATAAATACATCGAAAGCAAACGGTCAATAGAAAGAACATAGGCCCCTTAACCAATGGTAATGGAAATAGCATTACTGAAGACAATGATAAAACACAACTGTAAATTACATTTTCTCTTCTGTTTTCACTGTTTTCACTTCGCTAAAGGGATGATCCCACTAGAACTTAGAAATCACTTCAGAGGAGATCCTCAAGAGGCTTTATAAAATCAAAATAAATAAATAACCAGTAAAAGGTATGGAACTACCTTCCAGAAGAAGTAGGGGTGTTGTATGGAAGGCCCACAGTCGGGATTACGATGGTCAGTATACCCACATTGGAATCCTGACCACCGGTATTCCAAGAGGTGGGTGAGCGCAATGGAGCTGCTTGCGGGGTTGGAGGCTCGCTTCACTCTCCGCAGGGTCTATTGTCCCTCTATGGGGGTCGTGGACCCCATGTGGGAGAATAGCCCTTGTCAGTCAGGATCCTGACTGTCGGGCATTTAAACAGTCAGGATTCCGATGTCGGAGTACTGGCCGTTGAAATCTGGACTACCGGGCCGTCACTCGGCACCCAAGAAGTAGTGTGGGCAGATGAAATGAATACATTTAAAATAAGGTTGGACAAACATTTATTGTTAAAAAGCATTCAGGGTTACAACTCATAAATACCATTAGCCTAAAATGGGGATATTACATCACATACACTCTAATGGGTCCTGTAAAAAAGGTTGAACTTGATAGACGTACGTCTTTTTCAACCTCAACTACTATCTTAATATGTTACTATGTATTCTGAAACAATTTAAAGGGCTGACAAAGTGATATATATTTTTAGGTTAAAATTAGTGTTGCAATCAGAATAAAGTATATGAAAATAATTTGGTCTACAGCTATTGCAGTATTTATTCGCAAGATAAAATGTCACTTATTAGATCATTTAGAACTGCAAGAAAACTAAAGAATATTAACTTAATCTGACAGACAGCTTTGGCAGTATTTGAGTGAAAATGAATCACTTATACAAAAAAAGAAGCAATATTTTGTGATCTGATCATTTAAAGCAACGTATATATATATATATATATATATATATATACATACATACATACTATTTGGATTATGTTGTTTAAAGGTAACAAAATGGTGAATGGAGGATTGGAGTATTTTATACAAAGGAATTGTGTTTAAAAACTGTGTGTTCTAATTTATTTTCTTTGCTGCAAAGGGAGTGACAGAGGCAGAACTACCATTGGCGCAGAAGGTGCAGTGCATCGGGGCCCTTGAGGACTAAGGGGCTCTTGAGGACAAAGGGGGGCACTGCTGCCCCTATCACCCTCTTCATGTCACCCACTGTTTTTCCCTGTCACACTCTGCCTCCCCCTGTCCTGTTGCATAATTATATTTTTGCACCTGGGTTCACGTTCCGCCACTGGGGAGGGAACTAGGTATATGCTTTGCACAGGCCCCAATGGTTGTGTCTTCAAAAGGATTCTGTTTTCAGGGAACGCCAGCTCAGGTTGTCTAGCAAACAGGCCAGGTTAGGATTTAGGATGACAGGGTGTGCAAATATTGAATGACATATTTTGACATATTATAGCTACTGAGGGCACATGTTGATGTTCCACATCAATTACTGGGCGGAGTGTTATACCTATTCCTAGCGAGTTTGCCATTACCGGAATGAGTACGCCATTGTATCACGTGTTACTTCATGGCACTACAGTGTCCCTTACCTTATGCTGTGAGAGACACAATGCCAGAGTCCTCTGCTATAAAACATCTTCTGGGTGCCATATAAAAGACTCAAAGTAATAACAGAATATCTCGCTGATAAAAACTGCCTCTGTCCTCCTAGGCATACCCTCACCGTGAAGAGAACAGTCTACCGCCCCCCCACCGATGTGCCGCCCAAGACGCCGCTGCCATCTGCAAGGGAGGTCAAGTAACATTGATGGCGATCATATTTTTTAAAATGAAATCTGCATTTGATCAGCAGGAGCTTTATTTAACGCCGTGCAAACACCGAAGTACAGCAAGAAAGACATAAACAGGAAGACTGGGAAACGGGAGAATACAGTACAAGCATCATTCTGCCTCGCTTCAGCATAACTACACATCCTGGTGTCCAGTCCAAAACTTTTATATGTTTATGGTTTAATAAAATACCGTACTTGCCGGTCCTAATGGTGTTCTCAAACAGCTTGCAGAAATTTACATAAAGTAACATAGTAATTAAGGCTGAAAAAGACGTTAGTCCCTCGAGTTCAACCTATCTGACTTGTAACTACTGACTTGAGTAAGTCACATCTATATGATTCCCTTAGTGGCCAAAAAGGCATCCAATTATGATTTAAATTCACTAACAGTAGTTGCTGTAATCACCCCACCGGCAATGAATTCCAGAATTGTACTGCTCTAATGGTGAATAATCCTCTTCTTAAGTAATAACATTCTTATATGTAAACTCTGCTTTATGCCAGAAAAACAAGGAATGTGTTCCTGCCAGATCTTGGGAATCCAGGGCAATGTCCTCTCAGATACGTGTTGACAAAGGCAATAAAAAAAAACCTCTGCATCCACCTATTTTTGTTAATTTGCACCCGCCTCTCTCATGTCACACCCATGCTACTGAATGGGGTAAATTTACTAGCACTACCATAGTAGATTCTGTCAGACAGAATCTGATTGGTTGCTATGGGCAACATCACTTATTTTCATTTTTAGAAGCTTTAGTAAATTTATCCCAATGTGTGTCATGATACACAGAACCAGTTAAGAAAATGTCCAGATTCTCAGAGTTTCAGCGATCTGGAGCTTATGATCCATTTTGTAAATGCCGAGCTTGAACAACCAGGGCACTAAAGTCGGTGTAAAAAAAAACAATATGATAATCACCTAAGGTCGGTCCTTTCTCTAACGTGAGTGCAATGGAAGTCAGGGTGCACATAGCACTAGAGCAGGCATGTTCAAACTATGGCCCTCCAGCTGTTTTGAAACTACACGTCCCATCATGCCTTGCCACAGATTTGCTATTAGGGAATGCTAAAACTATGGCAAGGCATGCTGGGAGGTGTAGTTTCACAACAGCTGGAGGGCCACAGTTTGGACATGCCTGCACTAGAGGAATCCTCTGTGAATGGATAAGTTAAGTATAGCCGCCAGAGGCAGGTGGTGGAGCAACACAGAGTGGTGGAATGGATCTGGACAGTGAGGGGCAGAGCAGGACAGAACAGGATCTGAGCAAGACTGAGCAGTGGACAGATATGGGGCAGTACAATATAGAGTGAGGGATGGGGGGTCTAGAGCAGGGTGCGTAGCAGGAATGACCAGCCCAAAGTTGCTTACTGAGCTGCATCTGCATATGTCGGGTACATTTGCTGGTACATTCATAGTGCGGAGTGACAATTTCCTGTTGTAGTATACAAGTTTCATAGCATTTATTATACAGGTTGAGTATCCCTTATCCAAAATGCTTGGGACCAGAAGAATTTTGGATAACGGATTATTCCATATTTACAGTTTAATAGCTTTAAACGTCAGGTCTAATAATGTGGGCTGCAAAGGAGAACAATCAGTTCTCATGGGAACGACGAGCACCAGTATTTATTAGGACGTCATCGGGTACTGGTAAGTTGGGCTGATTTAAGGAGTGGTGGAGATAAGACATAACTGTAATGATCCAGGGTATGAAGCCCGCAGCCGTGACTGCTGTTTAAAATGGGCATGGCGAGACCCTACTCTGCCTCTATTGCATCTCCCTAGTGGCAACCAGATCCTGCAATGCTAGGCTTCACCTATAACAGCCACATTTGATGGGGCAAATTAGGTCCGCCCCAACTCCGATGCCGCCAGGTCTTACGTGGTACAAGGATCTGGAATTCCCTGGGAGTAGGCAAGAGGAGAACTATCTAAAAGCTACCTACAAAAGGGGAGGAACTAAATAACAAGCGACCTCGTCGCAAACAGAAAATGCAGTAACTTCATCGCAAACAACTGAAAAAAAACAGCGACCTCGCCACAATCGCTTGATAAACCTGTAACCTCATCGCAAACATGAAAATGAGCGCTGCTCAATCTCAGTGGAAGTAAACCCCACAGTACACAATAGAAGTACACCACGCCAATACACAATAATAAGAATACACCACACAATAAATGCAAATAACAACACACAAAAAGGGAGGCGACTGTAAGGATCCGGGGGCCACCTTGCCTGCCCTACCTCCGTTGCCTCAGACTAGGGTTGGCAGACGCGTGCAAAACTAGGCTTCGCCAATAATAGCCGCGTTCGAAGGAGCCAGTTAGTCTAGCTCCAACCCCGATGCCACCTGGTCTTGAGAGTGACAACGCGTCCACCAAGGCTAGGAGAGAGCAAGGGGACCAGCTATCTAATGCCCACACGAGGCAAGGGGACCCCGTACCCCCTAGGGGGTGACTACACCGGGAGATTGGGAATGCTCCCACAGGTGATGAGACAAGGTAATCTCTGGCTGGACGCAACAATGCATGACGGTGGTATATATTCACAATGGCAACAACTTCTCCTCTCTCCAAGTGTTGATGCTTAGGCTGCAATGTCGCACTGTTTTGGTCCCCTACATGTGTTCTGTTGAACTGTACCCTTATTATTTTGATTATTATTATTATTATTATTATTATTATTATTATCATTGTAATCGTGTCCTTGTGTTGCAGATATCTGTGGAATACAGTACATCCCACCAGACCTAAAAGCTATCGGAAAGCCTGCAACCCTAAACCTCGGGCAATCGGGGCGCAGAATAACCAACATAACGGTTCCACATCCCCCGGGAGATAGCACTTTGAGGTTTCCTACCCTACAGGTAATTATATCCCATTCTGGCGATAACAGTTGGATTCTACCTTTACAATATAATCTGCTGAGAGACAGAAGTATTCATCTGCTGCAGTGGGATTCAAAGCACTGCACAGATCAGTATGAACTGTGCAGGCTTAGGTCTCTTCTGGTGTCAAAATAGGGTTAATGCGTCAGGCTCACCCGTCTACCACAATGACAAAAAAAAGTGTAACCAGTTCCAGATCCTCTGAGCCTGGTCTGGTACTGAAAAATTAGGTTCCCTTTTTTTCCAGAAATCTGCACTGGGCTGACCCAGCGGGGAGGCTCACACCTTATGGGATACCCCTGTAATCACATAAACCACTGAAAACTGGCCAACCCAGAAATTCCTCAGGAAATGGGGAACCCATAATAAAAGGGACACTGCTTCCCAAAGAACCACGGGTTTGGAATGAAAGCCTGGGGCTATCCCAAGACAGCTTCTGAGAGGGGCTGATTTAGAGGTCAGGCCACCCCTAGGCACAACATTTTTGGCCGCCCTTTCCTTAGGCATGTGGAGTGATACACACACATCAGTGTCGCAGCAGGACAAATACATACAAGGCAGTGCGGTAGCAGCACACACTCCCTGGCTGCGCCATGTGCCACTACTGAGAGCCTACTGACCACAGCCTCTGCTCCCACCTACACCGTCAGGAGACATGCAGCACGCCCAGGCATACACTGGCACACCCTGCTACACACACTATCAAAAATGCAAATAGCTATGTGTATCACAGGATCCTATCTTGAAGCGGGCGCACTGTCTCCTGCGACCCGCAAAGGGAGGGAAATGCCTTACCGACCCCAACAGCTGCTGGCCTTAGGCTCGTGCCTAACGGGCCTAGTGGGAAATCAGGCCCTGCTTCTGAGGATCATTCATCTCTGCTGCAGCTCTGCATGGGAGAGGAGGAGTGCCTGGGAGAAGTTATAGCTGCAGGGAGTTAAGATCCTCAGCCTGTTAGGATTGACTTGAGCTGCAGGAAGGCTGTTTTGCCTGCAGCTGGAGCTGCCTTTCGTGTGAGAATCACCCTTCACTGCACCAGGGGAGGTATTTAAGGGAAGGTGTGGGATCAGAGGGTTTTTTAATGGCCCAACCATGTACAAGGCATGGTATTACCCCCTGAAAACTGTTCCTCAGTGAAGTTGGGTGTTTCAGGGTGAAAACAATATGATTTAAAAAAAAAAAATCGAACTTAATGTTACTAAAAATCTAAGTTATAACTGATTGTAGCCATTCAAGGAAAACAGATCTGCAGCATCTAATCTTACATGCTAGAAGGGTACAGACAATGAGCGCTTTTAAATTTCTTTTGAGTAATGATGCTGATGCTGAGTAACTACCCATTTACTAGTCTGTGGGCGATTGGACAGAAATCTAGATGCCAACTGACACTATAATTATCTGCAAGGTAATACTACAAGGTTGGGCATTCTTGGTGTGGTGTGACTGTATAAGCATTTTGCGTGATGGATCATCCTTCACCCCCCCCCCCCCCTCCCCAATCCCCCCTAGAGTCTGACCAGTTTAATAGGTCTAATAATGTGGGCAGCAAAGAAGAACAATCAGTTCTCATGGGAACGACGAGCACCAGTATTTATGAGGACGTCATCAGGTACTGGTAAGTTGGGCTGATTTAAGAAATGGTGGAGATAAGACATAACTGTAATGATCCAGGGTATGAAGCCCGCAGCCGTGACTGCTGTTTAAAATGGGCATGGCGAGACCCTACTCTGCCTCTATTGCATCTCCCTAGGGGCAACCAGATCCTGCAATGCTAGGCTTCACCTATAACAGCCACGTTTGATGGGGCGAATTAGGTCCGCCCCAACTCCGATGCCGCCAGGTCTTACGTGGTACAAGGATCTGGAATTCCCTGGGAGTAGGCAAGAGGAGAACTATCTAAAAGCTACCTACAAAAGGGAAGGAACTAAATAACAAGCGACCTCGTTGCAAACAGAAAATGCAGTAACTTCATCGCAAACAACTGAAAAAAACAGCGGCCTCGCCACAATCGCTTGATAAACCTGTAACCTCATCGCAAACACGAAAATGAGCGCTGCTCAATCTCAGTGGAAGTAAACCCCACAGTACACAATAGAAGTACACCACGCCAATACACAATAATAAGAATACACCACACAATAAATGCAAATAACAACACACAAAAAGGGAGGCGACTGTAAGGATCCGGGGGCCACCTTGCCTGCCCTACCTCCGTTGCCTCAGACTAGGGTAAATAAACGTACTACTACTACTACTAGGGTTGGCAGACGCGTGCAGAACTAGGCTTCGCCAATAATAGCCGCGTTCGAAGGAGCCAGTTAGTCTAGCTCCAACCCCGATGCCACCTGGTCTTGAGAGTGACAACGCGTCCACCAAGGCTAGGAGAGAGCAAGGGGACCAGCTATCTAATGCCCACATGAGGCAAGGGGACCCCGTACCCCCTAGGGGGTGACTACACCGGGAGATTGGGAATGCTCCCACAGGTGATGAGACAAGGTAATCTCTGGCTGGACGCAACAATGCGTGACGGTGGTATATATTCACAATGGCAACAATGCTCAGAAGATGGTATGCAATAATAAACAATGGCAACAATGCTCAGAAGATGGTATGCAATAATAATAAACCTCAACTGTACTATCCTGCACTGCGAGGGACAAGCCCCACAATGCAGACACCCAGGCTGGTATTAGGGAAACCAGGAGACAGGAGGAATACAAGGCAAGAGTCCAATAAACACTTAGCTGCAGCAGGGCAGGATGCAGGAACCGACACTGCGAGACTCCGGAGGACTCGAGAACCAGGAACAACAAGGGATTGCTGAACAGGGTCCACAAAGCTGGGACAGCACAAGTAGCACACAGGACTCTGGCTGGGAGCTCTGAACTACAGGCTTGCACACGGCTGACTGATGGCTATGACTGGCAGGGTTAAACAGGTGAGGCTGCCTTATGAAGGCCTCAGGTGATTAGAGCAGCTGTGAACTCCAGGCTAGCAGTGTTTAATCAAGACACACATGTGCCTGAATGATGCACAGAGGAGTGGACTGAAATGGCACAGACTCACCACTGGAGGCCACCAGAGAGTCGATACCAACACAGGCTGCAATACCCATGACAGGTAGAAAAGATAGGAGTCATAGGTGATGACTCCTAACAGTGACACTCCGCGGAAAACTCGTAACTCACAGACTCCAGAATAAGTCGGTGGCAGAAGTCGCCCGCAGGTGGCAGAGGTGATAAACCACAGAATGGCGTGGAAAGGCAATGACCGTCAGGCAACAGCTCCAGGAGGAACAACCCAGTAGCTATGAACAGCCACTATCACCGGCGTATGCTGTAAGACCTGGCTTCCTTAAAATGTCAATCCCAAGAGACCCAGAAGACCAGCCTCCTGGCCTCTTTCGGTTGCCAAAAAGATAGACAGCGGAAGTGGCGTGCCACGCCGGTTGCCTGGAAACTGCTAGGACCCTGTACACCGCCCCACAGCTGGACATACTGTAGCCTGCAGCCACCTGCTGGATCCTGGTCTCCGAATCCTAACAGTAACACAGTGCTAGAGAGTTTTTTCTCCACGCAAACCAAATAGCTACAGAATGTGTGCAGCAAAAGAGAACAATAAGTTCTCATGTAAAGGACAGTTTTCATAAGGACGTCTCCATTAATTAAGAGATCTGGACTGGTAAGTTGTGCTGATTTTGTGTTATTTCTCTGTTGGCTTTATTTGTTCATCAAACATTTTTACATCTGTGACCTGGGATCGCATGCAATTAATAAATATTAAGGGTGGTATGTACTTTTTATTATTATTATTTATTTACAGTTTCTTATATAGCGCAGCAGATTCCGTTGTGCTTTACAATAGTAGACAGTGATAAAACAGACTGGGTAACAACAGACAGACTTGGAGGTAGGAGGGCCCTGCTGCAAGCTTACAATCTATAGGGATATAGGAGGGAAACACAAGGACAGGCACCAGTAATAGCATAGCAGTCCCACCAAGTTACAAGTCCAGAAGAGAAGCTATGTAATGCATAAGTGCCTCCGAGGGTTATACGTGTAGAACTTAAATATGATAGACTTGCCTGAAGAGGTGAGTTTTCAGGGAATGCTTGAAAGTTTGGAGGCTAGCGGTACTATGAAAGTACTATGCATCGCATCTAGGATGAAATGCATACCACCACTTATTGGGTACATACCAGTGTTAGTAACACTGGTTTGTGCCTAGAAAAAAGCAAAGCCGTCCCAATATCCTTTGCGATAGAAGGACTTCTGGGATCAGGACCCAGGAGTTCTTCTGTGCATATGCAGTGTGACATGGTGGCCATGGGGGGGATCTTTTGGTATCCCACTGCTAGTGCCAGCTTCAGCAGGACTTACACACCAGGTCCAAGCTCCAGAATTTATCACATTCCAGAGCTTGGTAGATATGGAAAATGTGGACAAGTGGCAGTTTTCAGATTTATACCCACATTTTCCTATTCTCCTCTCTCCAAGTGTTTCAGGATTAGGCTGCAATGTCATGGTCACACCATGTTGGTCCCCTACCAATGTCCTGTTGTACTGTACCCTTATCATTGTTATTGTAACTGTTTTTATGTTTTGCACATTTCCAGGGAATCTCTGAACAAGAGAGAAAGCCCACCAGACCTCAAAGTTATCGGGAAGCCTGCAACAGAAAACCTCAGACAACAGGGACCTAAATTAAACACCCTGAAGAGTCCTCATCCCCCAGGATGAAACATCCTGAGGTTACCTACAGTGCATGTAATTATATCACATTCTGGCTTTGTACACTAAGCCTTTCTCCAATCCCAAGAGGCCCAGCAGACCGGCCTCCATGGATGTAATGATCCCTAATTGCCCCACCTTCTGCTCATCACGCTACTCGCAGCATCCTGTCTGTTTAGCAACTGCCAGGATGCTAGCCGGGCCGCCTTGTGTCAGGCAACCGGCAGGAAGACGGACGGCGGAAGTGAAGCACCGCGTCAGTTGCCTGGTGCCCACCCGGTCCCTATGCACTACCCCGCCACTGCACGAATCCTGCAGCCGCCTGCTGGATTCCGGGGACCTGCTACTGACGGCAGGTACGGGTCCCCGGAACCTAACAGTAACACAGTGCTACAGGTTTTCTTTTCCCCAAGCAAATCAAATAACTACAGAATAATGTGTGCAGCAAAATAGAAAAATAAGTTATCCTGCAAAGGAAAAGTCACAGTTTTCATGAGGACGTCTCCAGTGACTAAGGGCCTTTATTTTGGTTCATTCTTTCTGACAAAATCCTTCTTAGATGGGCAAAACCATGTGCACTGCAGGTGGGGCAGATGTAACATGTGCAGAGAGAATTAGATTTGGGTGGGGTTTTACTTCAAAGTGAGATCTATATTGCAGTGTAAAAATAAAGCAGTCAGTATTTTCCCTGCACAGAAACAAAATTACTCACCCAAATCTAATTCTCTCTGCACATGTTACATCTGCCCCCCCCCCTGCAGTGCACATGGTTTTGTCCATCTAAGAAGGATTTTGTCAGAAAGAATGAACCAAAATAAGGCCCTAAGTGCTCTGGATTGGAAAGTTGGGCTGATTTTGTTTTATTTCTCTGTTAACTTTATTTGTTCATCAATCATTTCTACATCTGTGACCTGGGCAGGATCTCGCGCAATTAAAACATATTGAGGGAGGTATGTACTATGCATCGCTTATGGGATGAAAGGCATAACACCACTTATTGGGTACATACCGGTGTTAATAATACCGATATGTACTTAAGGTGCCCATACACTAGTAAGATTTATCTTCAGATCTGGGTGGTTGGAACAAAAACATGGTTATGGATGAGTGACAGTTTGTCAGTTTTCCAGCATTTCCAAGCAAATGGTCAACTGTCCTTTGCTCTCATCCATAACCAGGTTTTTGTTCCAACCAGCCAGATCTGAAGATAAATCTGCGTGTGTATGGCCACCTTTAGAAATAAGCAAAGTAAGCACTCCCAAAATCTGTGAGTCCTTCTCCACATACACAGTCTGACATGGTGCCATAGGGGTGCTGGGAGGGATCTATTAGGATCCATCTCAGACAATTGCGAAGAGTTGCCCATAGGCATCTATCTGGTAATGCCAGCTTCAGCAGGCCTTACCCACTGGGTCCAAGCTCCAGAATTTATTGCATTTCACAGCTTTGTAGATTTGGGAAATGTGGCCAAATGGCAGTTTTCAGGTTTATAAAACATTTTACAATTCTCCTCTCTCCAAGTGTAAATAATAAATATATAAATAAATAATAAAAGCTATCGGAAAGCCTGCAACCCTAAACCTCGGGCAATCGGGGTGCAGAATAACCAACATAAAGGTTCCACATCCCCCGGGAGATAGCACTTTGAGGTTTCCTACCCTACAGGTAATAATATCCCATTCTGGCGATAACAGTTGGATTCTACCTTTACAATATAATCTGCTGAGAGACAGAAGTATTCATCTGCTGCAGTGGGATTCAAAGCACTGCACAGATCAGTATGAACTGTGCAGGCTTAGGTCTCTTCTGGTGTCAAAATAGGGTTAATGCGTCAGGCTCACCCGTCTACCACAATGACAAAAAAAAAGTGTAACCAGTTCGAGATCCTCTGAGCCTGTCTGGTACTGAAAAATTAGGTTCCCTTTTTTTCCAGAAATCTGCACTGGGCTGACCCAGCGGGGAGGCTCACACCTTATGGGATACCCCTGTAATCACATAAACCACTGAAAACTGGCCAACCCAGAAATTCCTCAGGAAATGGGGAACCCATAATAAAAGGGACACTGCTTCCCAAAGAACCACGGGTCTGGAATGAAAGCCTAGGGCTATCCCAAACCAGCTTCTGAGCAGGGGCTGATTTAGGGGTCAGGCCACCCCTAGGCACAACATTTTTGGCCGCCCCCCCCTTAGGCATGTGGAGTGATACACACACATCAGTGTGGCAGCAGGACAAATACATACAAGGCAGTGCGGTAGCAGCACACACTCCCTGGCAGCGCCATGTGCCACTACTGAGAGCCTACTGACCACATCCTCTGCTCCCACCTACACCGTCAGGAGACATGCAGGACACCCAGTCATACACTGGCACACCCTGCTACACACACTATCAAAAATGCAAATAGCTATGTGTATCACAGGCTCCTATCTTGAAGCGGGCGCACTGTCTCCTGCGACCCGCAAGGGGAGGGAAATGCCTTACCAACCCCAACAGCTGCTGGCCTTAGGCTCGTGCCTAACGGGCCTAGTGGGAAATCAGGCCCTGCTTCTGAGGATCTTTCATCTCTGCTGCAGCTCTGCATTGGAGAGGAGGAGTGCCTGGGAGAAGTTATAGCTGCAGGGAGTTAAGATCCTCAGCCTGTTAGGATTGACTTGAGCTGCAGGAAGGCTGTTTTGCCTGCAGCTGGAGCTGCCTTTCGTGTGAGAATCACCCTTCGTGTACAAGGCATGCTATTACCCCTGAAAACTGTTCCTCAGTGAAGTTGGGTGTTTCAGGGTGGCAACAATATGATTTTAAAAAGATAGAACTTAATATTACTAAAATCTTAGTTGTAACTGCTTGTAGCCATTCAAGGAAATCAGATCTACAGCATCTAATCTTACATGCTAGCAGGGGAGAGACAATGAGCCCTTTTAAATTTCTTCTGCGTAATGATGCTGATGCTGAGTAACTACCCATTTACTAGTCTGTGGGTGATTGGACAGAAATCTAAAAGCCAACTGACACTATAATTATCTGCAATGTAATACTGGTACTGATCAGGCCCGACACCGCTTAGCTTCCAACGTCAGACAAGGTTGGGCATTCCTGGTGTGGTGTGACTGTATAAGCATTTTCCATGATGGATCATCCTTCATATCCCCCCCATCCCCCCTAGAGTCTGACCAGTTTAATAGCTTTAAAAGTCAGGTCTAATAATGTGGGCTGCAAAGGAGAACAATCAGTTCTCATGGGAACGACGAGCACCAGTATTTATGAGGACATCAGGTACTGGTAAATTGGGCTGATTTAAGGAGTGGTGGAGATAAGACATAACTGTAATAATCCAGGGTGTGAACCCCGCAGCCGTGACTGCTGTTTAGAATGGGAATGACGAGACCCTACTCTGCCTCTATTGCATCGCCCTAGGGACAACCTGATCCTGCAATGCTAGGCTTCATCTATAACAGCCTCGTTTGATGGGGCGAATTAGGTCCGCCCCAACTCCGGTGCCGCCAGGTCCTACGTGGTACAAGGATCTGGAATTCCCTGGGAGTAGGCAAGAGGAGAACTAACTAAAAGCTACCTACAAAAGGGGAGGAATCTAATTAACAAGCGAACTCGTCGCAAACAGAAAATGCAGCACTCTCATTGCAAACAACTGAAAAAACAGCAGCCTCGCCATAATCGCTTGATAAACCTGTGACCTCATCGCAAACACGAGAATGAGTGCTGCTCAATCTCAGTGGACGTAAACCCCACAGTACACAATAGAAGTACACCACGCCAATACACCACACAATAGATGCAAATAACATCACACAAAAAGGGAGGCGACATTCGCAGAACACTCGTAACTCACACACTCCGGAATAAGGCGGTGGCAGAAGTCGCCCGCAGGTGGCAGAGGTGATGAACCACAGAACGGCGTGGAAAGGCAATGACTGTCAGCCAACAGCTCCAGGAGGAAAAACCCAGTAGCTATGAACAGCCACTATCACAGGCGTCTGCTGTAAGACCTGGCTTCCTTAAAAGGCCAATCCCAAGAGACCCAGAAGACCAGCCTCCTGGCCTCTTTCAGTTGCCAGACAGCGGAAGTGGCGTGCCACACCGGTTGCCTGGCAACCACTAGGACCCTGTGCACCGCCCCACAACTGGACAGAGCCCGCAGCCACCTGCTAGATCCTGGGGACCTGCTACTGACGGCAAGTACAGGTCTCTGGATCCTAATAGTAACACAGTGCTAGAGAGTTTTTTCTCCACACAAACCAAATAGCTACAGAATAATGTGTGCAGCAAAAGAGAACAATAAGTTATCATGTAAAGGACAGTTTTCATAAGGAAGTCTCCATTGATTAAGTGATCTGGACTGGTAAGTTGGGCTGAGTTTGTGTTATTTCACTGTTGGCTTATTTGTTCATCAAACATTTTTACATCTGTGACCTGGGATCACATGCAATTAATAAATATTAAGGGTGGTATGTCCTATGCATAGCATCTAGGATGGAATGCATACCACCACTTATTGGGTACATACCAGTGTTAGTAACACTGGTATATACCTAGAAAAAAGCAAAGAAAGCCATCCCAATATCCTTTGCGATAGAAGGACTTCTGGGATTAGGATCCAGGAGTTCTTCTGTGCATATGCAGCGTGACATGGTTGCCATGGAAGGGGGGGGGGCTGGGGGGATCATTTGGGATCCCACTGGTAGCGCCAGCTTCAGCAGGTCTTACCCACCAGGTCCAATCTCCAGAATGTATCACATTCCAGAGCTTGGTAGATATGGAAATTGTGGCCAGTGTTAGTAACACTGGTATGTGCCTAAAAAAAAGTTAAGCCGTCCCAATATCCTTTGCGATAGAAGGACTTCTGGGATCAGGACCCAGGAGTTCTTCTGTGCATATGCAGTGTGACATGGTGGCCATGGGGGGGGGGGGGGATCTTTTGGTATCCCACTGCTAGTGCCAGCTTCAGCAGGACTTACACACCAGGTCCAAGCTCCAGAATTTATCGCATTCCAGAGCTTGGTAGATATGGAAAATGTGGACAAGTGGCAGTTTTCAGATTTATACCCACATTTTCCTATTCTCTCTCCAAGTGTTTCAGGATTAGGCTTCAATGTCATGGTCACACCATGTTGGTCCCCTACCAATGTCCTGTTGTACTGTACCCTTATCATTGTAACTGTTTTTATGTTTTGCACATTTCCAGGGAATCTCTGAACAAGAGAGAAAGCCCACCAGACCTCAAAGTTATCGGGAAGCCTGCAACAGTAAACCTCAGACAACAGGGACCTAAATTAAACACCCTGAAGAGTCCTCATCCCCCAGGATAAAACATCCTGAGGTTACCTACAGTGCATGTAATTATATCACATTCTGGCTTTGTACACTAAGCCTTTCTCCAATCCCAAGAGGCCCAGCAGACCAGCCTCCATGGATGTAATGATCCCTAATTGCCCCACCTGCTGCTCATCACGCTACTCGCAGCATCCTGGCTGTTTAGCAACTGCCAGGATGTTAGCCGGGCCGCCTGGTGTCAGGCAACCGACAGGAAGACAGACGGCGGAAGTGAAGCACCGCGTCAGTTGCCTGGTGCCCACCGGGTCCCTGTGCACTACCCCGCCACTGCACGGATCCTGCAGCCGCCTGCTGGATCCCGGGGACCTGCTACTGACGGCAGGTACGGGTCCCCGGAACCTAACAGTAACACAGTGCTACAGGTTTTTTTTTCTCCAAGCAAATCAAATAACTACAGAATAATGTGTGCAGCAAAATAGAAAAATAAGTTATCCTGTAAAGGAAAAGTCACAGTTTTCATGAGGACGTCTCCAGTGACTAAGTGCTCTGGATTGGAAAGTTGGGTTGATTTTGTTTTATTTCTCTGTTGGCTTTATTTGTTCATCAATCATTTCTACATCTGTGACCTGGGCAGGATCTCGCGCAATTAAAACATATTGAGGGAGGTATGTACTATGCATCACTTATGGGATGAAAGGCATAACACCACTTATTGGGTACATACCGGTGTTAATAATACCGATATGTACCTAGAAATAGGCAAAGTAAGCCCTCCCAAAATCTGGGAGTCCTTCTCCACATACACAGTCTGACATGGTGCAATAGGGGTGCTGGAAGGGATCTATTAGGATCCATCTCAGAGAATTGCGAAGAGTTGCCCATAGGCATCTATCTGGTTATGCCAGCTTCAGCAGGCCTTACCCACTGGGTCCAAGCTCCAGAATTTATTGCTTTTTAGAGCTTGGTAGATTTGGGAAATGTGCCCAAATGGCAGTTTTCAGGTTTATACCACATTTTACAATTCTCCTCTCTCCAAGTGTTGATGCTTAGGCTGCAATGTCGCACTGTTTTGGTCCCCTACATGTGTTCTGTTGTACTGTACCCTTATTATTTTGATTATTATTATTATTATCATTGTAACCGTGTCCTTGTGTTGCAGATATCTGTGGAATACAGTACATCCCACCAGACCTAAAAGCTATCGGAAAGCCTGCAACCCTAAACCTCGGGCAATCGGGGCGCAGAATAACCAACATAAAGGTTCCACATCCCCCGGGAGATAGCACTTTGAGGTTTCCTACCCTACAGGTAATTATATCCCATTCTGGCGATAACAGTTGGATTCTACCTTTACAATATAATCTGCTGAGAGACAGAAGTATTCATCTGCTGCAGTGGGATTCAAAGCACTGCACAGATCAGTATGAACTGTGCAGGCTTAGGTCTCTTCTGGTGTCAAAATAGGGTTAATGCGTCAGGCTCACCCGTCTACCACAATGA
Organism: Crinia signifera; assembly: GCF_055691185.1. Lineage (NCBI taxonomy): Eukaryota > Metazoa > Chordata > Amphibia > Anura > Myobatrachidae > Crinia > Crinia signifera. The sequence goes on from NC_139221.1 coordinate 33,592,345, forward strand.
CAAAAAAAAGTGTAACCAGTTCCAGATCCTCTGAGCCTGGTCTGGTACTGAAAAATTAGGTTCCCTTTTTTTCCAGAAATCTGCACTGGGCTGACCCAGCGGGGAGGCTCACACCTTATGGGATACCCCTGTAATCACATAAACCACTGAAAACTGGCCAACCCAGAAATTCCTCAGGAAATGGGGAACCCATAATAAAAGGGACACTGCTTCCCAAAGAACCACGGGTTTGGAATGAAAGCCTGGGGCTATCCCAAGACAGCTTCTGAGAGGGGCTGATTTAGAGGTCAGGCCACCCCTAGGCACAACATTTTTGGCCGCCCCCCCCTTAGGCATGTGGAGCGATACACACACATCAGTGTCGCAGCAGGTCAAATACATACAAGGCAGTGCGGTAGCAGGACACACTCCCTGGCAGCGCCCTGTGCCACTACTGAGAGCCTACTGACCACAGCCTCTGCACCCACCTACACCGTCAGGAGACATGCAGCACGCCCAGGCATACACTGGCACACCCTGCTACACACACTATCAAAAATGCAAATAGCTATGTGTATCACAGGATCCTATCTTGAAGCGGGCGCACTGTCTCCTGCGACCCGCAAAGGGAGGGAAATGCCTTACCGACCCCAACAGCTGCTGGCCTTAGGCTCGTGCCTAACGGGCCTAGTGGGAAATCAGGCCCTGCTTCTGAGGATCATTCATCTCTGCTGCAGCTCTGCATGGGAGAGGAGGAGTGCCTGGGAGAAGTTATAGCTGCAGGGAGTTAAGAACCTCAGCCTGTTAGGATTGACTTGAGCTGCAGGAAGGCTGTTTTGCCTGCAGCTGGAGCTGCCTTTCGTGTGAGAATCACCCTTCACTGCACCAGGGGAGGTATTTAAGGGAAGGTGTGGGATCAGAGGGTTTTTTAATGGCCCAACCATGTACAAGGCATGGTATTACCCCCTGAAAACTGTTCCTCAGTGAAGTTGGGTGTTTCAGGGTGAAAACAATATGATTTAAAAAAAAAAAAATCGAACTTAATGTTACTAAAAATCTTAGTTATAACTGATTGTAGCCATTCAAGGAAAACAGATCTGCAGCATATAATCTTACATGCTAGAAGGGTACAGACAATGAGCGCTTTTAAATTTCTTCTGAGTAATGATGCTGATGCTGAGTAACTACCCATTTACTAGTCTGTGGGCGATTGGACAGAAATCTAGATGCCAACTGACACTATAATTATCTGCAATGTAATACTAGTACTGATCAGGCCCGACACCACTTAGCTTCCAACGTCAAACAAGGTTGGGCATTCTTGGTGTGGTGTGACTGTATAAGCATTTTGCGTGATGGATCATCCTTCACCCCCCCCCCTCCCCAATCCCCCCTAGAGTCTGACCAGTTTAATAGCTTTAAACATCAGGTCTAATAATGTGGGCTGCAAAGGAGAACAATCAGTTCTCATGGGAACGACGAGCACCAGTATTTATGAGGACATCAGGTACTGGTAAGTTGAGCTGATTTAAGGAGTGGTGGAGATAAGACATAACTGTAATGATCCAGGGTATGAAGCCCGCAGCCGTGACTACTGTTTAAAATGGGCATGGCGAGACCCTACTCTGCCTCTATTGCATCTCCCTAGGGGCAACCAGATCCTGCAATGCTAGGCTTCACCTATAACAGCCACATTTGATGGGGCGAATTAGGTCTGCCCCAACTCCTATGCCGCCAGGTCTTACGTGGTACAAGGATCTGGAATTCCCTGGGAGTAGGCAAGAGGAGAACTATCTAAAAGCTACCTACAAAAGGGGAGGAACTAAATAACAAGCGACCTCGTCGCAAACAGAAAATGCAGTAACTTCATCGCAAACAACTGAAAAAAACAGCGGCCTCGCCACAATTGCTTGATAAACCTGTAACCTCATCGCAAACACGAAAATGAGCGCTGCTCAATCTCAGTGGAAGTAAACCCCACAGTACACAATAGAAGTACACCACGCCAATACACAATAATAAGAATACACCACACAATAAATGCAAATAACAACACACAAAAAGGGAGGCGACTGTAAGGATCTGGGGGCCACCTTGCCTGCCCTACCTCCGTTGCCTCAGACTAGGGTAAATAAACGTACTACTACTACTACTACTAGGGTTGGCAGACGCGTGCAGAACTAGGCTTCGCCAATAATAGCCGCGTTCGAAGGAGCCAGTTAGTCTAGCTCCAACCCCGATGCCACCTGGTCTTGAGAGTGACAACGCGTCCACCAAGGCTAGGAGAGAGCAAGGGGACCAGCTATCTAATGCCCACATGAGGCAAGGGGACCCCGTACCCCCTAGGGGGTGACTACACCGGGAGATTGGGAATGCTCCCACAGGTGAAGAGACAAGGTAATCTCTGGCTGGACGCAACAATGCGTGACGGTGGTATATATTCACAATGGCAACAATGCTCAGAAGATGGTATGCAATAATAAACAATGGCAACAATGCTCAGAAGATGGTATGCAATAATAATAAACCTCAACTGTACTATCCTGCACTGCGAGGGACAAGCCCCACAATGCAGACACCCAGGCTGGTATTAGGGAAACCAGGAGACAGGAGGAATACAAGGCAAGAGTCCAATAAACACTTAGCTGCAGCAGGGCAGGATGCAGGAACCGACACTGCGAGACTCCGGAGGACTCGAGAACCAGGAACAACAAGGGATTGCTGAACAGGGTCCACAAAGCTGGGACAGCACAAGTAGCACACAGGACTCTGGCTGGGAGCTCTGAACTACAGGCTTGCACACGGCTGACTGATGGCTATGACTGGCAGGGTTAAACAGGTGAGGCTGCCTTATGAAGGCCTCAGGTGATTAGAGCAGCTGTGAACTCCAGGCTAGCAGTGTTTAATCAAGACACACATGTGCCTGAATGATGCACTGAGGAGTGGACTGAAATGGCACAGACTCACCACTTGAGGCCACCAGAGAGTCGATACCAACACAGGCTGCAATACCCATGACAGGTAGAAAAGATAGGAGTCATAGGTGATGACTCCTAACAGTGACACTCCGCGGAAAACTCGTAACTCACAGACTCCAGAATAAGTCGGTGGCAGAAGTCGCCCGCAGGTGGCAGAGGTGATAAACCACAGAATGGCGTGGAAAGGCAATGACCGTCAGGCAACAGCTCCAGGAGGAACAACCCAGTAGCTATGAACAGCCACTATCACCGGCGTATGCTGTAAGACCTGGCTTCCTTAAAAGGCCAATCCCAAGAGACCCAGAAGACCAGCCTCCTGGCCTCTTTCGGTTGCCAAAAAGATAGACAGCGGAAGTGGCGTGCCACGCCGGTTGCCTGGCAACCGCTAGGACCCTGTACACCATCCCACAGCTGGACAGAGCCTGCAGCCACCTGCTGGATCCTGGGGACCTGCTACTGACGGCAAGTACAGGTCTCCGAATCCTAACAGTAACACAGTGCTAGAGAGTTTTTTCTCCACGCAAACCAAATAGCTACAGAATGTGTGCAGCAAAAGAGAACAATAAGTTCTCATGTAAAGGACAGTTTTTATAAGGATGTCTCCATTAATTAGGAGATCTGGACTGGTAAGTTGGCCTGATTTTGTGTTATTTCTCTGTTGGCTTTATTTGTTCATCAAACATTTTTACATCTGTGACCTGGGATCGCATGCAATTAATAAATATTAAGGGTGGTATGTACTTTTTATTATTATTTATTTATTTACAGTTTCTTATATAGCGCAGCAGATTCCGTTGCGCTTTACAATAGTAGACAGTGATAAAACAAACTGGGTAACAACAAACAGATTTGGGGGTTAGAGGGCCCTGCTGCAAGCTTACAATTTATAGGGATATAGGAGGGAAACACAAGGACAGGCACCAGTAATAGCATAGCAGTCCCACCAAGTTACAAGTCCAGAAGGGAAGCTATATACTACATAAGTGCCTCCGAGGGTTATGCGTGTAGAACTTAAATATGATAGGCTTGCCTGAAGAGGTGAGTTTTCAGGGAATGCTGGAAAGTTTGGAGGCTAGCGGTACTATGAGAGTACTATGCATCGCATCTAGGATGGAATGCATACCACCACTTATTGGGTACATACCAGTGTTAGTAACACTGGTATGTGCCTAAAAAAAAACAAAGCCGTCCCAATATCCTTTGCGATAGAAGGACTTCTGGGATCAGGACCCAGGAGTTCTTCTGTGCATATGCAGTGTGACATGGTGGCCATGGGGGGGGGGGGGGGGGATCTTTTGGTATCCCACTGCTAGTGCCAGCTTCAGCAGGACTTACACACCAGGTCCAAGCTCCAGAATTTATCGCATTCCAGAGCTTGGTAGATATGGAAAATGTGGACAAGTGGCAGTTTTCAGATTTATACCCACATTTTCCTATTCTCCTCTCTCCAAGTGTTCAGGATTAGGCTGCAATGTCATGGTCACACCATGTTGGTCCCCTACCAATGTCCTGTTGTACTGTACCCTTATCATTGTTATTGTAACTGTTTTTATGTTTTGCACATTTCCAGGGAATCTCTGAACAAGAGAGAAAGCCCACCAGACCTCAAAGTTATCGGGAAGCCTGCAACAGTAAACCTCAGACAACAGGGACCTAAATTAAACACCCTGAAGAGTCCTCATCCCCCAGGATGAAACATTCTGAGGTTACCTACAGTGCATGTAATTATATCACATTCTGGCTTTGTACACTAAGTCTTTCTCCAATCCCAAGAGGCCCAGCAGACCAGCCTCCATGGATGTAATGATCCCTAATTGCCCCACCTGCTGCTCATCACGCTACTCGCAGCATCCTGGCTGTTTTGCAACTGCCAGGATGCTAGCCGGGCCGCCTGGTGTCAGGCAACCGGCAGGAAGACGGACGGCGGAAGTGAAGCACCGCGTCAGTTGCCTGGTGCCCACCGGGTCCCTGTGCACTACCACGCCACTGCCGCCTGCTGGATTCCGGGGACCTGCTACTGACGGCAGGTACGGGTCCCTGGAACCTAACAGTAACACAGTGCTACAGGTTTTTTTTTTCCCCAAGCAAATCAAATAACTACAGAATAATGTGTGCAGCAAAATAGAAAAATAAGTTATCCTGCAAAGGAAAAGTCACAGTTTTCATGAGGACGTCTCCAGTGACTAAGTGCTCTGGATTGGAAAGTTGGGCTGATTTTGTTTTATTTCTCTGTTGACTTTATTTGTTCATCAATCATTTCTACATCTGTGACCTGGGCAGGATCTCGCGCAATTAAAACATATTGAGGGAGGTATGTACTATGCATTGCTTATGGGATGAAAGGCATAACACCACTTATTGGGTACATACCGGTGTTAATAATACCGATCTGTACTTAGAAATAAGCAAAGTAAGCCCTCCCAAAATCTGGGAGTCCTTCTCCACATACACAATCTGACATGGTGCCATAGGGGTCCTGGGAGGGATCTATTAGGATCCATCTCAGAGAATTGCGAAGAGTTGCCTATAGGCATCTATCTGGTAATGCCAGCTTCAGCAGGCCTTACCCACTGGGTCCAAGCTCCAGAATTTATTGCATTTCACAGCTTTGTAGATTTGGGAAATGTGGCCAAATGGCAGTTTTCAGGTTTATAAAACATTTTACAATTCTCCTCTCTCCAAGTGTTGATCCTTAGGCTGCAATGTCGCTATAAATAATAAAAGCTATCGGAAAGCCTGCAACCCTAAACCTCGGGCAATCGGGGTGCAGAATAACCAACATAAAGGTTCCACATCCCCCGGGAGATAGCACTTTGAGGTTTCCTACCCTACAGGTAATTATATCCCATTCTGGCGATAACAGTTGGATTCTACCTTTACAATATAATCTGCTGCGAGACAGAAGTATTCATCTGCTGCAGTGGGATTCAAAGCACTGCACAGATCAGTATGAACTGTGCAGGCTTAGGTCTCTTCTGGTGTCAAAATAGGGTTAATGCGTCAGGCTCACCCGTCTACCACAATGACAAAAAAAAGTGTAACCAGTTCCAGATCCTCTGAGCCTGTCTGGTACTGAAAAATTAGGTTCCCTTTTTTTCCAGAAATCTGCACTGGGCTGACCCAGCGTAGAGGCTCACACCTTATGGGATACCCCTGTCATCACATAAACCACTGAAAACTGGCCAACCCAGAAATTCCTTTAGGAAATGGGGAACCCATAATAAAAGGCTGCTTCCCAAAGAACCACGGGTCTGGAATGAAAGCCTGGGGCTATCCCAAGCCAGCTTCTGAGCAGGGGCTGATTTAGGGGTCAGGCCACCCCTAGGCACAACATTTTTGGCCGCCCCCCCTCCTCCGGTTAGGCATGTGGAGTGATACACACACATCAGTGTGGCAGCAGGACACCTACATACAAGGCAGTGCGGTAGCAGGACACACTTCCTGGCAGCGCCCTGTGCCACTACTGAGAGCCTACTGACCACAGCCTCTGCACCCACCTACACCGTCAGGAGACATACAGCACACCCAGTCATACACTGGCACACCCTGCTACACACACTATCAAAAATGCAAATAGCTATGTGTATCACAGGATCCTATCTTGAAGCGGGCGCACTGTCTCCTGCGACCCGCAAGGTGGAGGAAATGCCTTGCCGCCCCCAACAGCTGCTGGCCTTAGGCTCGTGCCTAACGGGCCTAGTGGGAAATCAGGCCCTGCTTCTGAGGATCATTCATCTCTGCTGCAGCTCTGCATTGGAGAGGAGGAGTGCCTGGGAGAAGTTATAGCTGCAGGGAGTTAAGAACCTCAGCCTGTTAGGATTGACTTGAGCTGCAGGAAGGCTGTTTTGCCTGCAGCTGGAGCTGCCTTTCGTGTGAGAATCACCCTTCACTGCACCAGGGGAGGTATTTAAGGGAGTGTGTGGGATCAGAGGGTTTTTTAATGGCCCAATTGTGTACAAGGCATGCAATTACCCCCTGAAAACTGTTCCTCAGTGAAGTTGGGTGTTTCAGGGTGGCAACAATATGATTTTAAAAAGATAGAACTTAATATTACTAAAATCTTAGTTATAACTGCTTGTAGCCATTCAAGGAAAACAGATCTGCAGCATATAATCTTACATGCTAGCAGGGGAGAGACAATGAGCGCTTTTAAATTTCTTCTAAGTAATGATGCTGATGCTGAGTAACTACCCATTTACTAGTCTGTGGGCAATTGGACAGAAATCTAGAAGCCAACTGACGCTATAATTATCTGCAATGTAATACTAGTACTGATCAGGCCCGACACCGCTTAGCTTCCAACGTCAGACAAGGTTGGGCATTCCTGGTGTGGGGTGACTGTATAAGCATTTTGCGTGATGGATCATCCTTCATATCCCCCCCATCCCCCCTAGAGTCTGACCAGTTTAATAGCTTTAAAAGTAGGTCTAATAATGTGGGCTGCAAAGAAGAACAATCAGTTCTCATGGGAACGACGACCACCAGTATTTATGAGGACGTCATCAGGTACTGGTAAACTGGGCTGATTTAAGGAGTGGTAGAGATAAGACATAACTGTAATGATCCAGGTGTGAACCCCGCAGCCATGACTGCTGTTTAGAATAGGCATGGCGAGACCCTACTCTGCCTCTATTGTGTCTCCCTAGGGGCAACCAGATCCCGCGATGCTAGGCTTCACCTATAACAGCCACGTTTGATAGGGCAAATTAGGTCCGCCCCAATTCGGTGCCGCCAGGTCTTACGTGGTACAAGGATCTGGAATTCCCCGGGAGTAGGCAAGAGGAGAACTAACTAAAAGCTACCTACAAAAGGGGAGGAAACTAAAATAACAAGCGACCTCGTCGCAAAAAGAATATACTGCAACCTTGTCGCAAACAACTGAAAAAAAAACAGCGGGCTCGCCACAATCGCTTGATAAACCTGTGACCTCATCGCAAACATGAGAATTAGTCCTGCTCACTCTCAGTGCTATGTGACATGGTGGCCATGACGGGGGGGGATGCTGGGTAGGATCCTTTGGGATCCCACTTGGGGGAATTGCGAAGGGATACCCATAGGCATCTATCTGGTAGCGCCAGCTTTAGCAGGACTTACCCACCGGGTCCAAGCTCCAGAATTTATCACATTCCAGAGCTTGGTAGATATGGAAAATGTGGCCAAGTGGCAGTTTTCATATTTATACCCACATTTTCCTATTCTCCTCTCTCCAAGTGTTCAGGATAGGGCTGCAATGTCATGGTCACACCATGTTGGTCCCCTACCAGTGTCCTGTTTTACTGTTCCCTTATTATTGTTATTGTAACTTATTTTATGTTTTGCAGATTTCCCGGGAATCTCTGAACAAGAGAGAAAGCCCATCAGACCTCAAAAGTTATCGGGAAGCCTGCATCAGTAAACCTCAGACAACAGGGACCTAAATTAAACACCCTGAAGGTTCCTCATCCCCCAGGAGGAAACATCCTGAAGTTACCTACAGTGCATGTAATTATAACACATTCTGGATTTGTACACTAAGCCTTTCTCCAATCCCGAGGTCCAGCAGACCAGCCTCCATGGATGTAATGATCCCTAATTGCCCTACCTGCTGCTCGGCACGCTATTCGCAGCATCCTGGCAGTTTAGCAACTGCCAGGATGCTAGCCGGGCCTCTTGCTGTCAGACAGCAGGCAGGAAGACGGACGGTGGAAGTGAAGCACCGCTGTGGTTGCCTGGCGCCCTCCGGGTCCTTATGTGCCACTGCAAGGATCCTGCAGCCGCCTGCTGGATCCCGGGGACCTGCTAATGATGGCAGGAACGGATCCCCGGAACAGTAACACAGTACTACTTTTTTTTCTCCAAGAAAACCAAATAACTACAGAATAGTGTGTGCAGCAAAAGAGAAAAATAAGTTATCCTGTAAAGGAAAAGCCCCAGTTTTCATGAGGACGTCTCCAGTGACTAAGAGCTCTGGATTGGAAAGTTGGGCTGATTTTGTGTTCTCTCTCTGTTGGCTTCATTTGTTCATCAGACATTTCCACACCTGTGACCTGGGCAGGATCTCATGCAATTAATAAATATTGAGGGTGGTATGTAATATGCATCGCATCTAGGATGAAATGCATAACACCACTTATTGGGCACATACCGGTGTTAATAACACCAGTATGTACCTAGAAATAAGCAAAGTAAGCCCTCCCAAAATCCGTGAGTCCTCCACATACACAGTCTGAAATGGTGGCCATAGGGGTGCTGGGAGGGATCTATTAGGATCCATCTCAGAGAATTGCGAAGAGTTGCCCATAAGCATCTATCTGGTAATACCAGCTTCCCCACCGAGTCCAAGCTCCAGAAATTATTGCATTCCAGAGCTTGGTAGATTTGGGAAATGTGGTCAAATGGCAGTTTTTTAGGTTTATACCCACATTTTCCAATTCTCCTCTCTCCAAGTGTTGATGCTTAGGCTACAATGTCTCACTGTGTTGGTCCCCTACATGTGTTCTGTTGTACTGTACCCTTATTATTATTATTATCATTGTAACCTTGTCCTTAAGTTGCAAATATCTGTGGATTACATCCCACCAGACCTAAAAGCTATCTGGAAGCCTGCAACCCTAAACCTCAGGCAACCGGGGCACAGAATAACCAACATAAAGGTTCCCCATCCCACGGGAGAGAGCACCCTGAGGTTCCCTACCCTGCAGGTAATTATATCACATTCTGGCTTTGTAATTATTTCCACCTATTGCTAATCCCAGCTTCGAATGATGTGTCTCTGAATGGTTCCTGTTATCTGATAGAACTGACCCAGTGATTAGTGAGATGATGTTTTCTATATCTGCAATGGGATTCTCATTATTCTTATTCCCTGGGCCTTATAAGTTAATATTTATGGGACATAATTATATGGATGCTAGAAATGTACATTCTGGGGCTGATGCAGGGTGAGGATACTGTTGTGTGTAATCATTCTGCACAGACCAGTTATGTGGTCACTGCCGTCATACACCGCTCTCATATGGAGACAGTAATTACTATGGCAGTAACTGTGTGTTTGTGTTACAGGCAGCGAATGGAGGCTTATTACAGCCAAAGAAGGTAAAACACCAGGGTACACAGACCCCAAGACCAGGCCCTAGGTACCATCTACCTGCAGGACGAAGGGCACCAGATGTCCCTGTGATAGAGGTAAATATTTTATATTCTGAATTTGTGCCACATTAGAATTGCCAGCAAGGTATAAGCTGTTATCCCGGCCTACCAGCTGAGACGCTTCCCCTATTCCTAATAATGCCCACAAATCATTTACATCCACCCACATTTATTACATCAGACTGTTAGAAGAAAAAGTCGTTAATAGCAACCACAATGTTATATAGAATGTACTAGCTAGGGGCATGGCCTAATGACTGGTAATGTTGTGCCCCATTATAATTGCCAGCTGTCTCTAATGTTAGGGTCAGTCCCTGGTTTTCGAGGTTTGTCCCTGTTCATGCTATTGCGGGAATGTTTAGGACTTATGTGAGATTCGTGTATAAAGCCGCTCCGCCCATTCATATTACTTCCGTTATGTGAGGAAGGCGTTATCACCAGGGCAAATGTGTGTGTGTTTGTGTGTCTAAGTGTGTGTTTATGTGTATGTGTAATAGTGTTCCTTCTGGGGGGCGTGGCCTGACGGACTAGGGGAAAGACGTGTGCGACCTGGCTCTCCTGCCTGATATCCTGTTTTATACCCTTTTTAGCCACACTACCCCTATCCTGGGTCCTCAAAGTCTGGGGAGCGTCTACTATACCTCCTGCGACAGCTAGGTAGGGCTCCCTCCGGTCTCTCCATGCCTGCAGCCTGACGCGTGGTGCTCTGTGCTGCGTGGTATCAGGGACGGGCGCTGTGCTTGGCAGCCGTATCTACTCTGGGCTTGGCTGCGCGAGCTGCTGTCATCCACGCCGAATCTGCGGACCAGTCCAAGTGCCTTCCAGCTGCTCTCTGATCTCCTGCGGCTGGATCATAAAGGCTGGAGGTGATGTGCAGCCATCTTGAGGCCTTCTGAGAGAGAACCTTCGCGTGGTAGGGTTGAGGCAAGGGATGCAGTGACCTGCTGTTTTTTTCCCCAAACGGCTCCTGACCCAACAGTCTGGGACTTGCTCTCCTGTTGCCGGTGACCACAGTTTGTACTTGACAGTGAGTTGGATCTTACACTTATTCTACTGCTGACTGCATTTGTCCCACTGCCTGTGACATTTATATTGTGACTCAGTTTTGCTGCATATACTTGCTTAAACATGGATACCTCATATCTACTCAAGTGTATTCAAGGGTCAAGCCAAAGGCTCCTTCACAAGCTTAACCTACTGCATGCCGATTTAACCTCTGACACATCCGATCCTGTCATCCGAGCTGAAAAGGCTGAAGTTGTTGAGATCGGCTACACCACTATTGATCACCCGGTCAACATACAGGGAGACATACATTTGTTTACGTATGAGACCAAGGCAATTGGGTGTGAGATCGCTATGAAAATCTGGGATGATTATATACCTACTTACTTCATAGGCCCTGAAATGGACAACTGTTTACCAATGCTCATTCCAGTAATATCCGATCCTGGCGGTAAGGGTAATATAACCCTCTGTGTCGCTCTCATTGCCCGTGCTACTACCGCCGGATATACTATTTATGGGACTGGATACCTATGGCTCAGATATGTCCCCTGGCCGTACTGCAAGCTCCTGTCTACTGTTTGTTTGGATTCTGTGGCATGGATGCCTCCTTGTCACCGACAATGATATTTCTCCGGCTAGTTATCGGGGCACTCCGAAAGTCTGCATACAAGGGACTCACTGTTACTGCTCCTAAATTACTGTGGTATGGTCCTAGTGCTCTGCTTTCCTACTTTCGAGATATTCCACGCTGGCCGGACTGAGATTATTTTGCACATGATAGATGTAGCAGTCCTGATTGTGGGTTTTAGGCCAATCAGACTTGGACTGCACTTTGTTTCTCCGCAGAGGAGTCCCCACTTTTAATTTGTTCCCTTCGCTATGTTACCTGTTGTTGACCATTATTGCTTTATGGCTATGAATACGACGTATGTCATCTAACTACTTATGTATACATTAAGCCTGATATACATGCTCTGGTCTGATTTTTTCAAGCCACTTGGTTACTGATGTAAGTTAATGTGTATAATTTTTTTAATTCTACCCTATACGGAATACTTTATGTAGCCTCGTATATATATCCTTATGGCGGGAGAGCCAGCTACACCCTAGTCAGGGGTCATTAGTATTTTGTCCCCGTAGGTGGGTGGGGTGGTTTGTTTTAGGAGGTTAGTTTGGTTTTTCTTTTTATATATCCTTTTTCTTTTCTAGAAGGGATGTCAACAGGTCTAATATACGCTACAGCGATATATCTAATTGGTTAACCCTATTGCACTATGTAATACTTATTTAATCGTATAGGATTTCTCACATTATTTAACCCTTTCATATCCGTTACACTTTACCCAAATGGCGCCTTTGGGTAGCTGCTTAGCTGTTTATAACCTGCCTGGGGTAACATATATAAGTATTTATATGTATGCATGTGGATATATATGTCGTGGTACTGTGCGTGCCCCTTTATTTGTCACGCTGATATCATGTAATTCATTGAATGTTTCCTATCTCCTGTATAATATGCTTTACACAAAATGCCCTTCTATGTATGTTTGTATTTTTTTCTTCCTTTTAAAGTAAGTTCTCTTATGCTATAAAACTCAATAAAAATTATTGAATTAAATAAAAAATAGTGTTCCTTCTAGGAATGGAGGGGCAGGGCGCCGCTGCACGGGGGCAGCATAAAGGTGGCTGTCCCGACCCGCCAACATCACTATTATGGGTGGTCCCGGGCCACCAATGTCACAAAAGGGGCATGCCTGGGCCGCACAGTCAAAAAAGGGGCGGGCCCGTCTGCCGCCGTCACGAAAAGGACCCGGCCGCCGCCAATGAAGAGGGTGGGTCCGGCCGCCGCCGTCACTGAAGGGGCGGGCCCGGCCCCACCAAAGGCGCTGCACTGCCGGGGAAGTGCTGGGCACCGCCATCTATGGCGGCACTGGGCTTCCCCAGTCACACCGGCGGGGTCGGAGGCAGGCTCTCTTAGCGGGGCGCTGCTAGAGGGGCAGGGCGCATTTTGCCCTTTAAAAATTGGGCAGGGCGCAGCACCCCGCCCCACTAAAACAGCTTAGTGGGAACACTATGTAAATGTGTAAGTCTATATGTGTCTCTAGTCTTACTCTGCACTGTTTTCATATTATATGACAGACGCGCCGCAACAGCCGCCGTCTCTCAGGGCTCTGGGAGCAGATTTCCAGCCATCTAATCCAAGACGCAGAGGTCACAAAGAGGCAGACAACTGCAGCTAGACCTATTTGAGATATATATATATATATATATATATAGATATATATATCAACAATCCAAATAACAATGTCACTCCGGGTCTTGTTAAAGTGCAAAAAAAATAATTTACTGTTGCCTATGGCGTTTCGGGACTAGCCCGTCTTCAGGACATACACAGTAAGTTTACAAACAGTGAGATATATATATACGTTACCACGTGCCAGATGCAGCAAAGACAGCTCCATGTGTCCCTGGAGTGGGGACAGGAGGAGGAGAGGCTGCTGGATACACCCACTGAAGGATTGAGGGGCCGTGACAACTCCGCCGGGTATGAAGGAGAGGTCTTCAGTGCAGGACACAGCCCAGTGAGAGCTGGGGGAAGGAGGAGAGTGGAGGAGCGAGCAGCTGTGTCCAGACTCCAGACACAGCCGCCGGATGGATTGGCAGTCGGACCAGACAGCTCTGCCGGGTGTGTGAGGGGCATTTTGAAGCCGGAGGTGGCCGCCCAACGTTTGACTAGGTGTGAGCAGGGGGGGGGTTATGGAGACCATGGTGCCTAATGCAATTAATAACTACCCCAAATGCAACAATGCACGAAGGTGGTAATAATTACACAGTACTCCAACAGCTAGACCTATACTGTACATGCAGTTCTGCAGAAAGATGTTATCACACGGAGCTGGCTCCCACCATAACACTGATGATAGCTTGTGGGAATACCAGAGAGACACCATATAACTATACACATAGGGGTACTTGTGTATTAGCACGGCGCCCACTAAGCAAATTGCTTAGTGGGTTTTTTTGCGATTGCGATTTTCGTATGTAATTTATTCACTGCTTTCTGCCCTTGGGCGGTGCGATGCGATTTTATAGGGTGCGATGCCATTTACTTTACTATACATTTCTAGGAGATGCAATGAGATTTAGGCACCCCCCACTATCCACGCCACCCCGAAGCGTGACGAGCGCACCGAGCCCCGTGAGGGGCGGCGGAACGAGTCCTTCAGACCTTTTCATACCCCCACTTATCCACGTCCGCGTGGAGTTGATTTTATGTAGTGTGGTGAGCACAGCGAGCCCCGCGAGGGGACGTGGAATACTTGTAACGTAATCCGCGTCCGCTCGCCACACTATATAAAATCAACTCCACGCCGACGTGGAAAGGTTGGGAGGACGCGTTCCACCGCCATGCTTTGGTGGCGTGGATAGTGGAGGGGTGCCTTAATGTCATTGCATCTCAGAGAAGTGTATAGTAAACTAAATGGCATTGCACCCTATAAAATCGCATGCGATTTTGCGTGCAATGCGATCGCATCGCACCTCCCACTGGCAGAAAGCAGTGAATAAATTACATAGAAAAATCGCATTGCATGCAAAAAACTGCATGTGATGCGATTTTCCTACGGTGCCGTACGTATGCAAATAGGGCGCTGTGCTAATACACAAGTACCCACATAGGTTATACTGCACTGCAATTAGCAGAGAATACAAATGCCTCAATGACACAAGGACACTTATCTCTGTACAGGTCTGGGTCAGGACATCAGGAGCCGGTACCAGGGAACAGGAAGAAACTTGGACTCATCTGTGACACAATCCCAGATGCGCAGCAAGGACACAGACTTCAGGCTTGAACAAGAAGCTGACAGGCAAAACAAAAACAGATTAGGACTGGCTGCACAAGGAAAATTACCGGCAGGGTCTGAATGCTGGGAGCCTAACTAAATATATACAAAAAGAAAGAGGTGGAAAACTGCGCTAATTGATATATATCAAGTACCATGGAAGAACACACTTACACAAAAGATTCTTTTTATAATTTGACTAAGTATAATAGGTCATACTTTATTTTAGAAAAACGGGATATACATATAAAAGATAGGTACTTATGTAATATCTGGGCTCCCATTTTTCTTATGTGACCGCGTCCCCTCGCGGGGCTCGCTGCACTTCGGGCACGGTGGCTCGCTGCGCTCGCCACACTATATAAAATCAACTCCATGCGTAGTTTTATAGTAGGGGTATGAAAAAATGGGGTGCATTTAACATGGGAGCCCAGATAATACATAAGTACCAAAAGATATTGGCCCTTATTCTGATTGACGCGGACTTTACCGCGTACTTACGGATCGCGTCTTTATGGCGTCTGCGCATGCGTGGAGAACGCTACGCGCATGTGCCACGCCTTGACTCGGTACCAGTTCGGCCAAATCCCGTCCAAAACTGTTCACCGCTATCAGTCGGGAAATAGGGGCGTATTATGGGCGTCATGCGGAATGACACATGGGCGTAGTTTCAAAGTGGGCAAAACGGGGTGGAAACATGGGCGGACACGGGGGAGTACACTTATGTTGGGGGGCGTACATTCGGAAACCACTCCGAATGCACGCGATCAAAAAGGGCAGAAATGTGCGGTGTCCACAAGTGTACTATTGCTTTGCGGACACCACTCGTTCATGCGGTAGGCGAACGTACGCCTAATGACTACAACCATTAACACCTGAACCCAATAGAATCGACTCCTTTACTCATTACTCACTAATAGGACGCTTGTCAGTGCTTTAATTGAAACCATTGCTGCTTCAAGGAACCCGTACTAAACACCCACATATGCTGTACTTGTCAGACACTTTCAAACTGCTAACAATGGACATGACAGAATATTAATACTAGCAATACACATGTGTATTTGACATGTACTCATGAAACCACACATTTTGGGTAAAGTAAACACATTTATTTATATTCATGTCACAGTCAATGCCAGTGTGATGCAATGACCATAAAATAATACATACAAACAATAAACAACATGGCAGGAATGCCGCAAAATAAATAATAATACAAAACAAATATAATTGCACACAGATGGACTCCAGCACCTCCTATGTGCCACTGCACATGCAGCCAGTGGGAAATGAGGAGGCTGCTGGCCCTTCTACAGCAGGGCAAGCTGCACCTGACCATTCAACAGCAGGGCACCCTACACCTGGCCCTTCTGCAGCAGGCCAACCTGCAGCTGGCTCATATGCACCATCAGCAGAATCATTTGGAACACAACCGGGGACTTCACAAGATAGTACCATGGCCATCACTTCAAGTACAGCTGACAGTAATGGCAGGCAAAAGAGGGCAACAGGGGAACCACAAAGGACATATGAAGCAAGGGCTCAGCTGGTTCCCCTCAGCACGTGATTGGACACAAGAAGCTGACACACACAGCACAATGGAAGATTTGGGAACACATAACGGCAGAGATTAATGCAGCCACAAGTTCATTTCCGACCACGTTTGGCCTTGGTAGGCTCCTTGGCCTGTGCAGCAGCTCTTCGGGGACGGCCAGATGCTGGGGCAGGTGGAGCAGATGATGTGGAGGGGTTGGCTGGTCTACCCCTCCTGCCAGCAGGGAGTGTTGCCGCTGGTAATGCACCAGAAACGGATGCCATTAGGACCCTGTTGCTGGTAACCAGCTCCACCATAAGCTCATTATGGTGGAGGAGGAGATCATTTTGGCGGGTGGCTTGCTCGGCCAGCACCTGAGCACTTGCAGCCATGGCCTGCATGCTCGCAGCCATGGACTGCTGGGTGCTGACCAAGCTCGCCAGGATCTCCTCGGTCCTACGCACCCGTTCTGATGCCAAGTCTCCCTGCTGGTTGATGTCCCCAAGCACCTCGGCCAAGGCGGCCAAATCGGCTTGGCCCATGCCTGCTGCTGCACAGGCCTACCTCTGGGGCCAGGTGGCACGGACTCCTCCACCTCCTGAACAGAGTCGTCACCAAGCGGTGGGGTGTCTGTGGGAAAAGATAAACACAATTAGGAGACATTCTACGATAATTACTTGCACAAGTTTATGGCATGACCAATATTTACCTTCCAGAAAAGACGCAAACACTTCAGCTGGGGCCTCGCTATCCATCGTGCTCACCCCCCTGATCTCCTCAACTGATATACAGCTCTCGGCCATCACCTCCAGGGGGGTGAGCTCTAGCCCTGATGGCATGGGGCCGGCCCCAGATGTCTGGCTGTGGTCCCACCGCTTGGTCAGCTTCCTCTTCAGGTTGGTTTTGAAGTCCTGCCACCTGCAATGTAAGTTGACATATTAATACATGTCACTCCCAATGTTAGCTGTTGCAGCCATTGCTCTGTGCTACATATTACAACATGTGATTAATGTCCCATATATAATATTACATGCAACTAGGATATCAACCGTTACAATACACATTCACAATCACCCTACTCTAACTCTCCACGAAATAACATGGCAATAATGTATGTGTATCGTAACAACCTCACGGCCCATTTGCTAAATGCAGCTAAGCATCAATTCAATCATTACTTGGCTATTACTGGCCACATGTATCACAAAACAACTTGCCTCTTCTTCACATGGTCCGTCTCACGAACTTGTGGCGCTACTTCATTAATCTCTGCCGTTATCTGTTCCCAAATCTTCCATCTGCGTGTGTGTGTCAGCTTCTCGGATGGACACTCTATCCAATCACGTGCTCGGGGAACCAGGATGGCCAGCTCCTGTGCTTCATATGCCTTATTTTTTTTGGGTGGTTCCGCTGTTGCACTGGCTCGCCCCTTGCCACGTCCCTGGCCACGCCCCCTGGCACCAGTCGCTGCACTTGAAGTGCTGGCCATGGTACTACCTTGTGAAGTCCCCTGTTGTGTTCCAAACAATTCTGCTGATGGTGGATATGAGCCAGCTGCAGGTTGGCCTGCTGCAGAAGGGCCAGGTGTAGGTTGCCCTGCTGTAGAATGGTCAGGTGCAGGTTCCCCTGCTGTAGAAGGGGCAGCAGCCTCCTCATTACCCACTGGCCGCATGTGCAGTGGCACATAGGTGGTGCTGGAGTCCATCTGGTCAAATAGTTGCTGCAGCACTGGGTCCACCTCTGGTTGGGATCCAGCCATGTTAGCAACAACATTGTCACCTTCTAATACACCTTTATATACTGTTTGTGTAATCTGTTTGGCGGACATCAGCGGCAGCTGCGTTCCGTGCGTGAGCGTACGTCGCTGTTTTTTCGCGCCGCATACGGTGGCGGAAATTCCATTGTGTAAAACCTGGCGAAAGTTCTACATGAAATACTGGTCACCAATGCTAACATTGCATAGAATCTTCTGATACACCTGTGACTATTGCACAATACACATGCTATTTGCTAGCATGAAATGACATTTCATTCATGACTACTGTGGTATTGTGGCGTTTTAGTGCAAGCTAAAAGTAGCCCAATCCCTTAGAGAATCCAGCCCACAAGTCATGCAATACTCATCTCTACTGTTATAGACCACACATGTGAGAGCCCTATAAATAGTGACTTCCTGCTAGAATCATTTGTCTCCAGATCTGGACTTGTCAGGGTCTAAGGTAAGCTCTTCCATGCTCCTTGTAGATATGATATCCATTAACAATGTAAGTGTATGAATGTATGCACCATTGCCTCACTGACTACAGATTGTTGGGCCAGCAAAGTGGTGTATCATTATTGCAACATGTCACATGTTCACTATTTCACTCACAGGTCTTAAACCTGTGTGGGTTCATCTATTGCAGGACAACATGTCCCAACAATAGATGAAATGTGTCATAGTACATGATGTTGGCAAAAAATGCTGACACCTTTATCTGTGTGTTTTGGACGGTGTGTATTGAGTTCATATTATTGTGTCATCATTAGAGAGTCAAATGGATCTGCGGGATTTCATGGGGCGGCCATCTATTGTACGTATTGAAGGCTACAAATCTATTTGTAGTGGGATATGGCCATTATGTGCATAGGTGCATCAGTATTTATGTTCATTTCTTTATAGGTTGCTGAAGCTATTATGCGCTACATGGAGAGGAGGCTAAGGGCACTTGCGGCTCTCCCCACTCGTCGGCCAAGGAGGCCAGGACGTGCTAGAATCTATCGCACACGGGTGACTCTGTTTGCTATGCCCGATGATGAGGTACTTACTAGGTACCGGTTACCGCCACATGTCATTCTGGATCTGCTCACCTTAATTCAGAGCGATCTGGAACCTCTACACGGGATCACGACAGCAATTCCGCCTCACACACAGCTGCTGGCGGTGTTGCATTTCTGCGCCTCAGGATCATTCCAACAAGTAGTGGCAGTACTTGCTGGAATATCTCAGCCGGCCTTCTGCCGAATCCTGAGGCGTGTGACGTCGGCCATGTTCAGGCGCAAGGGGCACTTCATGGCCATGACATTTGCCACCGAGACCCTGCGCAGAAGCCAGCAGGCCTTCCATCAAATTGCTGGCTTCCCTAATGTGATAGGGGCTGTGGATGGCACCCATGTACCATTTGTGCCTCCATCTCGAAGTGAGAAGATATATAGGAACCGCAAATTGTTCCACTCACTGAACGTGATGGTGGTATGTGGCCCATCCATGGAGATTCTCGCCTTCAACTCGAAGTTTCCCGGAAGTGCCCATGACTCTCATGTCATCCGACAAACCGGGATATGGCATAGACTCCAAGAGCTGGAAGGCCGTGATGCGTGGGTTCTGGGTGACTCCGGTTACCCATGTACGCCCTGGCTACTTACGCCGTACAGCTACCCAGCACCGGGCCCACAGGAGGCATTCAATCGGGCGCATGTTGCCACCAGGCAAGTGGTGGAGCGCTCAATTGGCCTTTTAAAAGGTCGATTTAGAGTGCTCCACCGCACTGGTGGTGACTTACAATATGCGCCTGAAATGGTGTCGAGGATCGTGGGCCTGTGTATATTTTTCCACAACATTGCTGTGCGGCGTGAGATACCCTTTGATGAGTGGGAGGTACCATCTGAGCCGCAAGATCCGCCCATGCGCCCATCCCGCGCCCCTGAATGCCGGAGGGGATACCAGCTGCGGGACTCTGTGGCGCAAAGATACTTCAGGTACATGTTATCGAGTTGACAGAACACACCAATTATTGTAAAAATCACCCCTTCAAATAAGTACAGTGTGTTAGTTGTCAGTGTTACAACACGAAAATTAGCCAGCCTGCCCTCCTAATGGCAAAGAAATAGGAGATATTTATCATATGTGCTTAGTTTTGGGGGAAGATAAATATTGGTGCTAATTATTATACCTTGTTAAAGGGATCTTATGTGTTTGTTATATCTTCATTATTGTAGTTGATACTATCCCTGATGACTGGTGAGTACATTGATTTATTCTGTAATGTGTTTTGGATTTTTTCATGTGTTGATGTCTGATTTGTTTGCAGATATATATATATATATATATATATATCTATATATATGATATTAGAATTTATTCACATGTTTCAACATTTCAAGGAGCAGGCAGGCAGGCAGGCAGGCAGGCAGGCAGGGCTGTTGTATAATGCTGGTCTCAGGATACCTGCAAGTGTGTGTATGTGTCTTTTACACATAAATGTACGCATACACATAGATGCATAGAGTAAATAATGCTAAGTACAGCTATGCGTTGCTAAGCTATAGCACGCGTTGCTTGGCGGAGCGAGGCGTCATTGGATTTGCTAAGTGCATACACACTGTGTTTTATATATATCAGATTTGTTCATTGCCATACATCAACACTACTGTTTGGAAGGCAAGCGAATTTGTCACCATTTGTGTTGGCGCAGAGACGCTGTTCATGTAAAGATGAACAATAAAGTTATTAACACAAATAACTGTGATCAACCAATGCCACCAGCTGATTGGTTGATAGATGCCATTGTCAACATGGCGGAGACACGAAGGGCAGAACCCTTCACACATGCGGAGCTGAGGGTTCTTGTCTCCGTCATGGAGACAAGGCTGGGCCGTGCAGGGCCCTTCATAACCAACAGGCATAAGCGGAGGGCCTATGCTGCGGCAGGGCGCCGAATTTACGCCCGCACTCGGGTGCGGAGGTCCCTCGGGCAGCTGGAGAGGCGGTGGTCGGACCTCCGCAGGCGCCAGCCCCAGCTGCTTCAGCAACTCAGGGGCGAAATTGCTGAATGTGAGTATTTTAGCTATGAAATGTCGCACTTACAACATAGCATATATAAACAATAAAATGTGTCTCATGATAAGTGGGTGTCCATGGGTTTAAAAGTCCATAGACTGTTATGTGTGCTTCTTCCTGGTTAACATGCAGTCATGTGGCTTTTATATGTAATGCCATAGCATTGAGGATTATGATGCATACAATGTGCCAGATCTAATATGTGTTACACATTGATAAATGCCTGGGTTGTAATGTGTGAACAAATTACTACCAATCACATACTAATTTAAATGTCACAATTTGGAATCCATTAACAGTAAGGAGCTACTTTCCTGCATCGTTTGCCATCATTATCACCCTTCCATGTATGTCTTGTTATGGATTAATACATGTGCCCCAATGACCCCACATTGACCATGATGTTTTTTTCTAACACACAGCACGAGCCCAAGCACAACAGGCCCGTGAAGAGGCGGAGGCTGCCCTGGCACAGGAGGAGGCCCAAGACCCGGAGGAGGAGGTGGCGGCAATGGTGGAGGAGGAGGAAGTGGAGGAGGAGGAGATGGTGGTGGAGGAGGAGGAGGTGCGTGAGGAGGTGGTGGAGGAGGATGTGGAAGCGGAGTTGGTTGCGGAGGAGGAGGTGTTGGTGGCGGAGGAGGAGGAGGAGGTGGTGGTGGTGGAGGAGGAGGAGGAGGAGGAGGAGGAGGTTGTTGGTGCAGAGGAGCTGGCGGAGGAGGGTTCGGAGGAGGCCACGGTTGCCCCGGAGGACTCGGATGATGAAGGGGAGGAGGCGTGCCAGGCCCCGGAAGATCAGCAGATCGGTATGTTAACATAATGCATCATTCATGAAGTAGTTGTACTGGTATTTGTTATGTAGCACTGGTGATAAAAAAATTTTTTCCCATACTATTCATATAGACCCCAAAGTGGGTAGCTACAGATACAGGCACGGGTTAGATGGGGTGTCCAAGGCATCCCTTTCATCCAGGACACCTCTGAATTACACCGGTTTGTGGGATGGCTTGGAGCTCCATTTTGACTGCCACATAACCGTTGTAGTTAAACAGGATCCTGGCGTAAAGGGATGAGTGGATCATTTGTGGATTAAATTCACCTGCTGCAAGCGTTGATTATGACCCATCAAATAGTGGAATCTATATTGTTGGTGAATGTTATTTATAAACTCTAGGATGTATGCTATAAATGGAGTATGTCCCGGCCTACCTTGGAATGGAGTCAGAAGTTGCCAGTGTCCCAGGAGCCTCCTCTACCTAAACACCCCCTGTAGTTCTGATTTTTATTTTTCCCTCACAGAATTGTAGGTTGCTTTAGACAGAATTATGATTTTGAGGATGTGTACTGTGCATTCCTGACATTTGCATTACTCCCATGCCACGAACCATCACTGAACTTAGACTGAGCAGATTGTGACAAGTTCTTATTGACGGAGGCCATGACCTGCTTGTCATTGGTTAGTCATGGGTGGGTTGTGACTGAGAAGAAACAATATGACTGTTATGTCTTCTGCAGAGTAAAGGGTATAGGCCAAAAAAGACAGTATGTAGTAAATAAGTTAGCATGTATGTATATATGTATGTGTCATATCTATTTATCTATGTGTGTCTCTATCTCTAGTCTACATAGATATATATATATATACACACATGTCACCAAGCATTTGTGCAATTTATGTCGCAGTATGTGAAATGTATGCAAGAATAACATGACTAATTGTTGCCCCTTTGACATGCCCACAGATGACACCACACCGGCAGATGAGGGGGTGCGTGGGGCCCTCCTGCGACTGGAGCACCATCTGTGGCTGGCTCAAGCAGACCTGCAGGACCTGAAAGATCTGCTTCTTTAAATTATAATTTTATATTTTTTTTTAGTTATGTTAATTGTGTGGTTGAATAAATTATTTATGCAAGTTCACAGTTGTTGGTTTTATTTGCACTTTAAATAGTATATGTGTAGATTGTTTATAATCTTTTACACAGGGTGTAATACAAACCATTGCACTTACATTGCTGTAAGGGTTAATGTGTGCAATGCATGTGTTAGGCATGCTTGTAAGGATATATTGGAATCTAATTGATTCCAATTCCAAATAAGCTGTTTTTTCTGAGGATAGGTAATTGAATAAGTGGGTCATGTGATGTATTGCAGAAGATACTTCATAGTGGGTTGTTTGGCGTAAATACTCCGCTTACGTGCGGTAGCACCGCTTGGCTCCCGTTCGGATGCGGTATTCCCGAGCATACACTGTAATACTCTGTAATACCGTGCCGAATCGGAGTGTTTCTCCCGCACACGCATGGTTTGTATGTCGTCCGTAAACACGCCCTGTTCTTAAAGAGTGAGTCCGTCCGAATGCGGAGGACACGTGGGCGTTTCTACGGACGATGGCCGCATGCGGCAAAACACCGTGGCGTGCGGACCGCTCCGTAAGAATGCGGGAATTTCCGCACAGATCAGAATAAGGGCCCTTATTTGTATACTTTTTAGGTGGCCACCTGTATACATATATCAAAAGACATTAATACATACAATGCAATCCAATAAAATAAAAGATGAACGTATTAGTTCTGGCTTAAAAAAAGTTTTTAAGCCAGAACTAATACGTTCATCTTTTATTTTATTGGATTGCATTGTATGTATTAATGTCTTTTCGGTACTTGTTTCCTAGCACGGCCACAACGATCTTGATCTGGGGCATCGCAGGTAAAAAAAATCGCGTCGGTCGCATCGCATGCGGGCTAAAAAATCGCATGCGATGCGACCGACGCGATGCCCGCGATTTCCCATAGGGAACAATGTAAAAAGCCTCAATTTAACCAAATCAACATACGGCAGCGGTTCCCAACCTGTGGTACGCGTACCCCTGGGGGTACGCGTCCACACGCTGGGGGGTACGCCGCGGCCCGGCCTGTAATGGCGGCCGTGCAGGGAGACTGTGTTTTATTATGTGCCCCGCTCGGCGCTCAGTCACAGCCGCCTGTCACATTGATATGTAGACTGACAGGCGGCTGTGACTGTCTGTGAGCGCCGAGCGGCGCACAGGGCGGGGACTGGTCTGCGCGGCTGAAATGAAGGAGCGGAGTGGGGAGACCACTCATAGCAGAGTGAACCCGGCGTGGAGGCGGAGCTATTTGCATGTCGCACTGTGTGTGCGACATGCGAGTGGTGACTGCCGGGTAGTGCCTCCCCCTTCCTCTGATCCAGACTAGCCAAGCAGGGGACAGAGGAGGGAGGTACCCGCGTGGTTATGCGCAGGACAGCCAGCAGACCCACTCCACACGCTGCTTGGTAGCCTGGAGCCAGCTCAGCCTACATTTATGTAAGTAACAAATTTTGCTGACTATGTGCTTCTGCTGTGGCCGAGGGGAGAGGGGGTAGGGGGGAGGGATTTTGTCTTTTCTCAGGCGTGGGGCATACTTGTTACTGGCACTGTGGGGCATTGCTGGCACTGTGGGGCATTGTTGGCACTGTGGGGGCATACTTGTTACTGGCATTGTGGGGCATTGCTGGCACTGTGGGGCATTGTTGGCACTGTGGGGGCATACTTGTTACTGGCATTGTGGGGCATTGCTGGCACTGTGGGGCATTGATGGCACTGTGGGGCATTGCTGGCACTGTGAAGCATACTTGTTACTGGCACTGTGGGGCATTGCTGGCACTGTGGGGCATTGTTGGCACTGTGGGGGCATACTTGTTACTGGCATTGTGGGGCATTGCTGGCACTGTGGGGCATTGATGGCACTGTGGGGCATTGATGGCACTGTGGGGCATACTTGTTGCTGGCACTGTGGGGCATACTTGTTGCTGGCATTGTGGGGCATTGCTGACACTGTGGGGCATTGCTGGCACTGTGGGGCATTGTTGGCACTGTGGGGGCATACTTGTTACTGGCACTGTGGGGCATTGCTGGCACTGTGGGGCATTGTTATAACTGTGAGGGCATACTTGTTACTGGCAATGTGGGGCATTGCTGGCACTGTGGGGCATTGTTGGCACTGTGGGGGCATACTTGTTACTGGCATTGTGGGGCATTGATGGCACTGTGGGGCATTGATGGCACTGTGGGGCATTGCTGGCACTGTGGGGCATACTTGTTACTGGCACTGTGGGGCATTTCTGGCACTGTGGGGCATTGTTGGCACTGTGGGGGCATACTTGTTACTGGCATTGTGGGGCATTGCTGGCACTGTGGGGTATTGTTGGCACTGTGGGGGCATACTTGTTACTGGCATTGTGGGGCATTGCTGGCACTGTGGGGCATTGCTGGCACTGTGGGGCATACTTGTTGCTGGCACTGTGGGGCATACTTGTTACTGGCACTGTGGGGCAATGCTGGCACTGTGGGGCATACTTGTTGCTGGCACTATGGGGGTATACTTGTTGCTGGCACTGTAGGGGCATTGTTGGCACTGTGGGCACATACCCAGTACCATGGGATTATACCTGGCACCGTGGTGGAATTCCCGTTTCTGGCACTGTGCGGGCATACCTGGCACCATTGGAGCATATGTGTATCTGGCACTTTTGGGGGCATATGTGTATCTGGCACTATTGGAAGGCTAACGTGATCCGTTGGAATGTCTGTTGCTTCAGTAATAGAGATTTGACAAGGTTCTGTTATTTTATATGCCCTCCGCAGAATGGGCTGAGCTTATATAGTGGTCAAGTGGTTGCACTTTTTTTTTTCTCGTCATTGCCAGTATGACTTGCCCCTGTTAAGCCACACCCCTTTTTAGGCCACGCCCCTGAAAATTTCACGAGGGGGTACTCATAAATGAAAAGCCTAATCAAGGGGTACGGGAGACAAAAAAGGTTGGGAACCACTGACATAGGGAACAATGTTAAATGGGCCAGAGACCCCCCAAAAAAACCCTGGCCAGTGAAATGGCCCCCCAAAAATAGTTAACGCCACCCCACGATCAACGTGAACCCGAAGCGTGGCGAGCGCAACGAGACCGCTAGGGGCGGCGGTACGCGTCCTCCGACCTTTTCATACCCCCACTATCCACGTCGGCGTGGAGTTGAGAATAGATTAGTGTGGCGAGCGCAGCGAGCCACCGAGCCCGCAGCGTGGCGAGCGCAGCGTGGCGAGCGCACGCGGATACCTTTACAGGTAAACGCGTCCCTTCGCGGGCTTCACAGGTATCCGCGTCCGCTCGCCACGCTTCGGGCTCGGTGGCTCGCTGCGCTCGCCACACTAATCTATTCTCAACTCCACGCCGCCGTGGATAGTGGGGGTATGAAAAGGTCGGAGGACGTGTACCGCCGCCTCTCGCCACGCTTCGGGTTGATCGTGGGGTGGCGTTAACTATTTTTGGGGGGCCATTTCACTGGTCAGGGGTTTTTTTTGGAGTCTCTGGCCCATTTAACATTGTTCCCTATGTTGATTTGGGTAAATTGAGGCATTTTACATTGTTTCCTATGGGAAATCGCGGGCATCGCGTCGTTACCATCTTATGCTTATTTTGGCCGCATACGATGCGACCGACATGATTTTGACTTTTTCAATGCATTTCAATGGGAAATCGCGGGCATCGCGTCGGTCGCATCGCAGACCATTAAAAATTACCCGGGATTGTGGCCGTGCTAGGAAACAAGTACCGACTTTTCATATATGTATACAGGTGGCCACCTAAAAAGTATACAAATAATATCTTTTATATGTATATCCCGTTTTTCTAAAATAAAAGAATCTTTTGTGTAAGTGTGTTCTTCCATGGTACTTGATATATATCAATTAGCGCAGTTTTCCACCTCTTTCTTTTTGTATACAACTGGTTATATTATATTTCCAGAAAGAGATCAGTTGTTGTGTATTTACACTTGTACACATAGAAAGCTGCAGCTGAAATTTATATATATGATATTTATTACTATATAAAATCTAAATCCCCTTTTTTTTGTTGCTCCAATTTCACATAGCGCCCTAATTTCGACACTGTTTCATAGTGTCGACCATTCTGTCTGTTTTTTACCTAACTAAGGGCCTTATTCTGATCGGTGCGGATATTCCCGTATGCAGACGGACCGCCGATGTTGATCGTCTGCGCATGTGCAGAGGTCACTCTGCGCATGTGCAGGCGATTTCGCCGCACGGATTCTTTACACGCCGCAGAGGGGGCGTAGAGGGGCGTGAGGGGCTACTTAGCCTCATTACCCTATGCATACGCCCCGCATTTCATGGGCGTTCCCATGCAAACGCGGGGCGTATGCATGGTAATGAGGCCGTGACGCGTGGGTACGGGGCGGGCATCTGACATCGCCGGATGTCAGCTGCCCGCCCCCATACATGATTTCACACGGACAAGTGTCCGTGTGGTCTTGTGTTGCGGGACCTGGTGGAGCGTGCGGCCCTGCATTCGATGTTCGGCGACCATCGAATGCAGGGGCTGCTCCCAAGACGGAGGAGGCGTATCCCCGTCCAATTTCATGCGGATCGCCACATATCCGCGTACGGACGGCAGGTGGCGATCCGTATGGAAGGCGGGGATTCGCCTGCACGGTTGCGGCCGCATATTCTGATCGGGCCGCACCGATCAGAATAAGGCCCTAAATAACCTAGCATGCAGCCACACCCAAGCAGCAGTGTATGCATGAAACCCAGGCAAGATGGATCCGCAAAACCCAGAGTACTGATCCAGGGGAAACATACAAACTACAAAAGCATATATTACAGCAGATATACACCGACCCGCTGGAGGCAGATCGTAACATGAGGCTTGAGATACAGAAGCCGTAATACTGGTAATTGACCGGCTTTTTAAGGGAGACAAACACATGAGGTCAGTGATAGGATCTTTGAGAAAACCAACAACGCACTAAGGCGGGGAAACGTGTCAACACCATTACGGATGGTGTAATGGCTAGCAATACTGCTTCACAGTGCTGAGGTCATGGGTTTGATTCCCACCATGACTCTGTGCGGAGTTTGTATATTCTCCCCGTGCTTGCGTGGGTTTCCTCCGGGTACTCCAGTTTCCTCCCACAATCTACCCACAAAATATACTGGTAGGCTAATTGGCTCCTGACAAAAATGAATGTCTGTGTGTGCATGTACATGTGGTAGGGAATATAGATTGTAAGCTCCACTGGGGCAGGGACTGATGTGAATGTTCAAATATACTCTGTAAAGCGCTGCAGAATATGTGTGCGCTATATAAGAAACTGTTAATGAATAAATAAATAATAAATAACACCCTGTGGCTACAGAACTACTGCCTGCCGGCCCCCGCATTGGCATATTTAAAAACACATGTATAAACTTTTGGTGCTAGAACTTAAAGCGGAGCGGAGACCGCTAGTGTTGAATTATGGAGGCTTATTTCTGCTAATTCTAATGAGTTTGGCACCTTTGTAATGGCTATCCAGAGGCTGTATATAGAAAAAGGTTATTGGGCTATTACTGAATAAATGGACTGTCTTTACTAACCAGAGACTGGGGACAGAAAAATTATTTACCCTTGACGAACTGCCTACTAACCCTCTAAAAACACGGAAGCTACATTAAATATCTTTATACTAGGTGATTCATCACGCCCTGCGGGCGCTCTTCATCCCCTTAACTTTTGAATATTTTTATTGTGTGAAATATGGGTTGTGGAGGAGGGGCGGGTGGGGAAATTGTGCGGGTTTGGAAGGGGCGGGTGTGATGTGGTGTTTTTTCAGGTGGAGGTGGGGGTGCTGCGGGTGGTGAAGTGGGGGGTGGGTGTGGCAGTGGTGTGGGGGGTGAGGGTTGGGTGTGAGGGTGCCGTGGGTGGGGGTGGTTGATTGGGTGTGGTGTGGGTGGGGGAGTTGCAGGTGCGGGGGTGCCCCGTGTGGGTGGGTGAGGGGCAGTTGTGGGAGTGCTGGGTGTCTAGCTCTTTAAGTTGCAGCGGCGCTGCATATTAGCTAGGGGCAATTGCAGGTTTTATAAAGGGTGTTTTCTAGGTAGAAGAAATATAAAAAATGATATGCGTTTGTCGGCACAGCACTCTCCGGCGTACACCAGCGACCCCGTTGCCCATGTGAAGTGAAGATAGATAAATGGAGTATAATAAATAGGTGCAGTCTGAGGACATTTTAAAACTGGGTGTATTTTGAAAGGGTAAACATTTAGAAGTTGTTTTGCATTGTTATGGTTTGAAAATGATTTGAAAAATCCAGTACAACCATGTATTAAACTCCATTGAGAGAGATGTAGGCTGCGGGGGTATATAGATAGGCTGGGGGGGTGTATAGGTAGGCGGAGGGAGTGGTGGGTGTATACTTAGGCTGCGGAGGTTGGGGGGTGTATAGATAGGCTGTGGGGGTGGGGGGTGAAGGTAGGCTGTGGGGGTGGGGGGTGAAGGTAGGCTGCGGGGGTGGGGGTGTATAGTTAGGCTGCTGGGGTGTGTATAGTTGGGCTGCAGGTGTGAGGGGTGTATAGTTGGGCTGCGGGGGAGGGGGGGTGTATATGTAGGTGGTGGTGGGGGGTATACAGCATAGGGTTTGGGGGGAGTGTATAGTTAGGCTGTGCAGGTGGTGGGTGTGAAGATAGTTAGGCTGTGTGTATAGGTAGCTTGAGGGGGTGGGGGTTGTATGGTTAGGCTGCAGGGGTGGGGGTGTATAGTTAGGCTGTAGGGTGTATATTTAGGCTGGGATGGTGGGGAGTATACAGCATAGGGTTTGGGGTGGGGGGTGTATAGTTAGGCTGTGCAGGTGTTAAGTAAGTTAGGCTTACTGTATAGATAGCCTGAGGGGATGGGGGGTGTATACTTAGACTGCAGGGGGTTGTGGGGTGTATAGTTAGGCTGCGGGGGTGGGGGTGTGAAGGTAGGCTGTGGGGGTGGGGAGATTATACTTAGGCTGCAGGGGTGGGGGTGTATAGTTAGGCTGAGGTCGTTGTGGGGTGTATAGTCGGGGAGCGGGGGTGAGGGTCGTATAGTTAGGCTGCAAGCGGGGGGTGTATAGTTCGTTTGTGGGGATGTATAGTTAGGCTGTAGGGGTGGGGGGTGTACAGTTAGGCTATAGGGTGTACAGCTAGGCTGTGGTGGTGGGGGGTATACAGCATAGGGTTCGGGGGGGGGGGTGTTTAGTTAGGCTGCTTGGAGGTGTAAAGTTAGGCTGAGGGGGTGGGGGTGTATAGTCGAGAAGCGGAGGCGAGGGTCATATAGTTAGGCTGCAAGGGGGTGGGGGTGTATAGTTAGGCTGTGGGGGGTGTATAGTTAGGCTGCAGGGGTGGGGGTGTATAGTTAGGCTGTAGAGGTGGGGGGTGTATAGTTAGGCTGTGGGGGGTGTATAGTTAGGCTGTAGGGGTGGGGGGTGTATAGTTAGGCTGTGGGGGGTGTATAGTTAGGCTGCAGGGGTGGGGGTGTATAGTTAGGCTGTAGGGGTGGTGGGTGTATAGTTGGGCTATAGGGTGTATAGTTAGGCTGCGGTGGTGGGAGGTATACAGCATAGGGTTTTGGGGTGGGTTGTCTATAGTTAGGCTGTGGGGGGTGTATAGTTAGGCTGCAGGGGTGGGGGTGTATAGTTAGGCTGTGGGGGGTGTATAGTTAGGCTGCAGGGGTGGGGGTGTATAGTTAGGCTGTAGGGGTGGTGGGTGTATAGTTGGGCTATAGGGTGTATAGTTAGGCTGCGGTGGTGGGAGGTATACAGCATAGGGTTTTGGGGTGGGTTGTCTATAGTTAGGTTGTGGGGGGTGTATAGTTAGGCTGCAGGGGTGGGGTGTGTATAGTTAGGCTGTAGGGGTGGTGGGTGTATAGTTGGGCTATAGGGTGTATAGTTAGGCTGCGGTGGTGGGAGGTATACAGCATAGGGTTTTGGGGTGGGTTGTCTATAGTTAGGTTGTGGGGGGTGTATAGTTAGGCTGCAGGGGTGGGGGTGTATAGTTAGTCTGCAGGGTTGGGGTGTGGATAGTTAGGCTGTAGGGTGTATACTTAGGCTGCAGTGGTGGGAGATATACAGCATAGGGTTCGGGGGTGGGGTGTGTAGAGTTAGGCTGTGGAGGTGGCGGGGCTGTGTTGGTGCGGCTTACTCACATTGCCAGATGCGGTCCAGGCTGGAGGTCCGAATTGGATTAGCCGCTAAGCCACGCCCCCTCTCTTTGGATGGTCGGACCTGTGCTGCCCTCCTCTTCTTTCTTGCAGACCCTGGCGGCCAGACTACTGTGAGCACCCGCGTGCTGGGGGCTGTAGCGAGGCGCCGACTCCCTATTACAGGGAGATGTGATGGGTTATGGAGCGAGACACCATGAGACACCATGAGCCTGCCAGCCAGGAGTCCCGCCTTCTTTCTTCCTGTGGCCTGCGCTCCACCTAATAACTGGCCCGCAGGAAGCAACATATGCCATTATGTGAGGCAGCTAGCCCCCCCCCCAAATTATAGAGAGGCGCTGATATGCGTCCACTGTGGGAACAGGCGGCAGTGGCAGGCGGGCTGGGGAGACTTTCCAAATTCCCAGACACTCTCCCATTAGAGTCTGTCCGATCCGCGGTGCAGTGCTTCCTGCTGATACTGCTGCCTGGCCAGCGCTAGAGAGCTTTGATGGACAACCAAGCACAGTGTTGTCAGCAAGAAGCGCTGCGGATCTGACAGATTTAAACAGGAGAGAGCCTGAGACTGAGTGTCCCCAGGCCGCCTGAGTCTGAGTGTCCCCAGGCCTCCTGCACTGCCGCCTGTTCCCCCGCACACGCACAGCGTCGGCGGACGCCGCTCCTCCGTCTCACATATCAGCGCCTCTCTCTAATTTTGGGGGTGGGCAGCTCCTTGCCCCCCACCCCATTCCGACGCCCCTGCCTAGGTAGCAGAGCAGGGAGCGCGCCTCTCCCTCACTGCTGGGTCCCCTGCTCCCGCCTCCGCCGCCAGTCTGCTGCACCCGCCGCCACAGGTGTCCGGCTCCCATCTGCACCGCTGGTGTCTGTGCGGGGGGGGGGGGTGGCGGATCTGTGATTGGGAGCGGGGGGGGGGGGGGCGTATGTATGTATAACGCTGGGTCTGTCAATCACCCTGTGTGTATAACCCTGGGAGGGGGGCTGTACCTCAGCCCAGCGTTGTACATACAGGTGATTGACAGATCTGTCTAAATATATAAGATAACAAAGCACGATAGTTATGATTTACTAACCACTGGAACTCTAGAAATCACCGGCCGGTGTGCATAATTTTACGTGTATTGTATTTTATTCCTTCAAATTTTTCTTTTGTTGTTTATTTTTATTAAATATAGTTTTTTATTTATTTATTGTTGCGATTGACTATTTTTTAGTCTATTTAACTAAATACCCAGTTTTGAGCGCTGTCTAAACACCCATTTCTTCTGTTTTGAACATTGGGGATTGAGTACCCCCACCTAGACAGCAGCTTAAACGGGTTATATCCACATAGCGCTTAACAGTCACATTTCTTACAATATCAACAGTAAGGGTACAAACAGCAATCACAGTAATAACAACTGGGGTACCGTAATAACAACTGAGGTACGGCCGGCAGTCACAGTATTGTATACACAATTGGGGTACAGCCAGCAGTCACAGTACCGTTTACACAGTGGTGTTATTGCCTACAGTCACAGTACAGTATATACACAGTGGGTTACAGCTAGCAGTTACAGTACCGTTTAAACTGGCCGAGGGCTGCATAAGCACAAAGCCATATACAGTAAAAGCTCTATATTTTGAGACACTTGGTTAAAAGCAGTGTAAAGCTGTGTACACACGGAGGCGATTTATTGCTCAGCAATACATTGCTGAGCAATATATTGCTGTGTCTCCTTTTCATCAGCGACCAGAAATGGTCGCTTATGAAAGGGAACCTCTGCCAGGGGGAGGAGCCGCAGAGGGAATCAGCTGGTCGCAGGAGCTTGCGATCATAATGGGGCTAAAAACGGTTTACACTCCAATCGCTGGCAATTTGGTCGCTCAGCGACCATATTGCCAGCGATTATAGCCCGTGTGTACGCACCTTTAGTGCTAGCTTAGCTTTAGGAGGTTTGGCCTGTGTTAGGTATGACGTTTGTTATCTTCCTATGAGGAGTGCAGTGGCTGTAGCCAGCAATGGGGGTATATTAGGCAGTAACGTGCAGTCAAGAGAGGCAGTGCCATTAATTATTAATATACTAAAATAATACAAAGAAAATACTTATGACACATATTATGTGTCATAGAAAGAAAAATGGTGTAAAAATGCTTATAAAGCATATACCTATTTGTTTAGGAGGCACCACGGTCTATATTAAAATAACAGAAACAGGGGGCGGGCAGTAGGTGGGGTCGAGCACCAGGCAGTAAATGCCCATTCAAAAAAAGGACTATAAGCGGCATCTATAAAAGTGCCTCAGTGACTTGGATGTGATTTCTGCTTATTTGAAGGCACGCCCCTGTCACTGAGGCAGATGTGATTGGGCACGGCGCCACATCTGCCGCAGTGACAGGGGTATGCTTTCATATAGGCAGAAAGCACATCCCTGACTGTCACCAAGGCACTTCTCGGTGCAGCTTTATAGAGCAGTGCCATTTTGAAGGCAGCGAAGCCATGCAACCGTACACGGGCTCGTCCGCTGACTTTTATTGCTGTCATTGGTTCTCACCGTCCACTGTCCGGGGTCTCTCTCCTTCCTCCCGCCTGAGGACTCTGGTTCTGTCTCCGCGTGCATGTCTGGGCCGCTCCGGTGCCTGCTGCCAGTCTGTGCTATTGGTGGGGCTCCTTCTTGTGCAGGGGATAAAGCAGGGGCCCAAGCCTGGGGGCTGCTCACATGGATGTTAGAAGAAAGATCTGGAGCGAGTATGTCTTCAAAAGAGATCATCCAGGATGCTGAGAGGTGAATTCCCCCTCCTATGCCATCAGCTCAGGCTTTCATCATATCATCATCAGGAAAGTGTATTTACGAGGTGCTACACATTGAATAGCGACAGTGCAGCCAAGTAGTCTAGAAACAGCACTGAGTGTCGGAACAGTGGGCCAGTGCCTCAGCAACCACTAACCCCACTGATATTAGGAAAGTTCAGGTAGTACCTAATAGGTCAGGTGGTACCCCTTCTTGCCATTTAGGAAGCTGGATGGAGGACGTTAAGCAGGGCCGTAACTAGGGGGGGGGCTAGGGGGTCACGCGCACCGGGCGCTGGAGGGTGGGGGAGCTGGTGTGAGGTCCCGGGGATGGGCAGCGGGGGGCCGGGAACTGGTGGATTAACTCCGGCTCCTACTAGCACTGCAAGGCGGTGGGCGGGAAGAAGGTTTTGAAAATACTTGCCGGACGCTGATTGGCTGAATGTGCTTGTACCTTTTTTATATTATTAATTATTCCTTCCTGTCACTTTCCTTTGGCTTCTTCAGTTTGTTTCACCCGCTCTCTCCCATGCTCACTACCCCCTGTTTTCTAAGCATGTCTCCCTTTTCCTCCCATCCTCTATATACCGGGACACCACCCCCTCCCCTTTCTCCAGAAATTAGTGATGAGCCCCCTGGCTTCCCGCGTTTATGCCCCGTCCGCGGCGCTCTGCTCCCCCTCCTCGGCGCTTAGCTGTGGCCGCCCGGACCCTCTTCTCGGGTGAGGCGGCGTGTGTGCGGCTGCCCGTTGCTCGTTCCACCCTCGCGCCCGCGAGCTACCGCATTTCTCCCCCCTGCTGTACCTGCCGCGGCCGCCTCTGCGTCCCTCCCACCGGCTTTCTTGGCGCGCGGGTTGCCCGCGCCGCGGCTGTTGCTACACATGCGGTCGCGCGGCCTGCTGGGGATCGGGCATCTGGCGGGCATTCCCGGTGCAGGGACGCCGGTGCCACATCACCTCTCTCTGCATGTGGCTTCCGCTGTGGGGGCCTAAGCCAGTGGTTTACCATCTTCCCCGGGTGCACCTTCCCCTGCTGCTCTATTGCCGCTGGGTCTCAAAGGTGGCTGGGTAGCAGTAGCACTGCAACTGGCAAGTCACAGTTTTGGCACTTTGCCAACTCTTTGGTCTCCAATGCTTAATGTGAGACCTGGTTTGGGTGGATCCCCAGCGCTACCTACCTGGTGCTCGTGGGACCCTGCAATTCACCCACTCACAGCAGTGCAGTTTTCCCTCCCAGCACCCCTCCTTGTGTGCACGGGGCCTCTCCAGAGTCTCCACTAACCCCAGGTTTGCTTCAGGGTTCCAGGGTTTGCCTGTAACTAGTAGTTGGCCTATGGATGGCCATCGGTGCAGTTGCCATCGATGGTTACTAACTTTATTAATGGTCAAGAGGTAGGGGTTGGATGGTCCTGGGGGTTGGTCCTGAGTGTGATGGGATGGGGGATAGTTCAAGTTTTTTATGAGGATACCGCCCACCTTTCACGTGGGGGAACATCGTGAAGGGGGGGTTTCCAGATCAGCAGTGTAAAAAGTCAAAAGATGATGCCTGGATGTCAAATTCAGGTGATCCCTAGCTGTACCTATAGGGAACCCTTGCGGGAATTAGAGTGCCAACGGGTCCCCTTTGTACCATAAATCCTATGCCTGGATTTATGTCTCCTAGGCCCTTATTCTGATCGGTGCGGATATATCCGCGTGCGTTCGGGCCGCCGATGTTTTGTGTCTGCACATGTGCAGAGGCGTCTCTGCGCATGTGCGAGCGGGGCGTACGGCGAAATTCCGCATGATATGTGAACACTCCGAACAGGGGGTGGAGAGGGGCGTGAAGGGCTATTTGGGCTCATTACCATATGCATACGCCCC
Organism: Crinia signifera; assembly: GCF_055691185.1. Classification (NCBI taxonomy): domain Eukaryota; kingdom Metazoa; phylum Chordata; class Amphibia; order Anura; family Myobatrachidae; genus Crinia; species Crinia signifera. The sequence continues at coordinate 33,628,283 of NC_139221.1, forward strand.
GTGTTTCATGGGAGTTCCCATGAAAACGCTGGGCGTACGTATGGTAATGCGGCCGTGACGCACGTGTAGGGGGCGGACATATGACATCGCCGGATGTCAGCTGCCCGCCCAGATCTCTGCTTTTGCACGGAAAAATGTCCGTGTGGTCTGAGGTTGCGGGTGCTGGTGGAGCACTCGGTCCTGCATTCGATGGTCTGCAACAATCGAATGATTGGGGAGGTTCCCTTAGATGGAGGAGGCGTATTCCGTGAAAAATACACGTGCGGTCCGTTCGGACAGCTTCTTACCGCATACGGACGGAGTTGGCGATCCGTATGGAAGGCGGGGTTTCGCACGCACGGTCCTGGCCGCATAATCGGCTCCGACCGCACCGATCAGAATAAGGGCCCTAATGAGGTGTGCAGCTGGGTGTGTGTCTATGTAGGATCTTGCACTGATGTTGCGAATATTACGTGCAAGAAGTGCAATACGGGGGTGGTGGTCTCGTGTTGGTCTGTCTTGTGCCGTGTCCCGCTGACCGGGTGATCGCAATGACGAACGCCGGTCTGCCAGACCCGGCGTCGCTGGGCGCGTCACTGCTTACGTCAGCGCGCTCTACTCATTGAGGAGGAGACTTGAGGTGCCTTGTGGGTGCTGTAGTTTTGCGGTCCAATGCGTTTCGGCTCATAGGCCTTTGTCAAGGATGCTGTGCATGAGTAGGTGGTGTCTTATATAGGTACCGGAGGTGTGTCGTTGATTACTTAATGATGGGCGTGTCTCCCTGGGTGTTCCTGTTGTCGGATCTGACCCGTTTTGTTATGGCTGGTAGCTTTATTTGTTCACCAAACATTTCTGCATTCTGTGACCTGGGCAGGATCTCACACCATTAATAAACATTGAGGGTGGGATGTACTATGCATCGCAATTAGGATAGAATGCATAGCACCACTTACTGGGTAGATACCGGTGTTAATAACACCAGTATGTACCTAATAATAAGCAAAGCAAGCCCTCCCAATGGCCCTTATTCAGATCTCATTGCAGTACAAATTTGTTCTCAAAATGGGCAAAACCATGTGCACTGCAGGTGGGGCAGATGTGTGGAGAGAGTTAAATTTGGGTGGGGTGTAATGAAACTAAAATCTAAATTGCAGTGTAAAAAATAATGCAGCCAGTATTTACCCTGCAGAGAAACAAAATAACTCACAAAAATCTAACTCTCTCTATACATGTTACATCTACCCCACCTGCAGTGCACATGGTTTTGCCCATTTTGGGAACAACTTTGTACTGCAATCAGTTCTGAATAAGCAGTAGCGCACGCAGGGGGGGGGGGGGGTTCTGCGTACCCAGAAACCCCCCCAGGAGTCTAGGGGCTCTAGCCTGAAAGCTGAGGGTCCCCTCTTTCCATGGGTACAAGAATTTAAAAAATCGGCCCTTGGGAACCGGAGATATCTGACTTCAAAACAGTGGTCCCCATCCAAGCCTGTTAATTGTTCTTCCCAGTCAGATATTTCAGGTTCTGTCTGACTTAGAGTTTTTTCTGAGTATATGGTATATTACTATTTTCTGGTATATTCCAAAAGCTTGGACTCTCCCCCTTTGATGGACACTAGTAGCTTGTCTCTACTGTGCCCATTACCAGAGATATCAGCCTTCCAGCAGCTGGTTACTGTTCCATCTCCACACACCTGGTATGTAGTTTTATACTCTCGTTGGCAGATTACTCTGCCTCCTGAATTCTGATCCCCTAGTCCCCAATATCATTTGGTAGGGGGGATTCTTTAGTTTTTAATTCCATTAAAAGCTAAGAAATCTATTTCTGGGAACTGGAGATATCTGCAGTAAAGCAAGCTGTCCTCCCACCAGAAAATTATGAATAATAAGCCCACTCCACTATACACCCCTCCTCTGCATATTAAACATCCTCTACCACCCTGGAAGTTATGTATCAGAACCCCTTCATTCAGCCCAATGCCCTCTTCTCCCACCATCTGTGCAGTAAAGGGGCAATTAGTGGAAATTACTGATCCAGGCCCTACATGCTGAGCGGTTGATAGAATACCCCCTACCACTTTGGGGACATCAAAGCTTCCCCCACCCCTTCCGCTGGAGGATAGGTAGGGGCCCCAATACATTGCTATGCCCAGGGGTCTACACTGCTGTTATGTATGTATATATGTTTGTGTGTATTATTATTGTTATTATTATTATTAATATACATTTGGTCTATCTATAATACTTTAACTGACCCGGCATATGCTCAGTCACCTAAGTGTCCATCTCCGTGCTTTGCTCCGCCCCTCTGGAAACCCCCTTCTGAAAATCCTGCGTTTGCCACTGATAAGGGCCAATGTCCTTTGTGATAGAAGGACTTCTGAGATTAGGACCTACAGTAGGAGTCCTTCTCCGCATACACAGTCTGACATGGTGGCCATAGGGGTGCTGGGAGGGATCCATTTAGAGGCAGGCCTTACCCGCCGGGTCCAAGCTCCAGATTTTATTGCATTTCAGAGCTTGGTAGATATGGGAGTTTTCAAATTTATACCCACATTTTCCAATTCTCTCTCCAAGCCTTGATGCTTAGGCCGCAATGTCATGGTCACATCGTGTTCGTCCCCTACATGTGCTCTGTTGTACTGTACCATTATTATTATTATAGTAACCGTGTCCTTGTATTGCAGATATCAGTGGGATTCATCCCACCAGATCTGAATGTTAGTGGGAAACCTGTAAGAATGAATCTTAAGGTGCCCATACACTAGTAAGATTTATCTTCAGATCTGGCTGGTTGGAACAAAAACATGGTTATGGATGAGTGACAGTTTGTCAGTTTTCCAGCATTTCCAAGCAAATGGTCAACTGTCATTTTCTCTCATCCATAACCAGGTTTTTGTTCCAACCACACAGATCTGCAGATAAATCTGCGTGTGTATGGCCACCTTAAGACAGGGACCTTTTCAAACCAAGCTGATGGTTCCCCATCCCCCAGGAGGTAACGCCACGAGGTTTCCTACCCTGCAGGTAATTATATCACATTCTGACTTTGTACACTAATTATAATTTCCACCTATTGCTAATTTCAGGCAAAGTCCCAGCTTTAAATGATGTGTCTCTGAATGGTTCCTGTTATCTGATAGAACTGACCCAGTGATTAGTGTGATGATGTTTCTATATCTGCAATGGGATTCTCATTATTCTTATTCCCTGGGCCTTATAAGTTAATATTTGTTGAGCATAATTATATGGATGCTATAAATGTACATTCTGTGGCTGATGCAGGGTGAGGATACTGTTGTGTGTCATCATTCTGCACAGACCAGTTATGTGGTCACTCCGGTCATACACCGCTCTCAAATGGAGACAGTAATTACTATGGCAGTAACTGTGTGTTTGTGTTACAGGCAACGAATGGAGGCTTAATACAGGCCAGAAACATCAGACACCAGGGGACACAGACCCCGAGACCTGGCCCTAAATACCAAATCCCTGCAGGAGGAAGGGCACCAAATGTTCCTGTCATTGAGGTAAATACAGTATATTATAGTCTGACTTTGTGACCCATTCTAATTGCCAGCAAGGTATAAGCTGTTATCCCGGCCTACCAGCTGTGACGCTTCCCCTATTCCCAATAATGCCCACAAATCATTTACAGCCACCCACATTTATTACATCACACTGTTAGAAGCAAAAGTCATTAGTAGCAACCACAGTGTTATAAAGAATGTAATAGTTAGGGGCATGGCCTAATGACTAGAGCACGGCCTCATGGGAAATACTGTCCCCACAAGCTACAACTCCATTTTGGATCAGTGTTGGGGCATGCCCAGTGCTCTGAGGGCTGCTGACTATGCCTCCAGTCCCTACTCTCTCTGCCTTGAATAGATGGGCTTACACATATAAACAGCATGTGTTTGCTAAGCAGAGCAGCGAGTAAGAGAAGTAACCCCCCACCATGGGGCAGGTGGCTCGCATGTAGGGAAGAGGGCTAGTGCCAGAAAAACAGGACTGTGCTGCCAAGATTGGGACATTTAGGAGGTATATATATAACTAGGTGATTCATCGCGCCCTACGGGCGCTCTTCACACCGTCGTAAGGGGCTGCGCCCCCTTAATTTGTGAACATTTGTATATAAGAAAGATGGTTAGAATTGTATGAAAGATGCCTGTATTGCAACTTGAGTTATAGGTGAAATGTGTTAAATAGAGAGCATATGATGTGGAAGGGGGTGTGTATTGTTTTGTTTAATTAAAAAGCGGTTACAGAGTAAGATGTACATTGATAGTGTGGAGGGTACAGTGACATTTGTGGGTGTGGGGGGGGTGTTGTTGAGGTGTGTGTGTGTGTGTGCGCAATAGTATAGTAGGGTGTTTTTGAGTCAGCGGCTCCCCACTGGCGGAGGTCACGACACAGGAAAACAGGAGGCTGGGTAGTGATAGGGGTGTGTGGCCATAAGGGGGACTAAAGAGGAGGGTGGGAGATACTGTGCAGCTTCTGCCAGTGGGTGAGGGTCCAGTGTGGCAGTACAGGAGTACAGGATGGTGGCCCTGAGTCAGTGTCTCCTCCTACTGGGTGGGAGTTAGGGTACATGAGAGCAGGAGACTGGGCAATGAGGCATGATAGGGGCATGTGGGCAAAACAGCGTCAGCGACTCCCCAGTGGTGGAAGTTACGGTTCAGGAGAGCAGGAAGCTGGGTAGTGATAGGGGTGTGTGAGTATACGGGGGACTAAAGAGGGGCTTAGGGGTGCCGTGAATTGTGGGAGGGGCGTGGAAGGTGCCGTGAATCAGGGGAGGGAGGGGGCGCAGGTGTCCGCGGATCGCGGGAGAGGGCGGGGGTCCGCAAAGCGTGGGAGGGGGTGTGAATTGCGGGAGGGGGGGTTGCGAATTGCGGGAGGGGGGTGTGTGCGGGGGGTGACGTGAATTGTGGGAGGGGGCGTGAATCGTGGGGGGGTGCGCGGGGGGTCCGTGAATTGCGGGAGGGGGGGGGGGCACGGGGCGCGATAAATCACCTAGTTGGTTATATATTCTTGTAGAAGGATGGTAGGATGTTGCTGTCATTCAGAATGCATTTACATAAACAGTAATAGTAGCAGTAAAAGATCTGACTTAAAACACCTACAGTAAAACAGAACAGGTGTTATATATTATACAAAGAATTGGTTGATGATGTGTAGGTTGACGTGCACATAGTTGTCACTGTAAAAAAATTGCTACAAAAAAAAATCAACACAGAAAGGTCAACACATGTAAATCTTGACATAAGTGTGGCACTTCATTGGTGTCCATGTCGACACATGAGAATGAATATGAAAACATTCAAAAAAGAAAAAGAAATCTTCAAAAACTCATGTCAACCTTTTTCATTGTCGACCATAGCCGTGTCAGTGTTTTGCATGTGCCATTTAATCGTGGGGTTGCCGTGAATCGCGAGCGGGGGTGGGGGGGGGGGAGGAGGTGAGGTGTGTCCGCGAATCACGGGAGGAGGGGTCGTGGGTGGATGCCGTGAATTGCGGGAGGGGGGGTCGCGGGGGGGGGGGTGGGTGCCGCGAATCGTGGGAGGGGGGACGCGGGGGGTTGCAGTGAATCATGGGAGGGTGGGTCGCAGGGGCGGGGGGTTGCCATAATGACAGGGGGGAATCGCGGTAGGGGGGGGGTGGGGGTTGGCACAAATCGTGGGAGGGGGGGTCGCGGGGTGCCACGAATCGCAGGAAGGGGTGGGGCCGCAAATCGCGGGAGTCGCCGCGAATTGGGGGGTTGTGATGTGAATCGCGGGAGGGGGGTCGCCGGGGGGTGCCGCGAATCGCCACAAAAAAAATCAACACAGAAAGGTCAACACATGTAAATGTTGACATAAGTGTGGCACTTCATTGGTGTCCATGTCGACACATGAGAATGAATATGAAAACATTGAAAAAGTGAAAAATAAATCTTCAAAAACTCATGTCAACCTTTTTCATTGTCGACTATAGCCATGTCAGTGTTTTGCATGTGCCATTTAATCGTGGGGTTGCCGTGAATGGGGGGGGGGGGACGGGGACACATTGCTCTGTTTGTGGACTTTCTTCTTAATTTATGGATTACCATCACCTGTGCTTAAACACCTTTCTTATCAATTACCCTGTTTAAAACAGGTGATGACAATCATAAATTAAGATGGAAGTCCACAAACAGAGCATTCTGTCCCTCCTGGAGAGGGTCATGTTGGGAGGTATGGCGGTGTGGGGCGCTCACCTGGTGTGTCTGGTGAGTAGCTGTGTCTTTGCTGTGTAACATGTAGAGGCAGACCCTGGCAGTCTGGCACTGTGGGCTCACTGGGCTGGTTCTCTGTCGTGTGAGTCAGTCATGTGAGTCAGAGGCTCCACCCAGCGTTACCAGGGCCGGCGCTATCACTAGGCAGCATTAGGCAGCTGCCTAGGGCGCTGGACGCTGGAGGGCGCCCTTTTTCAGCCCAACATTTAAATGTATTAGATTTACTTGCACCAGGTCCCTTGAGCCACCGCCGCTTTCCTCTAGAATTGTTTAAAAAAACTGTAGTTTCCAGGGGTGGGGGATTGGGGACAAGCACCCCAGCAGCAAGTCAAACCTCACCAGCGGTAGCGCTGACAGCGCTATGGAGCCGCTGGCGGCAGCAGCAGCAGCGCTTCCCTGCTAGCAGAATCAGGAAGCGCCCCACCAGTCCAGCAGCAGCCGCCCAGCCCTCACCAGCATAGCGCTGACAGCGCTATGGAGTTGCCGGCAGCAGCGCTTCCCCTGACAGCGCTATGGAGCCGCAGCAGCGCTTTCCTGTTAGCAGAATCAGGAAGCACCCCACCAGTCCAGCAGCAGCCGCCCAGCCCTCACCAGCGTAGCGCTGACAGCGCTATGGAGTTGCCGGCAGCAGCGCTTCCCCACCAACAGAAGAAGCGGGCAACCTGGCTGATGGCTTCGGGAGGTGTCAGCAGCGGGGGAGCAGTTACCCCCCCTTCCCTCGAATGTTATGCCAGCGGTAGGCTACCTAAATTACAGGTATCAAGATGCGCCCTTGCTGTGTGGGGGTGGGGGTGGGGGATATATGTATAAATGGATTGATGCAGTGTGTGTATGTATGCATGTATGACTAATACATACACTCATACAGTATGAGAGAGACATTAAAAGTATGTGGTCAGTGTACAGTATGTATTGATGTATATACTGTAAATATGTGTGTATGTATGAGTGTGGATGGATGTATTTATGTACTGTATGTATGAATGAGGCAGTGTACTTACGAGGGAGGCTATGTATGTACTGTATGGAGGCAGTGTACTATGTATGAGGGAGGCAGAGTGTGGATGGATGGATGGATTTATTTATGTACTGTATTTGGAGTGTAACCAGCAGGTGAGGATGCCTGTGGTGTCCAGGCACAGCCACCTGCAGGGGCTGGACATTACACTGGAGCTGCTGTACCTGCCTGTCAGCGGACATCTTATTGGAGGGTTATTTAAAAGTTCCTGGATGTCATTGTTGCCAATTGCTGTTTAGACAGTAGCTCCTCTCTATCCCCTCACTACCGCCTTGCTCCTCTCTATCCCCTCACTACCGCCTTGCTCCTCACTACCCCCTCACTACCGCCTTGCTCCTCTCTATCCCCTCACTACCGCCTTGCTCCTCTCTATCCCCTCACTACCGCCTTGCTCCTCTCTATCCCCTCACTACCGCCTTGCTCCTCTCTATCCCCTCACTACCGCCTTGCTCCTCTCTATCCCCTAACTATTGTCCTGCTCCTCTCTATCCCCTCACTACTGCACTGCATCTCTCTATCCTTTCCCTACCAAACTGCATCTCTCTATTCCCTCCCTACCTTTCTGCATCTTCTTGCCCCTTTGTCAAGGTACCTGCCAGCCTTGAAAGTTGGGATTGCTTTTTGCACATTATATATATAGCACATAGGACAAATCCCACAACCTATGCACTTTCTCCTGACTAAGTGGGAAATTGCGAGGGGGGGGGGGGGGGTGTTTGGCAAAAGTTTTGCCTAGGGTGCCAAGAAACCTTGCACCGGCCCTGAGCGTTACAGCTTCAGGCACACTTTGAGTGACAGATGTAGCCAAATATATAAGAGATATGGCAACCATATATATCAGATGATGCATTGTCTTGGTCACTCAGTGGAGGACCTTAATGAGTCTCATATGGAGAGTATATTGGTAATGCAGTAATTATGTGCTTACATTGCAGCTGTCACAGGCAGGATTTCACACGACCAGACGCCCAGCTGATATCGTAGTGATTGGCCATTCTATGCCATTGAAAGAAAGACCACAGCGCCCGGTTACTACCAGCGCCAGATATCGGATCCCTCACCCTCCTGGGCATGGCACACAGGTAATTATTTTACATTCTGATGTTGTGCCCCATTATAATTGCCAACTGTCCCTAATATCAGGGTCAGTCTGAGCTTTGTCCCTGTTATATATTTAGAACTGACTGAGCGGTGCGCTGCCTTTTCCTATATCTGGAATACAGTTTCCATATATAAAAGGGTTTCCCGTATAGGAGCTGATACTGACTCGCATGTAGTTGCAGCAGACTCAGAAGCCAGAATTACTACCTCATGCTAATGTGAGAATGTGGCGGACTTATTTGGGGTTTGTGCATACAGCTGGCTCCGCCCACTCATATTACTCCCGTTATGTGAGTGCCGGCCTATCCTCCAGTCTGTGATAGTCCTGAGCGGCGGGAAGGTGTGATCACCAGGGGAACTGGGCTAAATATAATAACACAGTGTGTGTGTGTCTATATATATATATATATATATATATATATATATATATATATGCCTCTAGTCTTACGCTGCACTGTTTTCATATTACAGGACAGACGCGCAACAACAGCCGGCGGCTCTCAGGGCTCTGGGAGCCGATTTCCCGCCATCTAGTCCTATAAGCAGAGATCACAAAGAGGCAGAACAACACCAAGACCTCTTTGTTACATTGATATTGTCCATGAACAACTATTGGACATTTGAAATAACATCTTAGTAAATAAAGATCTAAGGAGTTTATATACTGAGATAGGTTTTTTATTAACTAATCAGAGCCTATTATTTATTTAGCACTGTCTAGATAATTGATAGAGCTGATTAGTTACTCATTGTAACATCCCATCTGAGATATAACTCCTATTTTAGTATATGAACTCCTTTATATTTACTATACATATGATGCAAGTGGTCTTTATTACATTTTCCTCTTAAACTCTGCTTTAACTAATTTATCACCGGTACTTGCTTTACCCTATGGGTAATAAGGTCATCAGGAAACATTTCATTCATTGTGACAAAAGAACCATATGGGGACTGATGTGACGACCCAGCGAGATACAGACAGTGGTACAGAGAGTGGGGGATACTAGTTAGCTAAGTCTGGGTATGTCGAAGGGGTCCCTGCTCTCCTCTCACCCTCCTCTTCAAGTCTCTCTCTAGCCCAGCATGGGTGCTGTGTGCTGGGCTGCTGTGAGTGTAGGGAAACTGTTGTCACTGAGTGCAGCAATCTCTTCTGCCTGCAGGGTGGTTAGCAACTTTTCTGCCCCCCCCCCCTCCCCCCTCTTGCGCACCAGCCAAAAGTTATATACATAGTGGCAGAGACGAATCATACCTCTTCAGCCCTCCTGTTATTGGGACAATGTAGACCTGACAATTACATCAGGGGCAGATCGGGAACAAAACGTAGCCCTGGAAAAACTTCTAGAAGTGGCCTAACGTAGACGGCACCAAATCAAATGTAGGCTGAACCAACATCAAAATAGATAGCACTAACACATCTGTGTGGAAACCATTGGAGTCAATATGCTCTGCAATCCAGGGGCCTCTAGACCTATAAGCTGCTGTGATAGACCACAAACCTTCACATTTTAAATAATACCCCATCTCCCCCCACTGAGACATAACACAGGCACCAAAACCTCTATCAAGCAGACAAACAATTCATCACCATAATCACCCTGTCACACGCAGCCGCGGCGGTGCGCGGCGGGCTTACTACTCACCCGTTCGCGCCCGCCGTCGGCTAGCGTGTAGTGGTCTCCAGGTCAGCGGCAGCAGGCAGCGGCAGTCTGGTGGGCAGCAGGCAGCGTGGGACGCCAGCAAGTGTAGCGGTATGTGCTGTAGGGGCGCCGGGAGGCCGGTGCCGCCATCTTGATTAAGGGCAAATAGCAGATTGGTCCTTGTCTGAGGTTTCCGCCCATACTGACCTGACAGCCAATGGCAGCCGCCCTCTAGGGATATAGGGGATCTGCCTAGGCCTGTTCAGTGTCAGTACAAAGAGTCTCCAGAGGCGTTCACAGCTCCCAGCTGACTCCGGCTCTCTGACTCACCTCTCCTGACTTGGTGCCTTGCTTCAGTGCTCTGTGTTGGTCTCGATTCAGCTTAACCCCATCGCTGCCAGATCTCTCCACAGTCTGGTCTCTGCCTGCATCCCTGAGCTTCCTGGCCTAAGTTCTTCAAGTCGTCTGCTTCCAAGCAACTTCCCATTCTTCTGTCATCATCCATCTTCTTTCAGTCTTCAAGGATCCTTCATTACCATCAAGTGCATTCTCTTTCCGGATTTCTTCATTTTCCAAGACCCCTACCTGCAGTCCGCAGTGCTTGAACTGTCATTGTTTAAATGAACTTTTTCTTCTTTACAAAGTGCCGTGCCGGCTCAATTCTTATTACTGCTAAACTGCCACTTAACAAAGTATTCAAGCGTGTATTGTTCTATTTATGAATTCTATTATTAAACCTGCACGATTTAATCCTTCCTCCTCTGGTCCGTCTCCGGTTGCTACACACCACACGACTTCATCCAGCCCTTCAGTTGTGACAGTTTGTACTGACCCGATGGAGTCGGGTGAAGAACAGGCTTCCATGGCGGACGCACTTCACAGCATCATGGCTCGTCTGGAGCAAGTGGAGGCTACCCAACGTCAAGTGGCTCAATTCCTTCAGGTCTTGGCTTCGCCCCCGGCGGCTCCCTCAGTTTCTGTGGCTCCAGCTCCAGAGGTTCCAGTCCCTGTCCCTACACCTGGACCAATAGTTCTTCATCACATGCAATTACCAACCCCCAGCAAATATGATGGTTCTCCGAAAGGATGCCGTGGGTTTCTGAACCAATGCGATGTGCATTTCACCTTACAGTCTTCTCACTTTCCTACTTCCAAGGCAAAGGTGGCTTATATTGTGTCTCTCCTAGCAGGGTCAGCTTTGGACTGGGTGTCCCCTCTCTGGGAACGTGCTGATCCCCTGCTCAATGACTATGAAGCTTTTATTACCTCTTTCCGTCACATCTTCGACGAACCTGGCAGAGTGTCGTCTGCCGCTACTGAGATCCTGAGAATTCGCCAGGGTAGTCGCTCAGTGGGACAATATGCTGTGCAGTTCCAGACTCTGGCTTCGGAACTAAAGTGGAATGAAGAGGCTCTCGTCTCCGCCTTCTGGAATGGGCTGGCAGGTCGTATCAAGGACGAATTAACTACCCATGACTCTCCTGCTACTTTGGCTGAACTCATCTCCTTGTGCAACAAAGTAGATCTACGGATGCAGGAGCGTCAACTAGAGAGAAATCGCTCCGACCGTCTCCGCCCTCGTCTCACCACCAACGCTGTTCCTGTTCCTAGACCTGGGCCCTCCACAACCACACCACCAGACGAACCCATGCAGATCAACCGCTCTCGGCTTTCCTTTGAAGAAAAATCCCGTAGACGTCGTGAGAATCTTTGCATGTACTGCGGTTCTTCCGCTCATCTGTTGTCTTCCTGCCCACTGCGTCCGGGAAACGACCGCTCCTAACCTCCCCGAGGGAGGCCAGGTTAGGAGTTCTGCTTTCATCTCCCTCTTCAACTGTGCCCACCATTCCTGTTACTCTTGTGTGCCCTCAGGGAAAAATCAAGGTCCAGGCTCTACTAGATTCCGGAGCAGCCGGGAACTTCCTTTCTTCCTCTTTCGTTCTTCAACATTCCTTGACGGTGCAACCTTTGGCCCATCCGTTGGCTCTCACTGCAGTAGATGGGAGTCGCATCAGCAGCGGGCAAATCACCCTTCAGACCGATCCAGTGACAGTTCTCGTCGGTGCCTTACATCAAGAGACTCTAGAATTTTTTGTCCTTCCTCAGTCCTCACACCAGGTAGTCCTGGGCCTACCATGGCTTACTAAGCACAACCCTCATATTGATTGGACCAGTATGGAGATCACAGCCTGGGGTACGAACTGCCTAACTACTTGCATGCCTCGTGTCATTCCACTCCATCAAACTAATCCTCAAGAAGTAGGAGGTTCCAGTCTTTCATCTTCACCAGCTCCACCCTTGTCGTTACCCACACCATATCTTTCTTTTTCTGACGTCTTCAGCAAAGGAGGTGCCGATACCCTGCCGCCTCATCGTTCCTGGGACTGTCCGATAGAGTTGATACCTGGGAAGTTCCCACCGCGGGGCCGCATCTACCCCTTGTCTCTGCCAGAGACCAAAGTCATGTCTGACTACATTCGAGAGAACTTGGATAAGGGGTTCATTCGCCCGTCCACTTCGCCAGCCGGAGCGGGGTTTTTCTTTGTGAAAAAAAAAGATGGAACCCTCCGCCCGTGTATCGACTACAGGGGCCTGAACGATATCACGATCAAGAACCGCTATCCTTTGCCTCTGATCACCGAATTATTCGATAAAATCCGAGGGGCTTCCATCTTTACTAAACTGGATTTAAGAGGGGCGTACAACTTGATCCGTATACGATCTGGAGATGAGTGGAAGACGGCGTTCAACACCCGAGACGGCCACTATGAATACCTGGTGATGCCCTTTGGTCTTTGCAACGCTCCAGCCGTCTTCCAACAATTTGTAAATGACATATTTCGAGATTTATTGTATCATTCCATTGTGGTGTATCTCGATGACATTCTCATCTTCTCATCGAATCTCCATCTCCATCGGCAAACAGTAGCTGAGGTCTTGCGGCGCCTTCGCCAAAATAAATTATTCTGCAAGCTAGACAAGTGCGTCTTTGAGGTTACCTCCATTCCATTCCTTGGCCACATCCTCTCCAGCACTGGGATAGAGATGGATCCAGAGAAAGTAAGAGCCATCTTAGACTGGACAGCGCCCACCACGCTCAAAGGCATCCAGAGGTTCCTGGGCTTTTCAAATTACTATCGTCGTTTCATCCGGAACTTCTCCACCCTTGCTGCACCTCTTACTGCTCTAACCCGTAAGGGTTCTGATCCAAGTCAGTGGTCACCTGAAGCCTCTCAAGCCTTCCAACAACTAAAGGATGCTTTTGTCTCCGCCCCAATCCTTCTCCAGCCAAACCTCGACAAACCCTTTATTCTTGAGGTGGACGCATCCTCAGAGGGGGTAGGGGCAATCTTGTCACAGAGAGGGGAGGACCAGGTGCTTCATCCCTGTGCCTTCTTTTCCAAGAAGTTTCTTCCAGCGGAGAAGAATTACCCCATTGGAGAGCAGGAGTTACTGGCAGTCAAATCAGCGTTGGAGGAGTGGCGGTACCTCCTGGAGGGGGCACGACATAAAATTACGGTGTACTCCGACCATAAGAACCTCTCATTCCTCAAGCAGGCCCAATGTCTTACAGCTCGTCAAGCCCGCTGGGCCATGTTCTTCGAACGCTTTGATTTTCAAATCAAATTCAGACCCGGGACGATGAATGCCAAGGCCGATGCCCTTTCACGCTCTTTTGAAACTTCCGCTGATCTTGAGACTCCTCCTCGACCCATCCTCGATCCTCTGGTCTTTGCTCAAGTAACAGTCCGGCCTTCACCTCCACCAGGCAAGGCCTTCGTTCCTCTCAATCTCCGGAAGAGAGTGCTGTCCTGGGCACACGCTTCCCGTTTCGCAGGGCATACCGGGGCACAGAAGACCTTAATGTTCCTATTGCGGTCATACTGGTGGCCTACCATCCGTCGCGATGTAAACTCCTTTGTCGCTTCCTGTGTAAAGTGCACTCAGCATAAGTCCTCCAGAACGTCCCCTGTCGGTCCTCTTCTACCTCTAGCCATACCAACAGAACCATGGTCCCACCTGTCTATGGACTTTATCTGCGAACTTCCTCCCTCCAAAGGGCATACAGTAATTTGGGTGGTGGTCGACCGCTTTTCAAAGATGGTGCACTTCTTCCCATTGAAAGGTCTTCCATCTGCTCCAGTGTTGGCTCAGCTCTTCATTTCCACCATCTTCAAACTCCATGGGTTGCCCAAAGAGATCATTTCTGACCGTGGCGTGCAGTTCGTCGCAAAGTTTTGGAGGGCTCTCTGTTCTGCTGTACAAGTCAAGCTCAAGTTCTCCACTGCTTTCCACCCACAAACCAACGGGCAGACAGAACGAGTCAACCAAGACTTGGAGGCCTTCATTCGTTTGTTCGTCTCTTCCTCTCAAGACGACTGGGTAGACCTTCTGCCTTGGGCGGAATTTGCGCACAACAATTCTTATCATTCTTCCTCCGGCACCACTCCCTTTTTCACTGTCTTTGGCAAGCATCCCTGATCTCCGGAGTTCTCAGATCTATCATTGTCCGAAGTCCCTGCAGCTGCTTCTTCCCTACAACGGTTTGCAAAGATCTGGTCAGACGTCCATACAGCTCTCCTCAAAGCATCCGCTCGATATAAAAGGATGGCGGACAGGAAAAGAAGAGCAGCTCCTAAGTTGAAGGTTGGAGATCGAGTATGGCTGTCTACCCGCCATATACGCCTTCGGTTACCGTCCATGAAGCTGGCTCCTCGGTTCATCGGGCCGTACCCGATCACTCAGGTGATTAATCCGGTGGCCTACAGACTACAGCTCCCTCCTTCCTTAAAAATATCAAATTCGTTCCATGTGTCTCTTCTGAAACCTTTGCGTTTGAACTTATATCAGAAGAAGGTGCCTAAACCGCCCAAGATTGGCTCGGAAAGAGAAACAGAGTTCGAGGTGAGGCGCATTATCGACTCACGTTGCCGCAATACCCATCTTCAGTATCTGGTAGAGTGGCTTGGATTCGGTCCTGAAGAGAATTCCTGGGTTGATGCTGCAGACCTTCATGCTCCTCGTCTGGTGAGACAGTTCTTTCAAAGAAATCCACACAAGGTGCGTAGGTGCCCTGGGGTCACCCAGAAAGGGGGGGGGTACTGTCACACGCAGCCGCGGCGGTGCGCGGCGGGCTTACTACTCACCCGTTCGCGCCCGCCGTCGGCTAGCGTGTAGTGGTCTCCAGGTCAGCGGCAGCAGGCAGCGGCAGTCTGGTGGGCAGCAGGCAGCGTGGGACGCCAGCAAGTGTAGCGGTATGTGCTGTAGGGGCGCCGGGAGGCCGGTGCCGCCATCTTGATTAAGGGCAAATAGCAGATTGGTCCTTGTCTGAGGTTTCCGCCCATACTGACCTGACAGCCAATGGCAGCCGCCCTCTAGGGATATAGGGGATCTGCCTAGGCCTGTTCAGTGTCAGTACAAAGAGTCTCCAGAGGCGTTCACAGCTCCCAGCTGACTCCGGCTCTCTGACTCACCTCTCCTGACTTGGTGCCTTGCTTCAGTGCTCTGTGTTGGTCTCGATTCAGCTTAACCCCATCGCTGCCAGATCTCTCCACAGTCTGGTCTCTGCCTGCATCCCTGAGCTTCCTGGCCTAAGTTCTTCAAGTCGTCTGCTTCCAAGCAACTTCCCATTCTTCTGTCATCATCCATCTTCTTTCAGTCTTCAAGGATCCTTCATTACCATCAAGTGCATTCTCTTTCCGGATTTCTTCATTTTCCAAGACCCCTACCTGCAGTCCGCAGTGCTTGAACTGTCATTGTTTAAATGAACTTTTTCTTCTTTACAAAGTGCCGTGCCGGCTCAATTCTTATTACTGCTAAACTGCCACTTAACAAAGTATTCAAGCGTGTATTGTTCTATTTATGAATTCTATTATTAAACCTGCACGATTTAATCCTTCCTCCTCTGGTCCGTCTCCGGTTGCTACACACCACACGACTTCATCCAGCCCTTCAGTTGTGACACACCCAAATAGCAAAAAGAATCCAAACCCCTCCCCAGAGGAACCCAGAAACACCCCAGGAATTGTTACACCCTGGGTAGCACTCACTCCTGTCCTATTAATAGATGCAATAATAGATATACTGTAGATGGGCGCCTGCCTTAGATGAGTATTTGCAACATCAGGTACTCTGCTCTGTGAATGAGCAAAGGTTGTTTGTGTGGTAGAGAGGAGGGCACGGGGCCACCACTGATAGCTGGCCTCCAAGGTACATTGGCCTACCGGGAATCTTCCCTGTAAGGTCTATGACCAATCTGCCCCTGAATGACATAGTGGAGTTAGGATGCAGGGAATGTATGGCTAAATCAGTAGGGAACACATGCACCTTCTTACCTATTGTGGGTACAATGTGGAGTTCTTCTATCACAGAGACACAATGACCAGTTCGGCCCAGGTCTGAGGTCAAAGGGTAATTGGGCCCATTAAAAAATTAAGGTCCTTAACATAGAAACATTTACACTATTGGGGCTCCACTTAACACCCCTAACTGATGTTGGGGTGATAATGTATAATAGTTGAAATGTTCATACATAGAACTTCTGGTCTGCGCTATCGCTAGAAGACATAAACTTCTTGTATATGCTTGCCCTTCTAACACTGTGGGAGCCCCCCCAGCCACACCCCAGCCTATCATAGCCTGTTGCTTGCTGGGTTGATCTGGCCCACAGTTGTACAGGGGAAATATCTGTTGGACTCTAGGATCATGGATAAACTTTGAGTTTAGTTTTTATGCAACCTACTCCAAGATTAGCCCTCCTGGCCAATCAAAGTGGATGGTGTTGACATGCCCTAGCCCCATCCTTCATAAATCGGCCCAGTTCTTTGTGTGTCCTTTATAACATTTTGTCAAATCCATCTGTGGTGGTTGGCCACATATCTCCGCTGTATTGTGTACTAAGAATTGTGCTGCCAATTGTTACCTGTGCTATGTTTTTGTTCTTCAGTTATTATTCTGTTTTGTTTTGTGAACCCTGTATTGTTCTATTGTGTGCTATGTGTACAGATCTGCGCACTACTTGTGGCGCCTTAAAAATAAAATGTAGAGATAATAATAATAATTCCAATCTGAGTGCGTAGATCAGCTTTTTAGTTGATAATGATGACTGTTGTCTCTGTGTGGCTGCATCAAGATACACTGATTCCTGCTCATGACATGTCAGCACAACAGTATGTATCAATTATGATAGCGTGTTTTTTTTTTTTTCAATAGAAGCTCATATCATTTAACAAAGAAAAAATTGATATTCGACTAATGGACCAGGTTTCTTCCTGGAAGTTTATTCTTAGTCATGGAAGACAAATGTTCTGAGCAGTTCTAAGCTCTATTTAAATATTTGCCCATAGTTGCTGTCACAGAAAATTAATTTACTATACGGTTATCTATTCCCAAATGAGTAATAAGATCAGTAACTCACTGCACAAATAGAAGCAGCCTCCGATTCTAATGTCATGAGCACATTCCACGTCTTACGTCTAGATAGCAAGTAGCCAAGTGAAACTAGTTCACTTTAAATATGCTATGCCGATGTTTTATTGTGGGATCCGTTACAGTTGGACTCTATTCCCAAAGTGAAAAATCAGACTTGCCCTGGGGGTGCGAGAAAAATGACAGTGGCCATTTTCTTGACATTTTGTGCATGCAGCAGCGGACATTTTCCAGGAGACCTTTTAAGTAGACTCTACGATCTGGGGGGGGAGGGTCATTCTGGTTGACACGCAATGCTGGGAATTTTGCAGCTTTGCGTGTCATATATGCGCCGCCCGCTCGAACGCCCACCCGCAACATGCACTGCAAATGTCCCTGCACGCTTGGGAATAGTTTTGCATTAACATTCATTCGCAGTTTGCGTGCGGGTAAGAAATCATTTGATAGCCACTGACCATCAAATGATTTCTACGGTGCTCTCTGGTGTCCTAGATTTGTGGGCACCTTGTACGGGAGGAGGGTGATGTCAGCTGCTCGCCCCTGGCACCGCCGTCAATGTCGAATTACCATGGGAATGCCCGGTGGTTTTATGGTGACGGTCATGAAATGCTGGGCGTTCCCATGGGAGCAGCACAGGATACCGACGGCCAGTATCCCGACACCGAAATCCTGACCGCTGGGGCGAATGCATAGAAGCCCCTTGCGGGCTTGATGGCTTGCTTTGCTCGCCACAGTTTCTTTTCTCCCTCTATAGGGGTCATGGACCCCCACAAAGGAGAACATCCCCTGTTAGTCGGGATCCTGACTGTCGGGCAGTCATCTGGCACCCACCATCAGGGGCTGTCTACTGTCAGATAGAGATGGGGCCTGCACATGGCTATTACAGTAGTGACCACCAAGAACCTCTGCCCAAAGCTGCACTGAATTCCAGCTCAGATCAGATGTGGCCAAGGCCTGCCAACTCTTCTGCTTCCAGCCCGCCCTGTGGTCCATGATGTGAGGTAGTTATTTGTACTAGTTCCAGAGACAGCACCCGATGCAGGACAAGCTCCTAGGTGACTTGTACAAGGTCAACATGAAAAAAGTTCCACACAAGCATGACACATGAAGAGGTCAACATCTGTTTTTAGCACATGGACCACTTTTAGCACAAGGACCCCAAGGCTTCGCTCATCATGCTTTGGGGAAGGTGCTTAGCTGCACCTGAGACAGGTTACTGTTCCCGATGGTAGTCCACTTGGATGGTAAAATTTGGAAAAGTTACAAAAATGCATCTTATGCAAATGAACCGATTCCCCAGTAATTCCCCCGTCATCTCAAGTATAACATGTTGTTTAAAAGATCCTGGATCACGTGCAAATATTTTTGAACTTTATGATTTACTCTTTTAAACTTGTATTTTTGGCTTTTCTGGAAGTTTAATATATTTGCCGAGACATTCAGGATGATAGATTTATTCTCATATCAGTAAATTAAGGCCGTCTAGAATATACAACTAATATTGATACAGAACCCAGTAAATCTTTAAGTAGACATCACAATGTCACATTGAGTTACCAATTTCTCATTAATCTCTTAGCTTTCAGCTGACACAGTGTTATGAATCCATTGTGCACATTGTATGTCAGAGTGTGACAATTACACGTGTATATGATGTTAGCTTTGATGTAGAGTGTTAATTATCCATCTCAAGAAATGTCTATGAATAGTTTTCAGAATGATCATTTTAATTATGCTACATAGTAAATGCTAAGTAATCTAATATGATAACAGATGCTGCTGCTACATTTATTGTACTCTTGTTATTTATTATGATCAGTGCCGTCAATAGGAGGGGACGAGTAATTTTTACACAGGCCCTGGTCTGATCAATGGCTCCCACTTCCCCGCTGCAGAGACCGGGCAGTGGGAGTAGAGATTTCAGGCTGCTGCTGGGTCACAGCCTCTCTCCCCCACGGAGCCAGCGGCGTAGCTACGTTTTGGGCGCCCCCCCCGCCGCCCATTCAAACCCCCCCAATCCCCCGCAGCCTTACCTTTTGTGCTGGTCCCGGCGGCTCCGTTCTTCTGCTGAGGACCACCACAAAATGGCCGCCCCCATACAGCAGACAGTTTCAGAGAACTGTGTGCTATATGGGGGCAGTCATTTTGTGGTGGTCCTCAGCAGAAGAACGGAGCCGCCGGGACCAGCGAGATAGGTAAGCCTGCAGGGGATTGGGGGGAGGTGTAACTATAGCACCGCAGCCCCCGGCGCCCCCATATGCACAGCGCCCCCCCGCGGTGGCGGGGGCTGCGGTGCTATAGTTACGCCAGTGCACGGAGCACACTCTGATCAGCGAATGTGACCAGTGTAGATTGGTCCTCTTTGGTCCATGTAGGCCAGTGGTCAGGGAACTCGGTCCTCATTACCCCACGCAGTGCATGTTTTGCAGGTCTCCTCACAGAGGCCCTTATTCTGATCGGTGCGGCCGGATCCGAATATGCGGCCAGGACCGTGCGTGCGAAACCCCGCCTTCCATACGGATCACCAACTCCGTCCGTATGCGGTAAGAAGCTGTCCGAACGGACCGCACGTGTATTTTTCACGGAATACGCCTCCTCCATCTAAGGGAACCTCCTCCATCATTCGATGGTCGCAGACCATCGAATGCAGGACCGTGTGCTCCACCAGCACCCGCAACCTCAGACCACACGGAGATTTTTCCGTGCAAAAGCAGGGATCTGGGCGGGCAGCTGACATCCGGCGATGTCATATGTCCGCCCCCTACACGTGCGTCACGGCCGCATTACCATGCGTACGCCCAGCGTTTTCATGGGAACTCCCATGAAACGCGGGGCGTATGCATATGGTAATGAGCCCAAATAGCCCTTCACGCCCCTCTCCACCCCCTGTTCGGAGTGTTCACATATCATGCGGGATTTGGCCGTACGCCCCGCTCGCACATGCGCAGAGACGCCTCTGCACATGCGCAGACACAAAACATCGGCGGGCCGAATGCACGCGGATATATCCGCACCGATCAGAATAAGGGCCAGAATCACAAGTGAAATAAGTATCTCCACCTGCGGACCTTATAAAATGTGTCTGAGTAATTAGTACACCTGTGCACCTGCTGGGTTACCAGCAAAACATGCACTGTGTGGGGTAATGAGGACCGAGTTCCCTGACCACTGATGTAGGCAATCCCAGGGTTAAAATAAAAATACGAGTGTCCTGAATCCACTGGACCTGAGGATCCACATGTGTGTACATTAACGGCTTTTTCCCGAGACCGAAGGGAATCTCACTGACATCTGTTCAATGGCCGAGTTCCAGCTTCGCTACGCACCTGATAGACTGTTTGCGTCTCCATAGACACCCATGTTAAGAGTTTAACATTGGCTTCTATGGCAGTTCTCACCCTAGACGCCCATATTAAGATTCTATTGTGGGAACCAGCAAATCAGCCTGACCGGAAAAGTCAATTGGAGGAAACCACAAAGGTGACCCCAATTAACTTTGTGTTCAGGCTGATTTGCTGTATCCCACTATAAACATCTATGTTAAACTCTTAACATAGGCGTCTATGGTGAGAACAGCCATAGGAGCCCATGGTAATCTCTTAACACAGGCATCTATAGAGATGCAAACAGCTTATCAGGTGCAGAGCTCCGCTGGAGCTTGACCTGGAGAAGCTGATGAGAGTCCCATTGACTGACATCAGTGGGACTTTATTGGGGCCTATACAGCTATCAGTGCAATTCCGTAATCTGAAGATGCCTGGATCGGGAAATCCAACATGTTCAAAATATTCAATTCACAGGATTCTAAACCAAAAATTGGGTTTGTCAAATCAGGGGTTTTTTAACAGCCGTTTTATTGCTGATCGATGGTTTTTGACTGCCGAGCGGCATTGTCCTAATGGGGGATTTTACTTAAAAATTAAATTTTGCTTTCATTTAATATCTCTCATTTAATTACCTGTATGCTGCATCCCTGCAACAGATGTTACACTACATAACCAGTCTGCTTGTATGTAGCAGGGAAGAGAATCCCAGTGGTGACTGTATTTTGTGCTGCGGTTCTCTGAATCCTGAGATGAATGTATTGGGAGCACTCACGCAGCTTTCCAAAACAGAACAATGGAAACCCTTCGGCTGACATGAATAAACAGTCTATCTATAGCAATGAATTTACTACGGCCCTTTCTGTTTGTTTTTCTATAGAAGCCACAAATGACACAAAAACTATTTTTTTTTAGGAGGAAAAAAATAATTTCTTTGTATAATTCACTATGAAAACAATTCTCAGAGTTCCCTGTAGCACAGATGCTGGCTGGCTGGTAACCAGGGATGGCTGTCAGGAACATTTTCAAATAGATTAGTGTTTGTGTTTATGTGTGTGTTGTGTATTACATTTCTCTTTCTCTCTCTTTTATGATATATGTGTGTTTCCATTCAAGATTGTAAAATCGGGATACAGTCAGTTGGTCGACCTACCAGTCATTAGGTCGACATACTGGAAGGTCGACATGGGACAAGGTCGACAGGTGTCTATGTCGACATGGACAAGATCGACAGGTGTCTAGGTCTACATGGGACAAGGTCTACAGGTGTCTGAGTCGACATGGGTTAGATCGACAGTCAAAAGGTCGACATGTGGTTTTCACTGTTTTTTGAGCCAACATGTGCCGACAGGTGGTATTTCATGCCCTACCATCCACTAGGGCGCGGTGGGAGAATAAAATAGTGTCTAGCGCATTGTGAGCGCAGCGGTGCACTTTAAACTGTGTCCATGTCGACTGTGTCGACATTCAGGTAAAAAAAAACAGTGAAAAAACCCATGTTGACTGTCGAACTAACGACCTGTCGAACTAAAGACCTTTCGACCTATTGCCATGTTGACCTTTTCCCATGTCGACCTAATGGTGTCGACCTAATGACTGTCGACCATCACGCTGTAGACCAAATGATCCTAACCCGTACATGAGATCCTGCCTCAGTAATGCATATGGATATATTGGTTATTGTCTCTTAATAGCTATAGGAAAACTGATTATATACACAGTGTCCTTTCTGCCCAATTAAGGGCAAGACAAGAAATAGGTTTCATTTAAGTTTATTGATTTCAAAATTCCATTTCCGCCATTAGGTTTTAAAGCGTAATGTGATGCCTCACGGGGCAGCAGTTTTATAAATATTACTTAATTTAATATAATGATAATCTTCCACCCACTGTTTTTTAAACTATGTAATTTATTCATAGTTTACAGAAAGGTTTATAAAATAGATTGCTGAAGCTGTGTGCGTAGATTGCTTTACAATATTTATATGAAACAGCCAGTTTCAACCAAGCAAAGGTTTGCTGTGCGGAACATTTTACTCTTTTTCACCCTGTAGTATAACTATTTAGTGGGTGGGTGCACATAACTGTCACAGTTTCCAGACAACCTGGCAGGTCACACGTTCCAGGTCACCCAGCAGTTGCATGGGCAGAGTTCACCAACGGTCACATGGTAATGCATTGTGATTGGCTGGTGGGATTTATAAGTCATTTTCAACCATCCACCAACATTATCCATTCATTGGCTCCCACAAAATCAATGGATAATGCTCCCGGAAGTGGGCCTGCCTGCATTGACTTTACTCATACATACCTCCCAATTGTCCCGATTTTTTTGCAGGATGGTCCCGTTTTTTGGGGGCTGTCCTGCCCCCCCCCCCCCCCCCCCCCCACGCCGAAAGTGTCCCACGGTGGGGGAAGGCAGTGGGGAGTCCCCTCTGCCTGATGCTGCTCTGCTCATGAGAGCAGTGGGGGATAGATACTGTGTGCATGAGAACAGAGTTTGTTCAGTAAGACAGAGGGGCTGGAGGAATGGCCAGCAGCTTACACAGCACTAGCCATGCCCCCCATTGTTACAAAAAATGGGGCGTGGCTTGCAGCCGAGGGCATCCCTGTGAATAAAAGCCCCCTTGTACAGAGGCATACCTCCCAACTTTCAAACTGCAACCAAAAAGGGGTGTGGCCTATGCCAGAGGGGGCATGGCCTTGTGGGGTTGCCCCCATTTTCAGCACTATGGGGGAATGTATAAACCGCTGGCCATGCCCCCAGCCCCTCTGTTTCATTGACATGCAGGGGGGACTCCCAACTGCACCCCACCCCCCGCTACCACCATCACGGGACACTGCCGGTCCCGGGGGGGATGTGGTACAGGGACTGTGCCATGAAAACCGGGACAGTTGGGAGTTATGACAGAGGCCACCCCCCCACCCCCCTTTTAGGGTGTGCAAGCATTCCAATAGCCACAATTCCAATTTTGGGAGGTGTATTCATATTTCCACCTCAGAAATCACCAGGAAAATTACATCTCCACCATATCTAAGAGACATACAGTACGCATGTGTAGTTGCACAGTGCAACACCCTTTGAGGTTTCAAAGGTTGAAGGGGGGGAGAGTTCACATGTGGTGGCACAATGGTGAAGGGGGGGTGTGAGTGCACATGTACCCCCTTCTCTGAAAAGACTGGAATGCCCTGACTATACAGTACATCCTGCATTGTTTTACATCTCTCTTGTGCTGTGTTTTTTTTTCTGCAGCAAATTTACAATAATTCTTTATTTGGAGTTGTTTATTGTTTATTGCCTTGGGACACGACACAGTTCTGCTCTGCTTTCTCTATCGTATTAAATTATACCCAGAGAGCAGTCGCTTCATATCCCAGGCCAACAAGAAGAAACTATTCAGCCGGAAGATAATAAATACACAGCTTAAAAGCACAAAAGGCAGGCAGAAAACAAATGCGTTATACTGCAAGAGGGCATACGCTAACATATACCGTGATTGCAGAAACCTCTTAATAAAATAAAAGATACAGGATTACGGTAAACGGTTAATGTCATGTTGAGGATCTAAGAGCTTTCCTTTGTTCTTGCACAAGAGGAGAGAATCACAATGTGTTCACGTATGACTGTGCATCCAGGTCACAGGCTCCGAATACCATAGGCGGGAGACTTAACTTATCCTGGGTCTAATGGTCTGAAAATAAATATATACACAAGAAAGGAAAAGCGAAAGGGTAAATAAATGGCAGCAAAAGCGGATCTGGAATCCTCAGATCGCGCAGGGAATCGCTGTTCAATAATGTCTCCTGCAACTGGGTGGGGTGGGGGTGGGGGCTAATGGATCATGTGCCCTAAGTGCTGGATACTTGCCTTTTTTTCCTCCTGGAGAACAGACCAGATAGTAGATGTCAGGTGGGCGGCACAAGGCTGATGAAATTAAGCCCCGCCCCCATGGCAGTTATACAAGTCAATTTGCAGGCTGGCGGATTGGGGGAGGGGCTAAAACGATGCAAAATGATGAAATCTTGACTGTAGACCTTCCCCATGTCAACCTAATGCTTGTGTCAAACTAATGACCCTGTTGACCAAACCCCATGTCGACCTTCCACCATGTCGGCCTAGTTGCTGTCTATGCAATGATCCATACCCATGATTTTGATGGAGATGGTCTAGTGCCCAAATTCTTTACGAGAACCAAGCACCAACATACATGTACAGCGGTGTTCACCTTATATATGGCTGTATGCAGATGTATGTGTGGGGACTCTGACTATTGGCCCTAAGAGCTAGTGCAGGTTGAGATAAGAATGACAGTAAAAAGTGGATGTCCAGCTCATACCTCCCAAATGCCCTGATTTGTAATCCCGGAATAGTCTTCTGTACCATCTTGCCACAATAATATACAGTGCACAATAAAAACACAAGGGGATAGCACAATAACAACAAAGAGAGAGACAACATGTGCGCGGAGCATTACCCTAACCGTGCCTAAACATAACACCCCCCTCCAAGTACTCCCCCCTTTGTGCCTAACCCTCCATCCATGCAGCCTAACCCTCCCCCCCCCCCCCGCAACCTAAACCTAACTGCCCACCACACACAACCCCACAGTCTAACCTTAACCCGCCCTGCCATACTTACGATCTGGGTGATGATAGTTTGGATTCTGGTCCTGGTCTTCTGGACAACAATCGGAATTCCGGTACTGGGATTTTGACTTCTGGCATCCCGACCGACGGACCGATGGTAACTGAATCCCATATCATAGATAAATACATATACACACTGACAGGGGGGGTGGGTGGCATTATACACTGGGATAAGGGGGTGGCAGTAAACACTGATGTGGGGTTTGGGGATGCGCAGCATTGTACACTTACACTGACCAAAGGGGAAGGGGCAGCATTATACTTCTAGGTGATTTGGGAGGGGGTAGCGGCATAACCTGACTGGGAAAGGGGTGATGTTGTACAGCATTACACTGAGGGGGAATGACAGAGGCGGATTGGCTCTGGAAACTGGCCCGGGAGTAGGGGGAGTGGGCAGTATGTGGGGTGGCGGTATGCCCGGGGGCGTGGTCGCTGCGGCGGTATGCCCGGTTGTGGCGGCGGCGGTATGCCGGGGGGGTGGCAGTGGTGGTATGCCCGGGGGGGGAGGGGGTGCTGCCGGCGGTGGTATGCCCAGGGGGGCTGCTGCTGGGAACGGGAGCTCGGAGGTGGGAGCCTGGGAGGTGCTGCACGCGCATGCGCAGCAGCCCTCCCGCGGCCATTTTGGAGTTGGGCAAAGTGCTGCGGCCGCTGCCCGCGGCCCAGCCAGCCCATGGGGGAGTGCGGCCGGCCCCTTTTAATGACTTTTGGGCCGGCCCACCGGGAAATGGCCCAGTTTCCCGGTGGGCCAATCAGCCTCTGGGGAAGGACAAAAGTATAGTGCTATGGATTGTCTGAGGAAAGGGGTTCCAAATTGGTGTCTTGCTTAGGGCCCCATGTGGACTAAATCTGCCTCTGAATGGAGTCGTCTTTCTGCCACTGGCCAAGACAATGCAAGAGGGTACTGGCTCAGGAGCATATGTCCCCTGCTCTCTTGCCCAGCCAATCAACCGGAGGCTTTTGGGGCCCTGCAAGTGACACCACATCCCTCAGATCTCCCCCAAATCTGCACATGGGCAGTGCAGTCTTTAGATATCAGCAGCCTATGAAAACATCTTAATAGCAGCATCCACCTCAGAATCAGCCCCATATTATGCAAATGTCAACAATGACATAATGTCATCACTTCCAGGAGGGTTTGCGCTAGGGCCAGGATTGCCATTAGAAATACAATTTTCATTAGGGTTAGATACAGAATAAGAACCAAACTACCATATTGGCAAGCTAAGAATGTTACCATAACATCCATCATGTCGACATGGTTAATGTCGACATTGTGACTGTCAACCAGATATGCCACAAGTACAAGTGCACTACAACTAGCCACTCCTGTGACGTGGGTCCCAGGCAAATGCTCAGCACAACGAGATTGTGTTGTGAGATGGGACGACACTTGCTGGAAGAACTTCAATTAGAACTTCAATTTAAAGTCCTGCCTGAGGTTTCCTTTGGACAATCTTCCTTCATTTCTTCTGGGAATCAGCATAACCTATTACAGCGTTATGCCTAACAACATGCATGTATCGTAGGGGAGGTTCCAGAGGGGGGGAGCTGCAGCATAGGTCGAAAATTCAAATAGGGGAGCCACACACACTGCCACCAACTGCCATTCCAAACTGACTCACTGGCAGTGTGTTTCTCCCCTATTTGAATTTTGAACTGTGCTGCATCCCCATCTCTGGAGCCACCACTGTGAGTGTGTGCTCTTTGATTCCCTCAACCCCCTGCACTCCTACTCATTGGTCGGCACCGCAGCCGTCTCTGGAAACAACAGTATGTAGATTATTGGTCAATTCACCATTACCTGGGTCAGACTAAAGTAAAACAGCAGCATACTGTAAAACTATGTGCACTACCACTTCTATCATCAAGCTATAACTCTGCAATCTATAACCAAGACCCTATGCGGTAAATTTACTAAAGTGTAATAGAAGTGAGAGATGTTGTCTATAGCAGATTCTACTTATCATTTATCTAACACCTTCTCTGATTGGTTGCTATGGGCAACATTTTTCACTTCTAAAAACTCACACGTTAGTAAATGTACCCCTATGGGTCTATAGTACTGTATATAGACGTCATGCAATCACTGTGTAGCAAGGCTGCACCCACAAAGGCACTGACAGTGCTGCCGGGACCCAGTAAAAATAAAGGGTGTGGCCAATGTGAGGGGGTGTGGCCACATGCTTGTAAAAAGATACAGCACAAGGTGAGAGGAGAGGCTGCCACTGCAACTGCCTCTCTCTCTCTCTCTCCTCCAGCTCAGCACTCAGCACACGGCCTGTCCTCTAACACTAACTGCCAGTCTCTGTGCAATGAGTGAGGGGGGAGCAGTCCCTGGGCCCCTGTATCAGATTGGGCCCGGGTAAAAAGTACCCCCCCCCCCCTTCCCCCCTCGACACCACTGTGTGCACATACTGTATGGAAATAAAATTAATAAATATTACATATTTATTATTAGTATTATTATTGTTGTTGTTGTTTTGCCTTTTTTATTTGAAGTCCTGTTTTTTTTTAATCATTTCTAATGTTTACTTGGAGTGGGCACACACCTAAACCAGGGGTCCTCAAACTATTTTGCTCTGGGACCCCATCAAACAATAAAAATAATGACAGGACCCCAGCAAGTTACTGCAGACGGTCATCACATCACATGTGTAGTCAGCAGGCAGCACATACATGGCAGCATTGTAAAGGAACAAAGTGATGGGAGGAGTCTAATATACCATAACCCATCACATCACATGTGTAGTCAGCAGACAGCACATACATGGCAGCAATGTGGAGGCACAGAGTGATGGGAGGAGTCTAATATACCATAACCCATCACATCACATGTGTAGTCAGCAGACAGCACATACATGGCAGCAATGTGGAGGCACAGAGTGATGGGAGGAGTATATTAGACTCCTGCTCCTGCTGACTATCACATCACATGTGTAGTCAGCAGACAGCACAGACATGGCAGCATTGTGGAGGCACAGAGTGATGGGAGGAGTCTAATATACCATAACCCATCACATCACATGTGTAGTCAGCAGACAGCACAGACATGGCAGCATTGTGGAGGCACAACATGATGGGAGGAGTCTAATATAACCGACAAAAAAACTGATTTTCCAGACTCCTTGAACCACTGACTGAGATTAGAAAAGTCATCAGCCTGATGGTCAGCAACATGAAGTCGCGACCCCATGCTGAGAAGGTTGGGACCCACTTTGGGGTCAGGACACCCAGTTTGAGAACCGCTGACCGAAACGATTTATAATAATATGTTGTTTCCGATTCGGAATGCCAAATTGGATTGATATATTGTTCGGATTGTAAAGACTGTACCTGCAATTTGCGTGCTTCTGCAGTTACATGCCATACCGGAAGATATTGTATGTGACCCAGTTCATATAATTGAAGGATAGAACATTGGGGCAGATGTATTAAGCCTGGTGAAGAGAAAAAGGGGAGATAAAGTAGAAGGTGACAACGCACCAACCAATCAGCTATGTTTAAAAAAATTCTAGTTAGGAGTTGATTGGCTGATGCATTTTCGCCTCCCACTATACCTCCACTAGATCTCTTCAGCAGGCTTAATCCATCTGCCCCAGTGTTTGGTAAATCTTCCTTCTTTGTATGGGCAAACGGGCATGGTTTGGTCAAATTCTATCGGCCCAATTGCCTGTTGTACCGGTTACATGTTTGTGTACCTACCTTGGTACAATATTAAACGTCAGCTCGACAAAGACCATAAAAAAAAAATCATACAGTTTATTTCAAGTTTACATTTTGTTGAGGAATGCATATTTGAATGAAACATTTGGTATAGAAATGTGTATCTGAATGATACATTTGGTTGAAGAATGTGCATCTGAATGATCTATTTGGCTGAGGGATGTGTGTTTGAATGATACATTTGATTTCGGAAAGTCACAGTTTGAGCAATGGACAACTCTGCAAGTCACAGTGAGCTAGCATCACATCCTTACAATCACTTGATGTTAGAAAAACCAATGCTTCGGATTAACGACACTAGGTACAGGGGAACGTAGCATTCCGATACAGTTACAGTACACATTTCACCTTATGCATACGAGTTTGGTTCACTTAACACTGCCACAGAAAGAGACACCTGGTTACATTAAATATTGCTCACACTCAGATTTAACAGTGGTCCCAAAAGACTAAACAATCGCATCAGTGCAGAGAACAATCTGTCGCACCATTACAAGGCAGACCAACAACACGTGGAAGCTAGGCACCGGGGCTGTGCCAATCATTGACAGTAATTGTTACACAATGTTGGCAGATAGTTATGATGTAGCGTAATGGGATACTGTTAGAACAGCTCCCACGCATGTAAATGGGGTATTGATTTTTATTTTTAGTGCTATTGCAATGACAGCAGGTGGAGAGAGTAAATAATTGTGCAAACAGCTGTCAGCTTTTGCCTAATTCATTGAATCGTTGAGACTCTGCTCACTGGGAGTACTTTTACTTAAATTGGTGATGCTGGCCATTAGAGATTTGACTTTCTGGGCATAGTAGTCCCTTAGATTAACGGACACAATGTCTTTGACTCCATCCCCAAAATCACAGCTCCTCATGGCGTTTTCTAACTGCCTTTGCCGTCGGTAAAAATGAGAGAACTTATTAAATATGAGCGTTATGGGAAGCACAACAACCAGTATACCCGCCAAGATGCAAGCAGAAGCAGTCAGCTTCCCGGCTATGGTGCCTGGGACCACATCTCCATATCCAACGGTGGTCATACTAACAGTAGCCCACCACCAACATGCAGGGATGGTGGCCAAGGCATCATTCTCCTCCTTTTCTATGGTGTAAGCCACAACAGAGAATATAGATATCCCCACTGAGAGGTAGAGCAACAGCAATCCTACTTCCTTGTAGCTGTATTTCAAGGTGGCCCCCAATGACCTCAGACCAGTTGAATGCCTAGCAAGCTTCAGAATACGAAAAATCCTCATGAGTCTCAGCACTTGGGCCACCCTGCCCAAATTGGCAAGAGCTGGGCTGCTCTCCACCACCAAGTTGACAATTAAGGTAATATAAAAGGGAGCAATGGATATAAAATCTATTATGTTCAGTGGATGCTTGAAGAACAAAGGGATGTCTGGAGATACAGCAAAACGCACCACCAGCTCCAAAGTGAACCAAGCAATCCCAAAGTGTTCCACTATCTCAAAGCGAGGGTCTTCTTCTGCACTGCCATTGGCATTGACAATCTGGAAGTCTGGCAAGCTGTTGAGGCACATGGTTACAATAGATCCAAGGACTATGACAATTGAGAGGATGCTGAATACCCTGCTCAAGATGGAATAGCCTGGGTTATCCAGAGCAAGCCAGAGTCTTCTCCTGAAGTTCCCAAAGGGTTGTCTGTCAAACTTGGAAGCATCATGATAAAATGCCAGGATCTCGTCAAACGAAGACGTGGTGCTCTCCTGCTCACTCTTATCTTCCCACTGGTCCTGCTCTGGTTCCACTTTCCTTCCATGGTAGCTGTAGCTACAGCAAGAGTCTATAAAGAACTCATTGATTCCCCAGTATTCAATTTCTTGGCAGAAGGAGAACACACAGAGCTCCCCCATTACGTGGAGCTTCCCAGTGTTGTAAAAATGCAGCACATAAGGAAACAACTCTGGGTTCCTATCGAAGTAGAATTCATTCTTGGTATCGTCATAATCATCGCACAGTTCCAGGATGGATTCCTTAGATTGGCATGACAGCAACTTGCACAGTCTCGTCTCTGGGAATCTCAGGAGCATGTCGTACCGTAACCTCTTCTTGTACCCTCCAACATTTATACTAATCTCTGTATCTTCAAAATCATTTTCAGACAAATCGCACAATTGTGCGCCTGTCATATTGAGCTTTCGAGCTTCTACAGGAGCAGACCTAGAATTGGAGAAAATTCATGATGAGAACCTATACATAATGTCAATATTTAAATATAATGGGAAACCTTTTGCCCAGAATCCAATCTATACTTTTGTATCAAGAGAAACAACTTTTAAAAAGGATTTGGGGGGTGCTCACATAACATCCACTCACAATGAGATGCACAAACCAAACGGCGTAAAAACTGGGGTGCTGGAACACCCACAGAGCTGGGTCGTTTGCCTTGTAGAGCATAGGTACTCACTACAGTACATGCCACATATCAAAAATGTATGCAATTGATTAAATTATTATTATCCAATGCAGGAGCATGCAATCAATGATAGCTGGAGCCAATAAATAATTGAAATAATATATATATATATATATATTCATACATACATATATATATATATATATATTTCAATAAATCTATATTTAAAGAGATAGTACACTGGGCTTTGTTTTCCAGTAAGCAAATAAAATTGAATTTGTTTATTAAATAAGCAAGTAAATGTAATTCAATTTTACAGATTTCAAGCTGCATCGTTGCTTTCGTTAATTGCATTGTCTTACATTGCATCACTAATAATTACAATGACTTCAGCCATATAACAACGTGTTGCAATGCATACCTCTTCTCAGTTGAACTTTACAAGCAAGCGCTTGGATTCCCCCCATCAAGCATCTTCCAGAGGTAGTCTCCATGTCTCCCACTCCATTTACGTCTCTTGGCAGCTGTGACTGCCCCCATTAGGGGGGGTATTTTTCAATATCCCCGCACGACCCTGGTCAGATACATGTGTCTCCTGCCGGGCATGTCTTATCTGACCTCCTAAATGCAGGATTGCAAGTTGCAAGTAGTGAGAGGACCTGTTAGCAGGTTGCTGCTGGCTGTGTGCTGGAAGGTGGTGCTGAAAGGACAGCTCCCTGCGCTCAGCCAGCGCCTAGTGCCTGCTCTCAGCACTCTGCTCCCGTCATTGTCTCCCCTCTGCCGCCGGTGACTGTCCCCAATCCCCCAGATGAGCAGGTTTTGTTTTTCTGACTGCTGCTGAAACTCCTCCCGGTTGCCCAGGTGCTCCCAAGTGAGTGATGCTCGTTACAGACTGGATTTCCTCTGCATCATACAAAAGAGGGAGGAGAAGGAAAAAAACAGATGAGCTGCCTGTCTGGAAAGCAAAGTTCATCCTACATGGGAGTCAGATATGGCGAGGAGCAGAGATAGCTGGGTGCAGCCATGGGTATAGAATGAGATTAGTGGCAGCTCACTGTGTAACATAGTAACAGCTGATGATACAGACAGAGCATGCATCATATAGGATGTGCAGTGAATATATGCTCTGCTGGACCTCACCGTGATGAGCAGGAGGCTGACATGTCTCTGCTGCCTGTTACACACATGCACTTCACTGCAGTGTGTACAATCAGCAGCCGAGTGCTATAGAGCCATGACTGGCAGTGGGCACTGCATCTGATTTATACACAGTGTGGGTGCAAATCACATTTGCTGAGCACAACTAAAATAATTAAATTCCAAAGTGGCAGGTAATATGCATTATAATATGCTTGGTAAGATCCAAGTCTCTGTGTAAAATGCTATATACTGTATATAGAGATCAGGCATGGGCAGGCAACCTGTGGCTTTCTGGCAGATACAGAATTACTAGGCACTGCTGGGGCTTGTAGTTCTGCATCAGTTAGAGAGCTACAGCTTGGCAGATAATGAATGCTTGTTGTGCTCTTATCTAGCAGTGTAGAAGATAATATCTGAAAGCTTGGCAGGAATTTGAATGGATGTCGGTTATGTCAGGCAGCCAGCGAATAGAAATGACAATGATGTTTGCCTGCAGAGGTGATCTAATGATATCTCCTACCTGGCTCGCAGCTGTACACTGCGAGCCTTATATTACAGGAGTTACAGATTTATAGTGATAGATAGATAGATAGATAGATAGATAGATAGATAGATAGATAGATAGATAGATAGATAGATAGTATCTATCTATTTGGCAGGTACATTTTTATTTAAATCATGTAGAAACGAATGTTTCCCCATGACGATCTTCTCCATTAATGCCAGATAAAAATCCTTAAAGGTCTACCTTATATAACGCCATCTAAGAATGACATTATAGTATACAGATGTAGCCACAGTCATTGTTGCCACAATACGTGTATATGGGCATAGGCCTTGCGGCAGGTTGTATTATTTGCTGGCGGCCACCCATACGAGTGATTGGCTCAGTTGTGAGTACATTAGTAGCACCATCCGTGCACCGCAGGCACAGGCTTATGCAGGAGTATACACGCCCCCCCCCCTCCTTGCCACGATTCCTCTCGCTACCATGCAGAGGGTTGTGTATGAAAACACATCCCCTCACTTGCCTCCGCTGCAGGAGAAATCAATCGATGGTCGACGACCATCGATTGATTTCTCCTGGCTTTGCAAATAGAAGATAGTGTGAACTGACTTTTATTTGTGAGCGCCAGGGCGAAGATGTCCTGTGAGGTCAGCCACCCTTCCCTGGCACACTTCATCCCGCCCACAAACCCATGGGAACGCCCATGGGCGGCCCCTGTGTCCGCCCCTTGCCCGCCCCAAACCTCCCGAACAGCTGAGCTCGCCAAAGCTGTTCCCAAAGGGGGGCTGCACAGAACCCGAAAGATCAGATCGGGGCTAAATTCACCCGATTCCAAATGATTTAGAATGAGGTCATACAGATGGAGCCCTCCCCAGCAAACCTCCTGTGGAGAGCCATGGCTCACCAAGGCCTATTGTTCTCAGCTGCAATACAATACATACAGTAGAACAATACAGTAGGCGATTAGCAGAGCAATCCTATTACTCACTTAATCCTATTAACCCCTTCCTGACACAGCATGTTTTTGCCTTCCTGACAGAGCCCTTTTTTTCAAATCTGACATGTATCACTTAAGTGGGGATAACTTTTTTTTGCTTTTACTTATCCCAGTGATTTTGAGATTGTTTTCTCGTGACACATTGTACTTCAAGTTAGTGGTAAATTTTGGTCGATACAGTCTGTGTTTTTTTGTGAAAAATACCAAAATGTCGTAAAAAATGGAAAATTTAGCAATTTTCAAAATGTTAAATTTTCTGCTTGTGAGACAAATAATCATACCACTCAAAATAGTTAATAACTAACATAGACCATATGTCTACTTTATGTTTCCATCATTATTTCAGCCTCCTTTTAATTTTTTTGGACACTAGGAGGCTTAAAATATGAATAGCAAATTCTAAAATTTTCAAGAAAATTTCAAACACTGATTTTTTTAGGGACCAGTTCAGTTCTGATGTGACTTTGAGGGACTTGTATGTGAGACACCCCCATAAATGATGCCATTTCAAAAACTGCACCCCTCACAGTATTCAAAACAGCATTTTGGAAGTTTGTTAACCCTTTAGGTGTTTCACAGGAATTAAAACAAAGTGTAGGTGAAATTTCAAAATTTCATTTTTTTTGCAGATTTGCAATTTTAATACATTTTTCTAAGGAACACAGTAGATTTTACTAGAGAAATGTGACTAAAAATTGATTCCCCCAATTCTTTTGTTTTCATAAATATCCTATATGTGGCCCTAGTGTGCACGTTGACCAAACCATAGGCTTCATAATAGAAGGAGCACCTACTTGATTTTGGAGCCTCCTTTTTATGAGATTATTTTTTAGGCACCATGTAGGTTTCTAGGCACCATAAGATGCTAAAAGTTAGGAACCCCCCCACAAGTGACCCCATTTTGCAAACTACACCCATCAGGGAATTCATCTAGGGGTATAGTGTACATTTCAAACCCCCAGGGGTTTCACCAATTGTGGTACAACTGGGCAGTGAAAATGAAAAAATAATTTTTTTACACAAAAATGCAGTTCTGGCTCCAAATTTTTTCATTTTCACAAGGAATGAAGGAGACAAAGCACCCCAAAATCTGTGCCCCAATTTCTCCCGAGTACGGCAATGCCTCACATGTGACCAAAAAAGACCATTTGGGTGCATGGCAGGACTCAGAAGGGAAGGAGTGATTTTTGGATTTTGCAGCTCAGATTCTGGTGGAATGTTGGTGGGTGCTATGTCGCATTAGCAAGACCCCCGAAGCACCAATACAGTGGAACCCCCCCCACAAGTGACCCCATTTTGCAAACTACACCCCTCAGGGAATTCAACTAGGGGTATAGTGTACATTTCAAACCCCCAGGGGTTTCACCAATTTTGATACAACTGGGCTGTGCAAATGAAAAATTACATTTTTTACACAAAAATGCAGTTCTGGCTCAAAAGTTTTCATTTTCACAAGGTATGAAGGAGAAAAAGCACCCCAAAATCTGTGCCCCAATTTCTCCCGAGTACGGCAATGCCTCATGTGTGACCAAAAAATGGCAGGACTCAGAAGGGAAGGAGTGATATTTGGGGTTTGCAGCACAGATTCTGGTGGAATGTTGGTGGGTGCTATGTCGCATTAGCAAGACCCCCGAAGCACCAATACAGTGGAACCCCCCCACAAGTGACCCCATTTTGCAAACTACACCCCTCAGGGAATTCAACTAGGGGTATAGTGTACATTTCAAACCCCCAGGGGTTTCACCAATTTTGATACAACTGGGCTGTGCAAATGAAAAATTAAATTTTTTACACAAAAATGCAGTTCTGGCTCCAAATTTTTTCATTTTCACAAGGAATGAAGGAGACAAAGCACCCCAAAATCTGTGCCCCAATTTCTCCCGAGTACGGCAATGCCTCACATGTGACCAAAAAAGACCATTTGGGTGCATGGCAGGACTCAGAAGGGAAGGAGTGATTTTTGGATTTTGCAGCTCAGATTCTGGTGGAATGTTGGTGGGTGCTATGTCGCATTAGCAAGACCCCCGAAGCACCAATACAGTGGAACCCCCCCACAAGTGACCCCATTTTGCAAACTACACCCCTCAGGGAATTCAACTAGGGGTATAGTGTACATTTCAAACCCCCAGGGGTTTCACCAATTTTGATACAACTGGGCTGTGCAAATGAAAAATTACATTTTTTACACAAAAATGCAGTTCTGGCTCAAAAGTTTTCATTTTCACAAGGTATGAAGGAGAAAAAGCACCCCAAAATCTGTGCCCCAATTTCTCCCGAGTACGGCAATGCCTCATGTGTGACCAAAAAATGGCAGGACTCAGAAGGGAAGGAGTGATATTTGGGGTTTGCAGCACAGATTCTGGTGGAATGTTGGTGGGTGCTATGTCGCATTAGCAAGACCCCCGAAGCACCAATACAGTGGAACCCCCCCACAAGTGACTCCATTTTGCAAACTACACCCCTCAGGGAATTCAACTAGGGGTATAGTGTACATTTCAAACCCCCAGGGGTTTCACCAATTTTGATACAACTGGGCTGTGCAAATGAAAAATTACATTTTTTACACAAAAATGCAGTTCTGGCTCAAAATTTTTCATTTTCACAAGGTATGAAGGAGAAAAAGCACCCCAAAATCTGTGCCCCAATTTCTCCCGAGTACGGCAATGCCTCATGTGTGACCAAAAAATGGCATGACTCAGAAGGGAAGGAGTGATATTTGGGGTTTGCAGCACAGATTCTGGTGGAATGTTGGTGGGTGCTATGTCCCATTAGCAAGACCCCCGAAGCACCAATACAGTGGAACCCCCCCACAAGTGACCCCATTTTGCAAACTACACCCCTCAGGGAATTCAACTAGGGGTATAGTGTACATTTCAAACCCCCAGGGGTTTCACCAATTTTGATACAACTGGGCTGTGCAAATGAAAAATTACATTTTTTACACAAAAATGCAGTTCTGGCTCAAAATTTTTCATTTTCACAAGGTATGAAGGAGAAAAAGCACCCCAAAATCTGTGCCCCAATTTCTCCCGAGTATGGCAATGCCTCATATGTGACCAAAAAATACCAGTTGGGTGCATGGCAGGACTCAGAAGGGAAGGAGTGATTTTTGGATTTTGCAGCTCAGATTCTGGTGGAATGAATGGTGGGTGCACCCCCAAAAAGTTGCTGATCAGTTAATTTATACTGATCAGCACAAAAGGGGGGGCAGCAGGGGGGGCAGCAGTCAGTTGCACAGGCAGCACAACCTTTGGTGCAACTGACAGGTATATATATAAAAAAAAAAAACCTGCACCCCCAAAAAGTTGCTGATCAGCACAGATATACTGATCAGCACAAAAGGGGGGGCAGCAGACACAAAATATAGCACTCTCTGTCACTATCTGTCACTATCTGTCACTATCTGTCACTATCTCTCACTATCTCTCACTATCTCTCACTATCTGTCACTCTATGACACTGCAGCAGCAGCACACAGGAAGTGACAAGATCCAGGAAGCATCCAGCTGCTGGCAGCACGCTACCAGCGGTGATCAGGTAAGTATCAGGCAAGGATCAGGTATGTATATCATGACAGATTGGTCGGTGACCGCTCTGCACGCAATTCCAGACCGGAATTGCATCTGCAGCGCAGTCACCGTTAGTTTAAATCACGCGCCATGGCTGTGATTGGTCCGCCGGACCAATCACAGCCTTGGGGGCAGGTGGGGTGAGGTGTGGTCATCACCGGTGACCCCCTCACGCCCCCTCACACCCGGCGTGACCCTAGACGCGGTGACAGTTTAAAGTCATGACGTATATATACGTCATGTGTCGGGAATTACATCCCGGCCATGACGTATATATACGTCAAATGTCGGGAAGGGGTTAAAGGGCTAGATGAAGATGGATCTATCTGCATGTATCAAAGCAAGGGGTCTGTGACCTGGCAGAGAGGGGAGGTCCCAGAGCGGCACCCCCAGTATTGGCTCCTGCGCATGCCTATGAATAATGCTTTATTTATTGCTTCGTTATTTGAAGAATAATTAAAAGTTTAATTTTAATAAATAAGTGGAAGAATAAGTATAAGCAGGAATGGCCCCATGGGCAACATCACTTCTTTACATTTTTTAGAATCTTTAGTAAATTTTCCCCTAACAATAATGCTGGGGCAAGTTTGCTCTGTTGATGACAAGTACACGATGACAAGGTCCATGCACACAACAAGACAGCAATTATGGCCGACTTGGATTTCCCTCTGCATCAGCTTCTGTGAGTTCATCTTATTCCCTGAACTTTTGTCTTTGTGCCTATCTGTTGGGTATCCCTCAAGTAGCTACAAGAATGGACTCCTCTGTATAGAAAGGACTATAATCAGCGTGTCTCTATGTGAGGAAGCATAAAGGCAAAGCTTTGCAGAGAATTACAGAGCAGGGGTTCAGCCTCTATGTCGGCAGCTGCTAGTTAGACAGTTGCACTTGGAGACTTCGCATCTCTTGTCAGGTGACAGAGGGTGTTAATGCTGTTTCATTTCATGCCAGATGACATTGAGCACAAAGGGTGATGATGCCGCGTCCGATTCTCCAAAGCAGACGAGCAGCAAAGAAAAGTCTGGGGCAAAATCCTGTAACAAGTCCACAATGAAATACAAGTAAATCCATGTACATCAGTATAGGCAGTATGCATTACCTCTCAGTGGTTATAGCAGTGGTTCCCAAACTCTGTGCCGTGGCTCCCTGGGGTGCCTCAGGGCAATTGTAGGGGTGCCCTGGGTTGGTGGTCCAGGACCAACTAAAATTATTAATGGTTAATTATTTATGAGAAAAACCAGTGCTGGTGGCTGCCAATCATAAAATATGTACAAACAGAAGCAAACCCTGCCATTTACCACATAACTGACCCTAAGATTCGCATATAAAACCAATATAATAAAAAAAAATTGGCCTAGGGGTGCCGTGAACAAATTCTGATACTCTAGGGGTGCCTTGATTAAAAAAAGATTGGGAACCCCTGGGTTATAGACAACTGTACTAAGAAATTATGCATGTAACATACGTGTGTGTGTGTATATATTTATATATATCCACACTTACTGAAAAACGTGTCCCCCTCCCGGCCCCCCCTCCCGGCCAGCCCCCTCACCACCTCCCTCTGCCGGTCAAATACCAGCATTCACGGCTCTTTGTGGAGGGGGCGGTGCTAAAATAGCGCAAATGGTGTCATTTAGTACCGCCCCCTCCCTGAAAAGTCTCCAATCACGGCATTTACAAGAATGGGGGTGGGGCTTAATGTCGGCGAAAAAGGTTGCAGAGAGTTTCCTCTCTGGGCGTCTCCGGGAGAGGAAACAATTAAGGTATGCAAGTATATATATATATATATATATATATATATATATATATATATATATATTTTTTTTTTTTTTTTTTTTGCAAATCTATATTGTGATCATATGGTGGGTTTAAATTGTACATACGTGATCCCAGTATTTTTAAGTACTTATGTGAGTCAGACATAGCTGAGATCATCCATGAACGGTCAGACTAAAAATATCTGAATTATAAACATTAAATATGTATATTTCTTTAAGTACAGTCTATAATGTTTTCCCTGTAAGGGCTCTGTTTTACATTTTTGTATTGATTTGTAATTGTTTGAACCATCAATTGTCCTGCTTCTCCATTGTCCTCTTCACCTTCTTCGATTTCCTCATTTTTTCAAAAAAATAGGATTGTAGAAATATGTATTTTCTATATGCATTCTGTTGATTTATGTTTATTATTTGCAGTGCTATCGCACCAATTTCAATCAACATTCCAAAACGCCCATGATGAAGTCACGTGGGTGACGAAACGCGTTGGGCCTGTCTCTTACTATGGACTGTAAAATTACACTGTGAAATGGCTGTGTAACCTTGTATGATTTGTTTTAAGCCTGTATATTCTGTATATATATATATATATATATATATATATATATATATATATATATATATATATATATATATATATACACATCAGTATATTTCTGGCATCACATACAAATCAATATAATAACAAGGCTGTGAATGAGTGCATTAGTCATTCACTTCTTTGTATGATGTAAAGTTGCTGTACAGTGTTCTCTGACTCCCCGATGAATCATTAGGATTTGATGTAGGAGTAGACTCGATGTTTGGTTTAATCAGATTGCAACAAGTTTGTCTATTTTCTTTGCAGGTATTGATATCATTTATTTTGCGAACAGACCTGGTTAGGGGCCTAATCCAAGACTCATTGCATAGGTGATCAGTCACGCAGTTTCCCGATGGTTGTGTGTACACACAGGACTTGTACTTGGCATGTGCAGGGTGGGTCCTGCACCCACATCAGAGGTTTTTTTTTACGCACGCCTCTGACTGACAGTGGGGAGGGGCGGGGACGGCCGGTAGATATGTCGCCCCTGTTTTTATGGGAGTGGGCAGGCCATTGCTGCGCATTCGAGTAAGTTCCACTAGAATTGCACCTCCTTCTGCATTTGCATTGCTTGGATCGCATATGATAAGCTGCTGCGAGAAGCTTATCTGTCATACGCTATCCATGCTAAATCCGGCCCCAGGTGTTAGCAGTAGTGACACAACTGTCTCAGATTGCTAGGTGGTCTCACATGAAATAGCTCCGGGCACTTTAGCTGGGAGAACAAACCACGCAAAACCATTCATGGCTACACAACACAAATGAAGATAGTATCCACCACTAGGCGCTCCCTCCTCTGTAGTGGGGAAAGGTTAATAGGGATATACAAATATACGTATAAACGTTCCTGCATTGGGATTGTTATCCTGTTGTACTCTTCTGCTTTAATGTGGATAGCTATTTGGATGTTCTCTCAGTTATAAACCGCGCCAACAGGAATATGTACGGATATCAACGAAAAACGACAACCAATGGTGTAGTTTGTTCTTTTTTTTAAATTTGGCAAGTAATGACATTCGGGGAACCACCAGGTGTGATGTGGAAAGAATGTGTACCCCAACTAACACGTAAAGTGGGATTTCACATAAAGTGGGCGTATCAAGGTATCTTTCAACCACCATCATGGATATTGGATGGAAACGTTTGGTGCATTCCGCACTAAAAATATCAAGATCTTAAGTGCTCTCATCAAGGTATCTTTGTGGTCCATTTATAATGCGTACCCATTACTCACAGGGATAAGGGTCATTGGGTTGACCAAACTAAGGTTGACTTACATTGGGTCAACCACTGACGTTCGACAGGCTTTAGGTCGACACAGACAAAAGGTCAACATGTCTAAGGTCAACAGGGTCAAAAGGTTGACCTTCAGTGACCTTAGTTGTGTCGACCTAATGACCGTTTCCCACTCACAGAAGGGCGTCACTACCGTTCAAAAGTTTGGGGTCACCCAGACAGTTTTGTATTTTACACAAATACTGACTTGTATTTATCAAATGAGTTGCAAAATGCATAGAACCTGTAGCCAAGACAATGAAAAAGGTAAGAAATAATTATTTTTATTTGAAATAATAATTTTGTCCTTCAAACTTTGCTTTTGTCAAATAACAATTTCAGAATTGCAGACCTTTGACAATCTAACTTCTAACTTGTTGAGGTAATCTGAAGAAATTTCACTCCACACTTTATAAATCACCTCCCACATGTTGGATTGGCTTGATGGCCACTTCCATGCGGTCAAGCTGCTCCCACAACAGCTCAATGAGGTTGATATCTGGTGGCTGCACTGGTCTCCCACTTTACCAGCACCAAAGCAATATAAGGAACTGTCACACACCCTCTTTTCTACTAGAAAGGAATCTAGGACACGAGGGCACGAGTATAGATTAGAAGAAAAAAGATTTCATTCAGCTAGTAGAAAGAATTTCTTTACGGTCAGAACAGTCAAACTCTGGAACTCTCTTCCCAGAGAGGTGGTAACGGCTGGCTCATTAAATGCGTTCAAGGCAAAGTTGGACAAACATTTACTGGAGAAAAACATCCATGGGTACAAATAAGAAATATAATTTGTCTGTAAAATATCAGAACCTACCAAATCAGCAATGGATATCTATACCAGGTTGAACTAGATGGACGCAAGTCTTTTTTCAGCCTTACCTATTATGAAAAAGCAGCCCAAGACCATCACATTTCCTCCACCATGCTTGACAGATGGCTTCAGACCCTTTAACTTGTTCTGCGTGATCCAATCTTCCTTTGTCCAATGTCTGTGTTCTTTTGCCCATATTAATCATATCTTTTTATTGGCCAGTCTCAGATATGGCTTTTTTTCCACTTTCCCTAGGCCAGCAATCCAGAGTCACCTCTTCACTGTAGACATTGACACTGGTGTTTTGTGGGTACCATTTAATGAAGCTGGCAGTTGAGGACCTGGGAGGCATCTATTTCTCAAACTAGAGAGTCTAATGTACTTGTCTTCTTGCTCAGTTGTGCACCGGGGCCTCCCACTTCTCTTTCTACTCTGGTTAGAGCCTGTTTGTGCTGTTCTCTAAAGGGAGTAGTACACACCATTGTAGAAAATGTTCAGTTTATTGTCAATTTCTCACATTGAATAGCCTGAATTTCTAAGAACAGAAACCATAATCCGGAATGGTAGATATAGAATTATGTGCATTGAACTTATTCCAACCTGTATTTGGTGTGTCTAGATGTGCTATCCTCAGGCCAACATTTTCTAGACTTACTCTTTCTTTATGAAAGAGCCAGTGGCAGAAGAAGGAAGCAGAGGACTGAGGAGGCCTACAGTGGTGGGAAGCAAAATAGTTGTCAAAGCTCCCCAATGTAGCATCTCCCACTGGACAGGTAGGCTGTCCGTGAGATCACCTGTCCCCTGTGGTGCCATAATTAGGCCTGGGTTGTGGTAGTCGGGCACTATAAGCATAAGGCCCAGATCACACCGACCCCCACTAAGGCAAGCCAACAGGGTAGTGATCTGGGCATAAGGCCCAGATCACTCCAAGCCCCCGGTAAGGCAAGCCAACAGGGTAGTGGGTCTGAGCATTAGATCCAATTGAGGTTAGTGTGGGGAAGAGGGCAGCTGTGAGGTTCCCACTCACCAGTAAAGGTTTATCCCCACTTAGCTCCTAGAAGCCAAACCTTCCAGGGAAGGAATAGGGATGAGCAGCTCTGGATAGGCATGGACTTATAAGGACAGAACTGTTGCGTACACACTTGTACTGTACTGTATTGGTGTTTGTCGTTTCCGTGTAGGTCAAAGTTCGTTAGTACTGTTTATGTTTATGTTTAAGTTTGTGCCTCACAGTGATCAGTTGAAGGCGATACCATTGTATCCAGTGTAGTTGTGCGCCACACTAGTTAGCATTATCCCCTGCACGGCGGTGGTGTCTGCCTCCTTACAGGGCCCTGAAAGTGGAGAAGCGGAAGGAGTACAAGACTGATGATGGTGAGAACCATCTTTGTTTGTTAGGGGGTTATTCTGGTTGATTCGCTTGGATGCCGCCTTGGGAATGGTGTTACGCCGGCCTGCCATTCGCACGGCGCGTACATTCACACTGGCTGCGAATGATGATTTACATAAACATCCATTCGCAGCCTGCGGGGGAACACCCACATCCTCCGATGGTCACCGACCATGGAATGATGTGGAACGTGCACGCAGATCTAAGGTTGCTCAGAGCACATAGGTCAGTGAGATTTTAGTAAAAACTCGCTTACTCCCTTTACTAAAAAAAATCGACAGAAATCACTGTAGTAATTTCTGGCTTGTTCTAGTGATTCGCTCGCTATTACATGTGCAATTTTTGCTATTTTTTTAGCTGTCTAAAAAAATCACACCCTATTACATCTCCACCCTGTGTTTGTACCTACCTTCTGGGTGGACAGTGGACAAAAGTGTTGGCCAGTGGACTTCTCTAGTGAAAGGTTGAGTTTTTACCTGGTCCGTGAGTAGCAATATGTGATAATTCAGGGTCTGGGGTCAAGAGTGAGAAGGAAGACCTTCACTTAAACACAAAGGGGCAGATGTATGAACCAGCGTTAAGTGCAGAAATGCACTTAATGCTGGTTAACTGGGGGGATTACGATTTCCCTAATGTATTACTAGCGCACCTAACGTGCGCTAGTGACAGCCCAGAGAGTTACGCTCGGCGGGGCTGTCCCCTGCAATCCCCCCCAGTGTTTAGTGGCCGGGGTGATGTATCAACACGCGCCCAGGCGTTAATTTGCGCCGCTGCTTTGCCAGCTCAGGGCTAGCATTGTCCTATCCCCCACTGTGGGGACAACGCTAGCCTGCCTCTGGCTTGGGCTGCGCTGGAGATCTCGCTGTTTAAGCGAGATCTCGCGCATGCCCAGACAGACGGCAGGGGGGAGGAAAGCACATTGCGCATGCGCAGGATGCCGGGGGAGCCGATAAGGAGAGCCGTTAACACTAGGCATAACGGCTCTCCTTATTGGCTTACAGTAGCGTAACTTCATAAATTGCGCCCCCCCCCCCCCCGCCGGGAATTTTGTCGCGCCCCCCCCCCCTCTCTCAAGAAAAGTTACCCCCCTCCTTTCTTACCCCGTTGCCGTTTGCCGCTGCTGCCTTTGAAACAGTACACGCAGATCTCTGCGGTCCCGGCGCTTCTCCTCCAGGCTGGCTCGGCTCCTGTCCTGCTGCTATTAAAATCTCCCTCCCAAGATGTCCGCCCCCTTACAGCAGACCGTTTTTTGTGATGCTAGAGGAGGCTCCTCTAGCATCCAAAAAAAAGTCTGCTATAAGGCGGCAGACATCTTGGGAGGGAGATTTTAATAGCAGCAGGACAGGAGCCGAGCCAGCCTGGAGGAGAAGCGCCGGGACCGCAGACAAGTAGATGTGCGTGTCCCGGCTACAGAGGTG
This sequence comes from Crinia signifera, assembly GCF_055691185.1. Taxonomy (NCBI): domain Eukaryota; kingdom Metazoa; phylum Chordata; class Amphibia; order Anura; family Myobatrachidae; genus Crinia; species Crinia signifera. The sequence continues at coordinate 33,673,240 of NC_139221.1, forward strand.
GTGGCGGCGGGGGCAAGCAGGCAGCAGTGAAACAATAGCCCCGCAGACCCCCTGCGCCCACACTTTACTCAGCGCCTCCCCGCTGCTGCGGGGGCTGCGGGGCTATTGTTACGCCACTGGGTTAATACCTTAGCAAATATCTTCGATCAATGTTCAGGAAGGACAGCAGTCAACTACTTCCTCCTAGGTCATCCTGGTGTACCAGGATCATCTCACATATGTAAGGTGAGGGCGTGGTGCCAGGTAAATGGCCAGTCTACATCTGCAAGGCAGCAGGCACTACACTGTATTGCCCTTCTACAGTAGTATTATTATTATTATTATTATTATTATTAATAATAATGTGTTGCGTATTATTGTGGACACAGTATGTATTACTTTGCCATAGCATACATACTAAGTGTTTATGCTGTCACTGTGTCCTGTACCACCATGCCATGCATACTAAGTATATCCTTATATGCCATAGCACACATATCATGCGTTTACCATCTGACAGTACCGTGTTCTGTGCTCTGCACCGCATACTAAGCACCTCCACTGTACCATGCACTCAGTCACCTCATTGCTAAGTCAGTATGCTGGGCACTGCTTCGTTAATATGCTATGCTCAGCATTTGTGGATCCTTTCTGATGGATATTGTTTAGGAAATACAGCAGCAATTATTTATTTCAAAACTGAAATATTTACTCATTTAAAAAAAAGAACTGCAAACAGAATTTCCAATCACCAGAGCCCATATTCATCGGGTCAGTACCCAATCATCCGCCTGCACATACAGGGCCTGATCCGCAAGGATCGCATGTGATAGGCTGCTCGCAGCTACTTATCATATGAGATCCATAGCCATGCAAATATAGGAGGAGGTGTATACCCAACAGTCTCCACATTGGCGACTAGAGGAACATTGCAATGCTCCGCTGTGACAGCCAGCCTTAGTAAGTCTGGCTTTGCTCAGGCTACCTGTTGCGGTATGGATTGCAAGGCCACGGAAACTGTGCCTAGCACCCCTCAACTGTGCCACTCACAGAAAATGTCCCTCCCCGGTATGCCTCTGCCGGTCCATTAGGCGGAGGTCTTTGCAAATGGACCATGTAAGTGCAGGAGCTGTCCTGCACATGCTCAAAACGTGTGTTGTACATACGCAATTTCCCGAACATCAGGCCTATGCAGTCAGTCATGAATCAGTCCCAAAGTTACCACTTGTAACACATTATTACTGTATGCTGCACCCTTTGAAAGATCCAGACCTCTTAACTGTAAAAGCGAAAGGGAGAAACACACAAATGATTGGGTGATTTAACAAAAGCCGCCAAGTGATTGGACAGGCACCAGCACCAGGGTGAATCTTGTGATGACATCATAATGGGCCCACACCCACTAGGTGCCTTCAGGTAGGGAGCATACAGTATTTGCACTTTGGGTTGTACAGTAGGTACACCACCATGTCAGATCTACCTGTTTCATTGCATATGTTTTTACCCTTTGTATATATCTTTATACCAGATCCCTCACCTGAATATCATTGTGTAAATATATTCCCATACGTGTGATTAATCTGCACCCACAGGGTATATAACAATTACAGCGGTAGATGTATTACGCTATGTTATGGGAGAAAAGTGGTATCAGCACGTTGGACCTTACTCTGGTCCATGCGCTCCATGCAAATTCGCATGCGAGCACAATGTTTTTCGCATGCGCATGTGCTGTGCTCGAGCTGCAACGGCAAATAAAGTGTTTACCGGGCGCTAGCACAAAACAGTGCAGGCGTGGGACGGTGGGCCGGGGGAATTTGCCCATGGGAATGCCCAGCGTTTAATGGGCGTTCTCATGAAAATGCCCCGATGCGGCAGGTGCCGGGGGCGGGGAGCTGACATTACCGGATGTCAGCTGCTCTCCATGTTCCCCTCCAGGACACACGCAAAGTGTCTTAGTTTTTGTGTGTACTCACCACATTATTCGATGGTTGGCGACCATGGAATGATGTGGGTGTTGTCCATAGGCTGCGAATAGATATTTATGCAAAACATCCATTCGCAGCCATGCGGGTGAATTTGCCCTGCAAAGGGAGGTGGGCGGCAATGCAAGGGGCAGGTGGGCTAAAAAAGACACAAATTCTGCAGCGCTGCATGTCAACCAGTATAAGGTCCGTTATGTGCGCTGGTCCCGCTTCTCCTCCATGTATGATGCTGCTGCCATGCATCCCTGTCTATATATAGCGCGCCAATATCCAGAGCAATGTATGAATGGTCAGCAGCACTGACCGTTCCGACACCCGCAGCTATTGATGTTGCCAACCACAGGTGGCGTTACCCATACACAACAGCAGGGACTGTGTGCTCCTCTCTGTGGCGGCTGCCAGCTCTTGGGCTGAGCAGCGATATCTCACACATGTCCAGTTAAGCCAGCCAGGCGGGGAGACGCTGGGTGACATTCTATGCTATGCGCTAAATGCGCATGTTTTATTCGCGCACCACATCGCCGCAAATCGCATTTTTAGAACTCGCACTTTTCAGTCAAAATTCGATTATTTAATGTGATGCGCATTTGAGGCTGAAAAGTGCGAATAGTTGCGATTTGCGGCGAAGTGGTGCGATTTTTAGTCACAAAAAAGTGCGATTTTTAGTAACAAAAACGCGCCATTTGTTCCGCTGGTCATGTGCGAGTTTTGGACCAACCGGAGTGCGATTTACAAACCTGTCTCCGCATGACTAAGAACCCCCAAACCTATTGGCCCACCTATGTCCCCTCCATTATGCATCACACCCCCTATATAAAGGGCCATTGGCGCCATTTCACTCTTTTGATAGGAAGTAAGTAGCATGGAGAGGAGCAGTGGAAGCGTGAGTTCAGGAAGAGGTGTTGGTGGCAGAGTGAGGAGTGGCAGAGGGAGCAGTGGCAGAGTGAGGAGTGGCAGAGGAAGCAGTGGCAGAGGGAGCAGTGGCAGAGGGAGCACTGGCAGAGGGAGCACTGGCAGAGGGAGCACTGGCAGAGGGAGCAGTGGCAGCAGCCAGTCAAGTGGGAGAGGCAGCAGTGTGGCAGGCAGCATGGCCACAGCAAGGCCAGCCTCAGCCCAGACCCTGGCCGTCCAGCCCCAGCAGGAGGAGGTGGAGGATCCGCTGGCATCCCCATCCTACAGCCAAGCCCTAGACCATACCCCACACCAGCTGCAGGAGGGCCACATGTCAGAGGTGGAGGAAGATGCTGGTGAGGAGGAGGAAGACACTGGCATGGAGGAGGAGGAGGGAGACATGGCTGGTGCTGAAAATGAGGAGGAGGAGGAGGAGGTGGTAGCTGGTCGCACCAAAAGTGGCCGCATGGTCAGGTTTTCCTATGAGGAAAATGTGGCACTTGTGAGGGCTATCATGCCAGTGTTCGAGAGGCTGCTTGGCAAAACCAACTACAAGACCACTGCACAGCGCAAGCGCGCTATATGGAAGGACATCACCCAGGCGGTGAACGCTGTGAGTAATCACAAGCGCCTGGTGCGCAATGTGAAGAAGCGCTTCAACGATATCAAACGCCAGTTGAAGCATAAAATGGCCCTGGAGATGGAGGAGGCGACCAGGACTGGAGGAGGAAGCCCCACCACTGTCAGCTACAATGCGTATGAGGTGAAGCCTGGCCTGCATGTGGCGGATACCGACAGGGCCCAAATGCCACCGCGAGCTGGTAAGTGTGACCCCATGCAAACTGTAACATACATGCCAATGTATTATATCTGTAATGTGCACTTGTATTGTAATGCTTTGTAAAGTGCTGATAATGCTGGGCCTTGTAGTTCCACAACTAATCTGATTAACAGTGTACCATTCTTTGCAGCAGACTAACATGTATGTGTACAAAAACCCTGTGGTGTACTGGTGGTTTAGCTGCCATGCCAACATACCACCGATTATCCCATAGTTGTCATGTGTACACCAGTTTACTACTAAGTTTGAAATTAAAGATTTGACTGAAAACCAAAAAAAGGGTGGTCCAGATATAATGCTGTCCTTTTCTATTGGGTATTGTCCATTATTGTGAATTCACTGCATGTTTTCTGAAAATGCGTATCCATTGCAAGGTCCATAATGCCTGCCCATCTTTCCTTGCACAGATTGTCCGTCCCGAAGTGCTGCAGCATCCAAGAGAAGAAGGCCCGTTGCTGCAGAATCTGCGGAAGCAGGTAAATGACTAAACAACACCCCATTACACATACAGTACACACACCCATGTCACATCAACACGTCAGCCATGTATAGGCCTATGTAAAACAGTATAGAGGACAGTGACAGTAAAGCGCAACGGAATCTTCTGCGCTATATAAGAAACTGTAAATAAATAATAAATAAATATATGCATCAATACTTACCTCTTCATCTGTATCCACAGGTGCTATACAACTAGGGTCAAACCAAACAGATTCTTCAATACCGGTGCTAGACGAAATGGACATCATTCTTGATCCGGTCGACACCTTTGCGGCAGAGGAAGAAATGCCGGGCTCATCCCAGAGTGATCTTCCCCCAAGTGGGGTGCCTCCCAACCCACCCCCAACCACCCAGCAACCCCATACACCTGCTACTGCTTCCCAAGTAGCTAACTCCTTGGTGAATTTCAAGGACAAGCAGCTTGAATTCATGGCCTCCCAAAGCCTCCAAATTGGTAATATACAGGGGTACATGCGTGACACCTTCCTGCAGTTGCGCAAAATTGCACGTAGTGTACGGGTAGGTGTAGGCACTCAAGTGCGCATTGCCAACAGTATTGACACCCGTTTTGCAGAACTAACTGCTGCAATACGGGAGCAGAATAGCCATATTGGGAGCCTGGCCCAAACTCTTACAGCCCTAACCCACACATGCACAGCGCAGACCAATGCCCTCCTAGCTATGCAGGCACAAATACAGCAGCAGCAGGAAGGCAATGTGGGAGGTGGCACTACCTCAACCCTCAGCAGTGTCTCCAGCACCCCAATAAGTGTCTCCCCCACTTCCCCACCCCGTCGTAGTGTGAGGACCCGTGGTGGGCTTAGTTCCGGCTCTAAAAGTGGTGTAGGGCTGCCTGATGCTGGCCGAAGGTAGCTGCTACATCAGTGTTTCTACATAAAAAAAAGGCCAAATATCTTTGTACATGGCCCCACAGTTTGTATTTTGCACATGTAAAAATGCAGAATGGTTTACAGGTAAAAAAGTAAAATTTGCTAACCGCATAACATTGTGTTTGTGTCTTTTTCTCAATATAAATTAATGTGTGAATTATAACATATTGTAATGGTATATGACTATGGGATTGCAGTAAAGTAGTGTGGTATAACTCCTTGCCTGGCAAAGGTTGTGGATGTACATTTTCCAGCAGGCTCTGACACTCATGGTTTGGACTGTAATGGTTGTAGTGTGTCTGGGCATGCTGGCACATGTAGTTCCACAACACCAGTGAGCCATGTTTCAGTGCAAACTTCATTCTTACATGTACCAATAGTACTTAGAAGGTAGATATCAGCAAGGGATAGGTCAGCACCACCATGTGCATACGTTGTGGACTGGTGTTGGGTTAAATGTGTGTGGAAACAGATGGTATTGGTCAATAATTTGTGAATGAGGACACTTACAACACTGGTACATTTTGGAGTACAGGCCACATGTGCTTACCAGAAAAGTTACGCCTGCTGATGTATGTCTGCAACAACTTATTTATAGCAAGTAACAGTAGAGTAAAATGCTTAGACAAAGTGGCCTGTGATACCACCAAGGCCCATGAGGTCACAGACTGAGTGGAGGCTGTGGACAAATAGTAGAGGGCACACATTAATTTGTGCTGGCCAGACACTACATAGTTGGCACCCACAAAATGGGCACAAGCATCTCTCACCTGCTCATATAACTCCGACAGGGTAATGGGGTTCAGCGTACCCATCCCCACAACCTGTTGGTCCGACAGGTAGTCCAGGTACAGGTGAGCACCATACATACGTGGGGTACCCAGTAGTGGGGGGGCTACCAGCATCTTTTGCCCACCTTCCTCCCTCCTGCGTTGGTCCTCCAATTGGGACACATCACAGATAAGCAAGTTTAAAATACTCATACAAATCTACATGATTTAAACCCTCACAGGTGTCCTTACTAATGTTGGGGTTAATGTAGGGGGGTTTGGGAGTGATAATGAAGGCACCTGTGTTGAAATTAACCATGTGTGCACTTGACCAAAATGAGGTCTGTGCAAATGCGCCAAACAGAACCAGGTCTGAAAAAAGTGCGATAAATAGACACCGCAAAAGTGCGATTTGCAAATGCGCATAGCATTAAATAAGCGGTTTGTATAGTTTTGCATTGGAAAACATCTGGATGCGATAAAAGTGCGAATTAATCTCGCACTTTTGTTCCGCATACCTTTACGCACAAAATATGCGATTTCTGTCCCTTAACGCATCACGTTAAATTTGCGATTTCACTGAAAAATGCGATATCGCCATTTTGTGGTCTAAATAATGCCAAAAAACGAAAAGCGCATAGCATAGAATGTCACCCGCTGTGCTGATACGGTGTGTGTTGAAAGGGCATCAACCGAGGGGGGCTTTCAGTCCCCCGCTCTAGCGGACAAGATGATCATACATCAAGGCACTATGGCCCTTATTCAGATCTGATTGCAGTATACAAATTTTTGGGAAAATGGGCAAAACCATGTGCACTGCAGGTGGGGCAGATGTAACATGTGCAGAGAGAGTTAAATTTGGGTGGGGTGTGTTGAAACTGAAATCTAAATTGCCGTGTGAAAATAATGCAGCCAGTATTTACCCTGCACAGAAACAAAATAACTCACACAAATCTAACTCTCTCTGCACATGTTACATATGCCCCACCTGCAGTGCACATGGTGCACATGGTTTTTCCCCAAAAAAATTGTACTGCGATCAGATCTGAATAAAGGCCTATGAGGGGAATTCTAATGTTTTCCGCCCGTCCCATTACGGTGCAAAATGTAGAATTCCAAGAAAGATTTCACCAGAAAAAAAATCGAGGAGGGCGATTGTTTAATGTTTTGTTGGTTTATTAAAATAACAGTTTTCATTTTTTTTTTGTTTAACCCTTTCAGTGGCACTCCCGCAAATATTCCAGGTTTTGCTCCAGTGCGCAGACTGGCAAACCCGGAAAATTCTCGGGAGTGCCACTGCCTGCGCTCCCACTTGCCAGGCAGCGCCCCTGAGCGCCCCCGGAATGATATGGCTCACTTAGCAACACTTCTGAACTGTTACAGCACACAGGACAGCACCCCTGGAATTATATGGAACACTTGGCAGCACCCCTGGACTGATACGGCACACAGGGCAGCACTCCTGAAATTATACGGCACACTTAGCAGCACCCCTGTTATTATAAGGCACACTTGGCAGCACCCTGGACTGATATGGCACACTTAGCAGCACCCCTTGAATTATTCGGCACACTTGTCAGCACCCCTGGATTTATATGGCTCACTTGGCAGCACCCATGGATTTATATGGCTCACTTGGCAGCACCCCTGGATTTATATGGCTCACTTGGCAGCACCCCTGGATTTATATGGCTCACTTGGCAGTACCCTTTAATTTATATGGCATACTAAGCAGCACCCCTGGATTTATATGGTTCACTTGGCAGCACCCCTGGATTTATATGGAATACTAAGCAGCACCCCTGGACTGATATGGCACCCTTGCAGTATTTTTTTTCTTTTTTTGTAAACTTTTGATATTTTTTTTAAATAAAGCAGTCCCTTAGTAGTCCCCCACAGAAGTCCCCTTAGTCATACCTCCCAACTTTCGTAGACCCGGGGGCGTAACCTAATTTGGGGGCGTGGCCTATACTCGCGGCTCCCCACGAGGCCACGCCCCCATTTTGCCGCTATGGGGGCATGACCCAGAGGCTCTGTGAGCCTCTAGCCATGCCCCCAGCCCCCTGGCTGCGGGAATAGACGCTGTGCGCATGCGCACAGCGTTTATTCCCCGCTGCTTAGCAGCTGACAGGGGGGGACTCCCAACAGCCCCCCCACACCGCGGGACACTGCCGCCCGCGGGTGGGACAGCGGGACAGGCCCTGACAATCGGGACTGTCCCGATAAAATCGGGACTGTTGGGAGGTATGCCTTAGTAGTCCCCCACAGAAGCCCCCTTAGTAGTCCCCCACAGCAGCCCCCTTAGTAGTGCCCCACAGCAGCCCCCTTAGTAGCGCCCCTTAGTAGTGCCCCATAGTGCTCGTGTTGTCTGAAATCCACAGCCGGAATGAAGATGGCGCCGATCGATGTGTACATTTAATGTCCAGTGTCATTATTAGGTTCTTCTACCCCAGACTGCTGCTCCTGTCCCCACAGCGAATTCACTGCGGGCCGAATGCGGGCCGTTTGTAAGTTTATACATTAGAGGGCTTAGCAGATACCAAGGAACCTGATCACTTATTGCAGATTTTATAAATATTTTATTTTTGTTACGTTACCGCTCCTATTCGCCGGTGCTTTGTTTACTATTGATTTTCTTTGGATACATATGTAATGGTATTTAGGAACTTATTCTGGTTGACTCTCAAAGCTGCGAATTTCGCAGCTTTGTGAATCAACCAAATGCCGCCCGCCAAGTTGCCACCGCAGGCATGTGAATGGATGTGTTGCATAACATCCATCTGCAGCTTGCGAGCGGGGAGGAAATCATTTGATGGTTGCCTCTCTGGTGTCTGACATCTGTGGGCTCCCTGCACGGGAAGCGGAGGGGCAGCAGACATCCATTGACGGCAGCTGCCCCCCCCCCCCCCCCCGCACCATGAAAATGCCCATGAAACGCTATGCGTTCTTATGGGCGCAGCTCATCGCCGCCGCCGCCTCACGCACCCCGCCCACATTGCTAGGTGTATATGGGATGGCGAACAGGCAGTTTGCCGCACCCGCTTGTACCAAGCGTCTGCACATGCGCATAAAACTTGCTCAACATCGCTCCCCTGCGCAAACAAACAGGGGAGCGTTTCACTAGAATAACCCTCTCCGTGTATTGAAGTTGATTACGCTGTAATACTGATGAGTTCATTTGTTTTCATTAATTCTTTCATTCATTCATTCATTGGGGATATGGCCGCTGATTTCAAAATTGTATCGGAGCCCAAGCACCTTTAGCCTGTCCACGGCACCTGTTACTTATCAAGATGAAAGTTTCCCAATACAACAATGCTAGAGATGGGAGAACAGTCTCGGGAATGCTGAGCAATTCTAAGACAAACACGTCCACTCCGTTTAAAAACGTTTTGATTTTTTTTAAAGTTATTTGACTGGAGCGGAGTTTGTTTTGGAGGATGAAAGAAAAAAAATCAAAGTAAAATAATAGATACTTTGATGATTATTTTGTTTTAATTTACTATAAACTTTTTTTTGCTATAAAAAAAATGACTTCTCCATCCAAATGTAAAGTCATCCTAATCTTTAGCTAATGAGGCGTGACAGATTGTGCAGTGCCGTACAGTCAGCGATACACAAAACAGAACAAACGAGCATGGAAGCGTATCAGTTACATCATACAAATACGTAGAGGAGCAAGAAAACAAACAATTGCATCAGGGAAAACCTGAATACAAGAGGAGACATAACAAAATAGCAATTAAATCAGGAGACATAAAAAGCAGAATGTAAATGAGGACAGTACGAATGGGTGAAAGTGAGAGCAGGGTAGGGACTGTCCCAGGTGGGGAGCGGTGCACTATGCTTGCAGGTGGGACTTCAAAAGTTGGAGCCTGTTCGAAGTCCACTGGGCTTCATGTAAGCAGCATAGCAAAGCAAAAAGCATAGGGTAGCAAAGAACGGGTGTGGTACAGGGGTCCCACAATTGGGATCCCGACAGTCATTAGCCCAACATCGGGATCCCGACTGGCCGGACTCAGACAGCATGGCGAGCACAACAAAGCCCCTTACGGGCACGCTACACGAGCCACCTATTCTATCCTCCCTCTATGGGGGTCGTGGACCCCCACGAGGGAAAATAGCAGACGGCAGTCAGGAACCCAGCTGTCGGTTTTTTGACAGTCGGGATCCCGACGTCGGGATCCCGACGTCGGGACCCCGTCCGGCACCCGCAAAAAAACAGCACTATAGGTTTATTCTAGTTGCTTAGCAAGGCTGTGAATTTGCAAACCAAACCTCGTAGCGTGTGTTCGCAGGCACTGGCTGTGAATGGATGTTTAACATAAACATCCATTCGCAGGCTGCTTGGGGAACGCCCACATCATTTAATGGTCGACGAATGACGATTGATATAAATATATTTTTACTACCGTACATCCGTTATACCGTTCTTCTCTCCTAGACATGACTTTTGTATTCCTCTATAAAAATTTTTTTTTAAAGTGTTATTCTGGTAACGCAATATATGAAACAACAACTGCAAAATAAGCATTTAATATAATCATGTTTGCTTTTATATATTCTGCTGTTCTTTAGGCTGTTGTCCTACAGATAATATAGTGTTTGTGCTGTTACAGAAACTCAGCTCCTAGTAGTAGTATGTTTATTTATAAGGCGCCACAAAGTGTCTGCAGCGCCGTACATAGCAAACAAAAAAAATGACAAGGTAACGTACAGGGTGTGTTGATAAAATACAGCATAAATATGGGTATAGCTGGTAGAACTAAAATCAGCATCAGTTCTGAAGTAGGTGTCAAAATTGTTGAGGAGACTGAAGATGAAGTAGAGGAAGGGAAGAACCGGGCAGGAGCACTGGTGAGGTAAAGAGGTAGGGCGAGTACTTGAGGAAGGAGGGCCCTGCTCATAAGAGTAAACAGACCAAAAGGAGGTGGGTGGACGAACGAAAAACAATAGGATAAGTAGGAACGGATGGAGGGATAGGGTAGGCAGGATAGGAGGAACAAAAGAGGTTAGGAGGAGGAGGGATAGGCTAGTCGGAAGAAGTGGGTTTTGAGAGAGCGCTTGAAGGAGGTAAGGGAATCAGAAAGCCTGATGGGTGGCGGAAGGTTGTTCCAGTGCAGGGGGGCAGCGCGAGAGAAGTCTTGGACACGGGAGTGGGAGGAGGTGATTAGGTGAGAGGTCAGTCGGCGGTCAGCGATGGAGCGAAGAGGACGGGAGGGTGTGTGGATAGAGATCAGTGAAGAGAGGTAAGGAGCGGTGGAAGAGGAGAGAGCCTTGTAGGTGGTGGTGAGGAGTTTAAGGAGAACTCGGAAAGGAATGGGGAGCCAGTGAAGAGATAGACAGAGGAGGGAGGTAGAGGTAGAGCGGCGGCAGAGGAAGATGAGCCTAGCAGCAGCGTTAAGAGTGGATTGGAGAGGTGCGAGGCGGGTGAGAGGTAGCCCAGAGAGAAGGATGTTGCAGTAGTCAAGGCGGGAGATGACAAGAGAGTGAATGAGAATTTTGGTCGCGTCAGTGGAGAGGAATGGTCTGATGCTCCTATGCATTATTATAGGCTAATTGACTTTATAACCCTTTAAGTGCCAACGTTGCTGTGAGAGATGTGCAAAATATCCGCTTAAAATGCCAGCGACAGCATTTTTTTTGGGGGGGGGGCAATATTTAAATAAACTTTAATTAATTGACTTCAGATCATTTTGCTGACAATAGCTAAAGTGATTCATATTCCTTAACTACGGCCCTGGCATTTTTAGGGGATATTGTGCACATCTCTTTCAGCAACATTGGCACTCAAACAGTTAATGGATATCTATGTAACCCTGTATAAACACCAGAGAGAGGGCTTCTCCCTGGTTAATATATATTGCTGTGTATACCATCGATATTGTTCCCCGACAGCACACTGCCATCCCGTTCTTCCTCGCAGGGTACCTGCAGATGTCACAAATTAAAGGAATCTTGTCTCATTTTGTGTGGGGGGACTTTCATTTGTTTTCTCTGTAAAGCCATCGACAATCAATACAATGATCTATGTACTAAGAGTTGCTTATATAGTTCCTACATTTTACCACCACGGCTTTGGAGCGTTGCTGTAAACTGGCATCGGGGAGAATATGCAAATGCTTGTAAGCCCGCTCAAAGCTAATGCTTCGAAAGCTAGTAAATATAGTTTCACTTGCTGCCAACAGATGGCAGTGTGAATAGTATAGAAAAATGTGCCAGCACTGGCTATTCCAATGATTTAGATAAGACAGTTCTCAGTATAATAAATGTAATAATTACATATAGCATGTAACATATACATATAGACATATAAAAAATATTGAGCAACTTGATAAAATATATATATCTCAGGGATATTGATGTGAGGTTAGAGCTCAGTGCCGGTTGGCTCGTTTAGGACTTCAGAAGTAGGTGACAACAAGAGTCCTGTAGTGCCCTATAATTTCAAGGGCTCAAGCCCTCCCTATTTGGCATCTTCTCCTTTTTGGCTGTAACCCTTTAGGAATAGTGCAGGTATCCCAATAACTGTAAGGTCCGCAGAGCCGGCCTTAGGCATAGGCAAACTAGGCAATTGCCTAGGGCAGTGATTTTCAACCTTTTTACCTTGCGGCACACTAAATAAGATTTTAAAATTGCCAAGGCACACCATGAGATCCCCACAGGGCAAAACACATTAGCCCCCATAGGAAAAAAACAAACCTATTGCCCCCCATATAAAAAACAATCACACTGGTCCCCACAGGTAACACAAATAAAATACATTGGCCCTTTAAATGAAAAGAAGAGACCAGTAAATAACACTTGAACTGGTGGTGGCTGTAAACTGCTTTGGACATCTCTAGATCTGGGGGCACACTTGAGAACAGCTCAAGGCACACTAGTGTGCCACGGCACAGTGGTTGAAAACCACTGGCCTAGGGCATTTGGAATGCCTAGGGGCATCGGCAGCTTCTGCTGATTAAAATGATATGCAGCATGCCAATATTCTGCATGCGAGTGAGGCTGTATCTGCATATGAATGAGTGTATTCATGGAAATCACTGTAACATAGCATTCCGTATGCAGGTACAGCAACAGTCGCACACTGAATATAGGCATGCCACATATCATTTTAATCATCGGACGCTCCTTGTGTGTGCTGGTCATAACAATGCAAATAAGAGGAATTTTCAGCAAAAAAGGCACCAAACGTTAGCAGAACTGGCCAGGAGCTGCATGGCCTATTGAAGCAAGATGTATGAGGAAACATCTGTATCCAAGTAGAGGCAGAGGTCACAGTGTAAGCGGCTGTGCGAGTGCTGTCTGCGGGTGGGATGGTTGTGCAATAGTGTTCGGCATATGTGTAAGGGGCATTATGTGTGTCATGTATAAATGCATTAATAATGTGCGACATATGTGTAACAGGCATTATGTGTGTCATGTGTATAAGTGCATTAATAATGTGCAACATATGTGTAATGGGCTTTATGTGTGTCATGTGTATAAATGCATTAATAATGTGCAACATATGTGTAACATGCATTATGTGTGTCGTGTATAAGGGCATTAATAATGTGCAACATATGTGTAAGGGGCATTATGTGTGTCATTATGTGTATGAAGGGCATTAATAGAGGTTGGCATAATGTGTAAGGGATATTATGGTTATAAGGACATTAATAATGTGTGTCATGTGTAAGGGGCATTACTGTGTGGTATTATCAGGGGTGGCGAGAGAAAGGGGTAGGGGTACAAATTACCCAGGCCAAAGTCTGATGGAAGGGCCCAGTGGGGGCCCCCTCCCCTTAAGTGACAGCAGCAGCTGCAGCTCTTCTCCTCTGCCCAGCACACACTGCTTTGTGCTGGGTTGCAGTGTGGCCATGGAGGTGCTTAAAATACAATATTTTCTCAGGATTTTTTTCTAAGGGTATATTGTGAATAATGTGAGGAGTAATGTACATAAGGTAAAGTGGTACTACTGTGTGATGTAACGTGAATAAGGGACAGCATTGCATGATATAAAGTGAATAAAGTTGCACTACTGTGTGGCATAATTTGAATTGGGGGTACTATTGTGTGGCCATGCCCCTTCCCAGCAAGAACACACGCCTGTTTGGGCTGCGCACCAAATGTGTGCGCTGTTTCTATTTAAAATATTGCGGGTAGGGGCACCAAAATGATGACTGCTATGATGAGGGTTGATGGTGCTGGGAAAGGGGAGCAGGGTCAGATGTGGAACTAGTGGCGGTGCTAGGGAGCACCAGCCAAAATCTTGCCTAGGGCATCATTTAGGCTAGGGCCGGCTCTGAGGTCCAGATGGAAATGGACGTCGGTGGGAGAATGGACTGGTCACACAGCAAGGATGGATTTGTCAGCAAAACTTTAGAAATAGCTCCATGCGTTTCCCCGGATGTCATGTGTCCGGCTTCCTCAGGAGCCGGAGCAAGTGTGGCAGTGTAAGCTTGCTCGAAGCAAATGCTTCCAAAGCTAGTAGATGTACAGTAGTTTCACTTAAGGTGTGTACACACGGGGTGGCGATATTGGCTGAAATCGATGGCAATATGGTTGTTGAGCGATTTGCGATTGCGATGAGCATGCTCCTGCGACCAGCGGCTTCCCCCGGGGCTGAGCAAGGATTCCCTTCTGCTGCTACTCCCTCCTCCCTTCGCGTCCCTCCGCCGCGTTTGGGTCTCTCTCCCCTCCGCCGCGTGATAGTAGCAGCGTCTGCTGCTGCTCCCTCCCTCCTCCGTTCGGGTGTCTCTCCCCCCGCCACGCGATAGCAGCAAGCAGACGCTGCTACTCCCCCCTCGCCCCGCCCCCTGACAGTAGCAGTGTCTCCTTTTCATCAGCAATATGATTGTTGGCGATATATTGCTAGTAATATATCGCTACACACCATTAATGCCAACAGATGGCAGTGTTTTGGAGTCACATGGACACTAGACATATTTGTATATTATAAATCTATCATTCCAATTCCTCTGCAGGAGCGCTGGTTACTGATAATTGTGCCGTGGTTGATGATGTAACCTCTGGGTATGACTGCGCCTCTGTGACAGCCACAAATTTATATTCAATCCACCACCCACCCTTGACATCCTGGCATTACTGACTATGGGGCATATGTACTAAGCCTGTGAAAGAGATAAAGTGAAGAAAGATTAAGTACAAGTCATTCAGATCCTAGCTGCCATGTTACAAGTATTTACAATGACAGTTAGGAGCTGGTTAGTTGGTAATGTGCAGTTTATTTATTTACTAAAGGTTGATTTTTGGACAGCTTAAAAGTGAAGTTAGACTTGCAGGACTAATAGTGTGTACACACTCTAAAACTAATTTATTAACAGATAATTTTTTTAATATAAATACTCATTTTTAAATGTTAGTGAATGTTTGTTATAGTCTTTTATGCCCAACATAGACAAAATCAATCTAAATTCTGAAATCGGAGTGGAAAAATCGCTTAAAAATTGTCCATTGGTAATATACTGTACCACTTTATCTCCATCCACTTTATCTCTCTCCAATGCTTAGTAAGAGGGGTGTGCAATATGTTTCTGGATATACAATGCATAGGTAGAGTAGGTACAATCTGACTATCTGGTTGTGAACTGTAATCTCTGGCCTATGAATCCACCCAGGAGCTTGGCCATCTGCTTTATAGTCCAGACCTGGCTCCCAGCGACTTCTTCATGTTCCCACAATACAATATGCGGGGGTTACATTTTGAGTCGCCGGACACTGAAGCGGAGACCTCTATCTAGCGCATTTAGAAGACATTCCTGCCTCAGACTGGTCCAGCTGCTTCCCTGAGTGGTTTGCGCACATGTAACTATGCATAGACTCCTCTGGTGAATACTTTGAACAAAAATGTTCATTTTGTTTATAAATGTAATATTTTTGTGCGCCCGGTAACTTGTTGCACACCCATTGTACATCTACCCCTAAGAATGAACAGGTCAAGTTATGAAAATAGATCAATACAGTCAAATGGGCGCCACTTGGTACTCGGTCTTCCAGCAGCTTGCTGATGCCAGTCTCTGTAATGATGAAGGGTGATATGTAATGTACCATCTAGTAACGTAGAGCATAGAGTCCTTATTCATTCATTCGGTCCCCGGCGTCTTCGCACCGGGGACCGATGTTTCTGTCCTGCGCATGCGTATAATCGCTTATGCACATGTGCAGGGCTCCTGCGTGGGTGCCTTCACCAACTTGCATAGTCGGCGTGGAGCTCGCACAGGGGCGTGGAATGGAGGCGGGCATGGGGGCGTTCGCATGTGAACACCCTGCATTTGCTGGGCTTACCATGGGCTTTCACATACCATGCAAACGCAGACGGGTACCTGCCTGCCAAGGGTGGGGGGTGGGGGGTCGGACGTCACCGGATGTCAGCCGGCCGCCCAGTCCAGGATGCCGCAAGTCTACTTCAGCAGAGACTGACTTCGATTTGCGAGTACTGAAAAATCATTCTATGGTCGTGACCGCGGAATGATTTTGGGCCCCTACGCTACCCTGCGAGTGGATGTTTATGCAAAACATCCATTTGCAGTGCTGTGGGCATATTTGCTGGGTGGCGGGGGGGGGGATGTGCATTCGTATGCCCGGCAGGCGGCGTTGATGTGGCTCGCTAAGCTGCAAAATACCGCTGTGTAACAAGTGCACCAGAATCAGGCCCATGGACCGGAGACAACCGGATACTAATAATATATAATACTGTCTTACTTACATCATAGTTACCTCCCCTCCTGCATTCTGCAGGGGACTCCCTGACATAGCAGCAATCTCCCTCTCTCCCTCATTAGTCTAGCAATCTCCCTCATGTCACCTAGCCCACATTACACTGTTACATCATAGTTACCTCCCCTCCTGCATTCTGCAGGAGACTCCCTGACATAGCAGCAATCTCCCTCTCTCCCTCATTAGTCTAGCAATCTCCCTCATGTCACCTAGCCCACATTACACTGTTACATCATAGTTACCTCCCCTCCTGCATTCTGCAGGAGACTCCCTGACATAGCAGCAATCTCCCTCTCTCCCTCATTAGTCTAGCAATCTCCCTCATGTCACCTAGCCCACATTACACTGTTACATCATAGTTACCTCCCCTGCTGCATTCTGCAGGGGACTCCCTGACATAGCAGCAATCTCCCTCTCTCCCTCATTAGTCTAGCAATCTCCCTCGTGTCACCTAGCCCACATTACACTGTTACATCATAGTTACCTCCCCCCTGCATTCTGCAGGGGACTCCCTGACATAGCAGCAATCTCCCTCTCTCCCTCATTAGTCTAGCAATCTCCCTCATGTCACCTAGCCCACATTACACTGTTACATCATAGTTACCTCCCCTCCTGCATTCTGCAGGAGACTCCCTGACATAGCAGCAATCTCCCTCTCTCCCTTATTAGTCTAGCAATCTCCCTCATGTCAATCTAGCCCACATTACACTGTTACATCATAGTAACCTCACCTCCTGCATTCTGCAGGAGACTCCCTGACATAGCAGCAATCTCCCTCTCTCCCTCATTAGTCTAGCAATCTCCCTCATTTCACCTAGCCCACATTACACTGTTACATCATAGTTACATCCACTCCTGCATTCTGCAGGAGACTCCCTGACATAGCATCATTCTCCCTCTCTCCCTCATTAGTCTAGCAATCTCCCTCATGTCACCTAGCCCACATTACACTGTTACATCATAGTTGCATCCACTCCGGCATTCTGCAGGAGACTCCCTGACATAGCAGCAATCTCCCTCTCTCCCTCATTAGTCTAGCAATCTCCCTCATGTCACCTAGCCCACATTACACTGTTACATCATAGTTACCTCCCCTCCTGCATTCTGCAGGAGACTCCCTGACATAGCAGCAATCTCCCTCTCTCCCTCATTAGTCTAGCAATCTCCCTCATTTCACCTAGCCCACATTACACTGTTAATGTTTTGGGGAAAAAAGGAATGAGAGACAGATACATTTACATTGAATCATCAGCACCTTTCCCCAGCACTTTACCAAGTATAGTAGCTCTTACTAACTGCTCTGGGGCTCATCTACATTCATCACAATCTTTTTCCCCAATTTCAAAATATATGGAAGTAGCCCCGCCCTTTGGGTGGAGCATGACACGCCCCCTCAATGGGGCACTGTGCAAAATTCTGCTACCAACCACAATCTCCCTGAAACTACTTTTCAAAAGTAGGCAAGTATGCCTTACATGCTTTAAGGGTAATTACCTTTTCTGGAAATAAACAAGCAGCAGAGTCATACTTCTGTTATCTGTGCCTCCTGACCACATACAGAAAATGATAGCAATGCAGCAGTCTGCGGAGCACTGCATCCTCTACAGTTATATAGGGATTACCCTTTGCCATCTTGTGATTCATTGCATGAGCTACAAAGTCATCAAAACCTCATTACTTCTTATCGGGTCATTTAGTGTGCAATGCTCCTGGGCAGCGGGCAGTGCCAAGATCCCTTCTGGTGATTTCATTACCCGTAAATGTCATGAACTTCGTTTACTGCATGTTTCTGTAGCTAGATGATTTATGCACGTCTGTGCTGGGCCGTAGGCTCTGCTTGGTAGCAATAGGATAATGGCGCTGGAAGGTTGGAGATGACTCATAGTGTGTGGAACAAAACTCTTCAAGTTTTAAAAGCTGTAAATGAACAAATTTGGAATCTGTTTTTCTCAACCCAGCAGAAGATCACTGTGCACTTGATTCAGATGTAGGCGCTAGCAAACATCAGGAGCAAGCATGAGTCTGAGACGCACTGTGTATGCGTGCCAATGGTTACCACCGCGGATTCATATAAAAATTGCATGGACATCCATGGAGTTTTAATGGGCATTCCATGGTGTTGACTAGGGGATGGCTTATGGGAATGGCGTTTTGGTGTCAGGGTCTGTGCCTAAAGATGGAATTCCGCTGATGCCTGCACCCCGTAGACCCACAGGTTTTCTGTGCCTGTCATAGTGTTACCATGTAGGCATATAGATATTGTTTTATACCATCATTAATGTAATGTGATTTTAACCATAGTATTATATGTATGTGTATATAAAAATAGGAATAGCTTAATAATCAGAGTTTAATGTTTAGACATTGTAATTTAGCTTGTTTTACTAAATAATATGAATGACCACTTTGTAACATATCAAATGCAACTGAATTCATTTAGGAGACAAAATGTCTAAGGCATGCTGGTTAGCAGATGGAGATGTGTTGATTCACCCCCAGTCAAACTTGTACATAATTAGCACAGACTATATATGTTTAGCAAAAGCAAGCAAACTATTGTCTAGTTATATTACAGGACAAGATACAACTGTTTATAGTCACACCCTAGAGGTGGAATAAACCAGGCGCACTTCAAAGAGAACAAACAATGTCAAATGCCATCAAACACAAGGTCCCACCATGCCCACATCCTAGAACATCTGAACAAACAGGAAAACCATAAAACTTGACATCTGGGAATATCAATAATGCCCCGAGAACAGGCAAACTCAATGGGTGAATCTGCAATATAAGGGAGGTATGGATAGTTAGTAGTCAGTTCAGATCAGAGGGACGGCTGAGAAGGAATGGGCTGGAGTGTTGGTCACAGGTAGCTATCGGTATTCACTGGTCACTATGCCCATGTAACTTGTAAGTATGTCATTTATGTCAGTATCGTAGCAGTCTAAGTGTGTCAATTGTTTAATGTAATTTCATGTAATATAAGCAAGGAGGCGTATATAAATATATATATAATAGCATATACATAAATCACTGTGTTAATCTATTCTGTATGGTTTGTTTTGCCTGTAAATAAATATCAGACTTTCTGAGCTAAAATTACAAGTCACGAACTCTTATATTTGGGGAATCAAATTATGACAAGTACTCTGCATATTGTATTGTAAAGTCTATTAGAATATAATTGCAGATGTCAAATATATATGTTATTATATCAATACCAGATATAATAAATATATTTTATATAATATTTCAATCTCAATAACTATTATTGGGATAAGATAGATATATGATTCCTAAAACTCAACAATGGCGACCACGGACGGGACTTGTACATTTTGGTATCTGATTGTATGATTATAATATTTATAAGGAGTAGCAGATGCGTGAAGCTGGCTACCTAACCTACAGAATCACAGTGAGGATGTATCTAGAAAAACGTAATACTATTGTGTATTTTTATCTTGCATTGTTTGTAGACCTAGAATAGTGTATTGGTAAAAACAGAACTGATATTCCATTGCTACAATTATCTGGGAGTGCACGCTTAGATATTGATATATGGCATCATTCAGCAACATTTTTAACTAAGACTATATTTACTAGGCTCAGCACAAGGGCTGGTTAGCCTGCTGACACATTGCAAGATCACAGTGGGGTATGTTACTAAATAGGCACATGATAATTGTAAGGCCTAGAATAAAATAGAATGGAAATGAGCATTTCCAAATAAATGATAATTAGTACCAGATATTAGAGTTAACCTTGAGAATCCGGACACTCTCATTGGGAGGATATCTTGTGTACAAAATATAAATATAGCATTGCAAAACGTGTGCAATGCTGAAGTCACATAAAGTTGCAGTGGCATTCAGGAAAATGCCCAAAACTGCTACTTTAGGAGCTAAAGAGAAATCAGGTTCACGCCTCAAGAGGGCATGCCTGAAAATGAATGCAAAGGTGCATTCCTTCTTAAAATCCCTAAAGGTTAAGACGTGTACTCAGAAGAATTCTGAGACAAAAGTAAATTTTCTGGCAGATTGTGAACAAACTGCCCAGATCTCTCATGAAGGGATCACAGAAGCACCCAGCATAGGTGTTAGGAGCAGGGATGAGACCACAGAGGGGCTCATTCACAAACAGACTACAAAGTCTGAAATGGTCACAGATGCTAATCAGGGCTCTGTAATAGAGAGAGAATGTAATACTGTGCATGATGTACCTATACTCAAAGCGCACATTACTGCAAATAAGGCAGGAGCAATGAAAGATATCCCCTGCACTGTTTTGATTAAGGGGGGAGATCAGTACATTGAGGAGAGTGATTCTGCAGAATCCACTCTCACAGCCCCCATTGTGACAAAGAAACTTGTGTTGCCCTCAGGGAAAGGGGAACAGACAACAGCCTTGTATACACACACTCCAATCGTAGGTAAAGTTGTCACAGAGTTAAAAGAGCAAATGTATTCAGCCACAAATATGTTTGAGCTGAGCAATAGCATGAATTTAGGAGTGCATGTTAATTCCCAAAGTAACAATACCTTTGCCTCCCCCACACTGCACCCAGCGACATCTAGTGATGTCCACAGTCTCTCAGAGAGACCAAATGCAAAGTGTCAATCTAGAAACACTACACCAAGTTTCAGCAATGATACAAAGTGTCACCAGGATGAATATGTTTTTGTACCCTGGAAACCTAACAATTTTGTTATAGATCTGGACAGGCAGAAAGCCCTCCTGAAACCTGCAAAAGGTATCCGGCACGGATTAACAAGTTTCTCTCCCCACAAGAATATTTTCCAGGGCTGGCAAAATTCTCCAAGGCTGAAGAGTCGCACTGAACAGCAAGCACTGCAGATGGAGAAGTGCTGGATTCAGACCACTTCAGGGAGTGCAAACACAAGTCAGACGGTGGTATCACTTATTTTACTTTTAAAACCCAATGTAGCCATTGTTTGCTTTGAGAGGATCTCACATGTTAAACCAGCCCAGTTTTCCAAGTTAAATTTGCCCAGCATCATATATGCAGCAGAGTTTGTGCTGTCAATGACACACAAAACTACAGAAAGTAAAGACTGCCACGGACCAGCAACCATTGCTAGTTATTAAGTCCTTAAAAACCATAGTTATGGAAAGTCTGCATCTGGCAGCATAGAGGAGAGAAATGGTACAAACCAGAAAACATGGCCAGCAATGTTGGACCAGCAGATAGCACAATGCAATGTCACACCAGTATGTAAATAGCATAGTAATTGTATTTCTTTTTGTTTCAATTTTAGCCCTGCACAGCAGCCTGATGGACGCAAAGTTTTAAAGAAAGCCCCAAGTCGCAACAACAACCTCTACTAAACCTTTTATTGCTGCAATTATGCAAAGAGCCAGTCTCCTGCACAGTCAGTATCTGTGACCTAAGGTGGATCCAAAAACTGTCACATGGACAAAAATCAAAGGACCTTTGTTTTTATTAGTTTCTTTTTCTTTCTTCAGTCCTTCAGAGAAGGAAAAGGTTTAACTACAGCAACTATTTGTTTTCTGGACACATGGACAAAATCCCCTTTTCTCTTCTTCAGGAGAAGTTCATTAACCCCCTCACTACCGCAATCATTGTTTGTTTGTTTGTCAGGACACTGTGACACACTGGCATGTATTCAATGCTCCTATGTCGCTGTAAATAACGGTGAGTGTGCATGTTTTTTGGAGAGTGGTGAACTTTTCTCTCCTATTTTGGGCTTCCCTCTATTCAGCTCTGTTGCTTCTCCAAAAATATTTTGCGAAGCTAACTCAGTTCACCCTTCACTTCTCACCATTTCTGTTCAATGGGGATTTTAGTGTCTCTCTCCAAAAGTGTATTCAATGCACAAATTGCGAGTCCTGCTGGTTTCTTTTTTTACAGCAGTTCACCATTTTTCCCTCGGCATCTTTTTTAGGTGAACTGTAGGACTATCTTTGTTAAAGTTGTTATTTTTTTTGTTTTTTATGGCTTATAAATTAAAAAAAATGTACTCTAATGTATTTATTGCAAGTGCCATAATGCTGTACTTCTATATTAATTTATTTGGAATTAATAAGTTATTTTAATGGTAACCAATAAGAAATCATTTTGGAATGCTCCTAGTAATTTCCCATGCTTCCTCACCTAACCCCCAAACAGGCTTTTAAACACACTAACAATTATAAAATAAATTAAATAAAAACACAGGGCAAAGAAACAATGCTAAAAGCACAACACAAGGATAAAGGCCAAACAGAACAAAATACACCCTGCACAAACCCAATTAAAATAGTCACACAGCCATTTGTTGTAAAATAAATACTGAACAAAACATTTACCTTTCTAAACCTTTGTAAAAAAATACAAGTCCACAAATGTGAGGAACACGCTGCTGAGAATATCCCAGTCTGACCAGCTCACAGAGCAGGAGATAACAGAAGTCTCCAGTTACAGCTCTCCCATTTGAACTCGCATAATTATGCTAAGTTCGCAAAAGGGGTCAGTGAGCTGGACACACGTTGAATACTGAGGAAGCCAGAAATGAGGAGATAAGAAAAAGTGGTGAGCACTTCAGCGAGATCACAGGGACACAGAACAGTGAGCGGTGAGCCAGACTCTCAAAAAACATTGAATACTCCTCATGGACATTCCATTTACAGTGTGCATCATTCTCACCACCAAGTATGCAGAATCCTTTTGTACATACATTTTTAATTGCCGATCAAGTCACACATATGATCTTCATTCTTATGTCATTGTATATACCTTGTAAATATTTGTTTTCTTTTTCTTCTTCTTATTCTTATTATTATATGCTGATTATATATATACGCTTCCTTCTCAAAAAGCTTCAAACTAATTTAAATATCAGACAAAGAATGGTATGCCTTACATCAAATTGGAAAAGAAAAATGTTTTGTTAGTTGTTGGGATGGATCATTCTCTTAATACAGACTTAACCAAGTCTAAGAGAATGAATAATAGCATAGATGGAATATTGTAGTTATTGTATATGCACATGGCTGCATACCACACAACACTGGATGCCAAACCCATTCTTAACAGATATTTAATATTTGTTTGAAGCAAAATCAGTCATTTGTTGTATTGATGGGATGTTTTCATAGATATGTCAAATCAAAATATTATTGTTAGTTATTGGATTTAGCTGGTGTATGGTTATTTTAGTTTAAGATAACATAGTATATAGGACAGGATAGGTAAGAGATCAGAGACTGAATGGTGAAATTATTCAGTGAGGAAAAATTTAGTATAAATGGAGTGGATCCTTTAGAATCTACCCCAGACATTTACCTGCCAATGCCTGAAGATAAATGTTCTTATCAACAACTAAAGGAAAAATACTTAGTTAAAGTTTCAACTGCTGTATTCAACGTCACAAACTGTTTTGTTCAACACAACGAGGTTGGGGTTAAAGAGAGACATGGACACTGATCATGATTGCAGCGCGATAATCTTAAAGGTCGCACAAGGACACTTGTCACGATCACAGCGATAATCGTAAAGGACATACAAAGCAAACTCGCTAAGGACTGCATTAATGAGGGTTATCAAAGGCCCCCTGCTTTGCAAAACTGTGGTGAAGAAATTTATCAAAACCACAGCACTCCAAGGGCCACACACATTCCCTCTATACATGGCAACATGGCAAGCAAGTCAACAGCGTCTATGAAGAATTCTACTTCTACGTCCACCATACTGCAAATGTAAAGTGTCTCCAAGAACTGCAACCCACACAGGTGACAGCCCTCAGCCAGGAAATCACTGTGAGCAACAGTACAAGGAAAGTGTCCTCACTCATCGACCAAACAACATCTACAAGGCAAGCTGTGGCGTGGCATATAACTGTCTGTAGCAATGAAAATATTTTCCTCATGAATACTGAATATAAATAACCTCTGTCCCTGGTCAAATTTAGTTATTATAGGGTAAATTAGGTTAATTAAATGAAGGATATTTCATATCAATGGTTAAT
Organism: Crinia signifera; assembly: GCF_055691185.1. Lineage (NCBI taxonomy): Eukaryota > Metazoa > Chordata > Amphibia > Anura > Myobatrachidae > Crinia > Crinia signifera. Next base: position 33,697,807 of record NC_139221.1, read on the forward strand.
TTATGGTTAGGATAGTTTGGAAAAGAAATGTTTGGAAATATATAAGAAACAATTATGGTAATTTACTGTGTGACCAATCAAAATAATTTCTCATGGTCACAAGTGGGGGACTGTTACCATGTAGGCATATAGATATTGTTTTATACCATCATTAATGTAATGTGATTTTAACCATAGTATTATATGTATGTGTATATAAAAATAGGAATAGCTTAATAATCAGAGTTTAATGTTTAGACATTGTAATTTAGCTTGTTTTACTAAATAATATGAATGACCACTTTGTAACATATCAAATGCAACTGAATTCATTTAGGAGACAAAATGTCTAAGGCATGCTGGTTAGCAGATGGAGATGTGTTGATTCACCCCCAGTCAAACTTGTACATAATTAGCACAGACTATATATGTTTAGCAAAAGCAAGCAAACTATTGTCTAGTTATATTACAGGACAAGATACAACTGTTTATAGTCACACCCTAGAGGTGGAATAAACCAGGCGCACTTCAAAGAGAACAAACAATGTCAAATGCCATCAAACACAAGGTCCCACCATGCCCACATCCTAGAACATCTGAACAAACAGGAAAACCATAAAACTTGACATCTGGGAATATCAATAATGCCCCGAGAACAGGCAAACTCAATGGGTGAATCTGTAATATAAGGGAGGTATGGATAGTTAGTAGTCAGTTCAGATCAGAGGGACGGCTGAGAAGGAATGGGCTGGAGTGTTGGTCACAGGTAGCTATCGGTATTCACTGGTCACTATGCCCATGTAACTTGTAAGTATGTCATTTATGTCAGTATCGTAGCAGTCTAAGTGTGTCAATTGTTTAATGTAATTTCATGTAATATAAGCAAGGAGGCGTATATAAATATATATATAATAGCATATACATAAATCACTGTGTTAATCTATTCTGTATGGTTTGTTTTGCCTGTAAATAAATATCAGACTTTCTGAGCTAAAATTACAAGTCACGAACTCTTATATTTGGGGAATCAAATTATGACAAGTACTCTGCATATTGTATTGTAAAGTCTATTAGAATATAATTGCAGATGTCAAATATATATGTTATTATATCAATACCAGATATAATAAATATATTTTATATAATATTTCAATCTCAATAACTATTATTGGGATAAGATAGATATATGATTCCTAAAACTCAACAATAGGCAGGTGCAATGCCCGATAGTGCGGCCAATTGATCCACTAATGTGCGTCTTGGCACACACAGGCATATTTGCTTGTGGCAGGTTGTTATCTCAGTACACCATTGGTTCTAGCATTACCATATAGGCACAGTAGCCCCTGCATTCCCCTCTGAATCAGTCCCGGTCTAAGAAGAGCAGGTACCTGGAGTCTTATGGCGCTCTTCAAAAAGTGATGGGCGAATTTGATTACAAACAACCTTTCAGTACTCTAAACAACTGAGATCGATATAACCGCACAAATAGCATGGTGGAGACCACATTATTCAAAAAGCCAATAATGATCATTGATTTGGATCAGATTATTATCAGGCATTACACTCACAAAGTAATAAGGAAAATAGTCTCATATCTAACACTATGTTGTGTTCCAAACAGGTAACGGAATTGTTGTTGCCATGACGCTGTGGAATTCCCAGAAGATGGATATCAAAAACATTCAAAAACAAGATTCTGCTCTAGATTACAAAGGGCAATCTGACCGCCAAATCATGTGAACTCCTACTGAATATAAATAATGTTCAGCTAACACATGGTTCTGAATGCCACCCAAACGGAAGTCTTCATTGTAGGTGATGGTCTTCTTCCTTTAGACAAGTACAGGCTGAAAGTTTGGAGAATTAAGAAAGTGTGGTGACCAGTCTTCTTAATATCGGTGGAGGTCACTGGTTCCTGACATGTTTTAAAGATAGCAACTTAAATGAAAAGTTGAAAAGGTTGAAAAACAAACGATCTTCATTAAGGAACTATTTATTCATGGAAAGATCAACTTTTTTTTTATTTTCAAAATCGTGCTCTGAAATGAAATCAACCTTTTAAGATTCATAACCATGCTCTCACGTTCCGTGTGCGTCCCTCTTTTATTTCAGAGAAACAGCTGAAGGTTGATGATGTTCCTACCAGGGCTAGGAGGATAAAATATCAAAAGCTCCCATGAACCTGTGCCAAAACCTCTGCCTTTTGTAATGCCCACTATACGTCAAATGCCAAAAGCCGAGATTGATGATAAACAAACCTCCTTGCGCACAGATGTTCTCCTAGAGAAGGAACTGGAATTGTTTTATTTACATTGCCAAGAAATGTACCTTGTGCAGATGATTTTCTAGGCATCCATCAGCCGAGTGTAGTTCAGAAATAGACATACATAAATAAATATCCACACACAAGGATTGAAATAATAATTAGCCATGTGTTGTGGCTTCTGTTCTGCTCCCAACAGGAAGCAGGCATCTGTACGCTCAGGAAGGGTCGGCCTTGTGCAATCACATCTATACGGTAGGGCTGTATGGATGTGTTTCTCATTATGGAAACACACTTCCTGTCTGAATGTAATCTTAGTTCAATAAGCAGATTCCATGAAGTCAACACAAGTCTGTATTTTCTAATTCTGCTAATTAACATATAGCAATGGTCAAAGACTTGACTCCAATGAAAGAGTTGGTTACCAGTATCCCCTATTGTTCTCTTTTTTTGTTGCACCAAATCCATATGTTCTGGGCACTGTCTGACAACATTTCTTTCCATTTTAATATATTTTATACTCTAATTTTGGCATGGTCAATAATGGGGATAATATTAACTGCTGCTGATACACAGGGGTGCTGGGAAGGAGGGGGGGTGAACTGATTGGCCAGGCCAGAGGAGCCCAGGTCAGCTGCTGATGGGGATATGCTGTATTTCTACCATTGCAACATGCATTATAGTATTTTAATTAGTTGTTTTTTGTTTGTTTTTCAGATCAGTCATGGACCCACCTCACAGATACAGTTCCGCTCCCTTCCAGTATCCAGAACCAACTCAGGACTTGATAAATTGTACGATCAATCAGGTTCTGGCATTGAAAAAAGGCAGGGACAGAAATTCTGTGTCACTGAGAAGAGAGGCTACAATACATGGATCATTAGATTGGACACTATTCATCCTAGAGGCTGAAATGATACAGAACCCATTGCCTGTTTTATTAATCAATGATGATGTATTAATTGCTTATTTTAGTTTATTGCCACAGACTCTACATATGAAGTCATGTAGTCATCATTCTATTAATATGGTTTAAACTTTATCTATAGTTACTGAATTCATAGTCTGTTAAGAGTCTGATGCTGACCAGTGGTGGATTCAGGGGGGTGGGACACCCAGACACCCCGGGTGAGATTTAATAGGATGAGAGATTCAGAAAGTGAGAGATTTGGGAAGAAATCTCCATTTTTTTAAAGCGGCAATCATTTACACTGCAAAACCACTTTGATTTTGCAGTGTAAATGATTGCCGCTTTAAAAAAAAACCTGGAGATTTCTTCCCAAATCTCTCACTTTCTGAATCTCTCATCCTATTAAATCTCACCCCCCTCCCCCCCCTGTCTTTTTCGGGCAGTTTTTTTTTTATTATAGCAAAATAAAGGGACAGCACTGGGAGAAATGAGGTATTGGACCCTACCGGCATCCATTAGCAATCTCTCATTATTCGCTGGGAGCTGAGTTTAGTAAGTTAGTACACCACCAGGGATCAGTCTAAAGCTGTCCTGGGCAACCTGTGGCTCTCTGGCTGTTGTGAAACTACACATCCCAGTATGCTTTGCCACAGTTTTGACATTCACTAACAGTAAAACTGTAGCAAGGCATGCTGGGACTAGAGGTTTCACAACAGCTGTAAAGACACAGGTTGGTCAGAGCTGCAGAGAGAAAGGGATCACCACTGTTCAAGAACAGACATTGATCTGGCAGTATGGAGGGCCCATTGCCTGCCACATTGTTTCACTCACACTGGTGCGGCACTGACTGCTAGCTGCTGCCACAAGCCAAGTTGGCAATTGACCAATGCATTATGTGCTATGCTAGCGGCGCACAGGGCCTGCTGTTCCCGAATGTCACTGTTTCCAATGCCTTCCTCCACATCTTGCAATATCTAAGGATATCCGCCCATTCTCTGTAAATATATATATATATATATATATATATATATATATATATATATATATATATATTGGATAGTAATCATAGAAAATGTTTAAAGGTCAATATTCTTATCAACTGCAAGTATATAGGTAACATGTATACTGTCCTGATAACAGTCACATGACTGGGGGGGGGGGGAGTCTTACGTCACCATACAGTAATAGAACTACATTCTCTGCTTCTCATTTCTTCAGCTCTCTCCTAAATCCCAAAATAAAAGGTCACAACCACAAAGGAAATTAATTGGACCCGGATTGTGTGATAATTAACTCAATATTATTTATGTAGCAGAGGAAAACACTGTATTGTGGCTTGCTGTATACAAAAGGAACCAGAGGAAATTGGAAGCTGTAGAAAGAATTCTATTGTCACTACAGTGCGCTATTCTTATTCTCCGTATCGCTTGTGGTCTGAATGGGAACAGGGCCAAGACTTAAATAGCACGGATTTGTCAGCCCTCTCTTTACATAAAGACATTTGCAGTTTCAAAGGGATATGTAGGATAATAGTGAGATTTGTGGAGATATGAGAACACAGAAGCCACAAATAAGTTCACACAAACCAGAAAAATGCTTTATAGACAACTATAGCTCGGGAACATGTGACTGGCAAGTATAAAAAGATAAAGCCACTATATAAATACATAAATGAATAAATAAATACATAAATAAAGATATAAACACATACATAAATATATAAATACGTACATAAATAAATACGTAAATAAATAAATGCATAAATATGTAAATTAAATAAATAAACTTTAAAAAAAGAATGCAAAAACCGTTCACAACGATAGGTAAAGCAAAAACCTTAGGGTAGGGTTCTGAGCACCAAGAAATCCTCCTCTCTGATTAATTTATTTTGGTAGAGGGACCACTGCTTTACAGGATTATTACATTGATACTGCTTTCACATTGCAGAAATGGGTAATGACACGGTATTCTTAAATGGGACTTTAAAACGGGTCTGAGCCTTGAGACCTTTCACATTGCAGGTGAAAACCATTTTAAAAATCATTTAATACCATTCAAACATTCAACCCGTTTAACCCTCAAGAGACACGTTTCAAGCCATTGAAAATGAGCTGTTCAAACTGCCAAAAAAAAACGTCTTTAAAACTTTTAACTTTAACCGGTAAATCAACTCTGGCACTTTCACATTGCAGCCTTAAACGTTTTAAAATGGAAAAAAACCGGCAATATACCGTTTTAAAAGTTTGATGTGAAAGGAGTATTATTCATATTCATAATAATAATAATAATAAATGTGTTTCTCTGTTCGCATAGCTACAGAAAATATCTCACTGTCCAGATTTTTTACATTTCTTATAATCACTTCCAAATTAGTTTGATCTGATAAATGACTTCCTATTAGTATAATAAAGTCTATTATATGTGATCACTTAATAAAGGAAACCTTTTTGCTACGTATTTAACCCTTTTGATTTGACCCAAGTACAACATGAATTTGTTGAAATAGGTGTGAAAATAGCCAAGCAAACATTTGTATTCATCCTAATGACCTGTAATGTTTAACATATATATAGGAAATATAATCTTTTTTGGTACTCTTTACCTAGAACGGCGCCCATCGCGACCATCGAATTCACTAAAAAACGGGTGCGATGCGATGCCCGCGATTTCCCATAGGGATCAATGTTAAAAGTGAGATTGGACGCGATTTTAGTGTTCAATGCCTCAATGCCCGCGATTTTTACATAGGAAACAATGTTAAATGGGCCACAGAGCACAAATAGTCACCATGAAGTCTGAAATGGCCCCCACAATTGTTAACGCCACCCCACGATCAACGTCAACCCGAAGCGTGGCGAGCGCAGCGAGCCCGCGAGGGGCGGCGGTACGCGTCCTCCGACCTTTTCATACCCCCACTATCCACGTCGGTGTGGAGTTGAGAATAGAATAGTGTGGCGAGCGCAGCGAGCCACCGAGCCCGAAGCGTGGCGAGCGCAGCGAGCCCCGCGAGAGGACGCGGATACCTTCACAGTTATACGCGTCCCCTCGCGGGCTTCCCAGGTGTCCATGGCGACGCGGACACCTGTGAAGCCCGCGAAGGGACGCGTTTACCTGTGAAGGTATCCGCGTCCCCTCGCGGGGCTCGCTGCGCTCGCCACACTATTCTATTCTCAACTCCATGCCGACGTGGATAGTGGGGGTATGAAAAGGTCCGAGGACGCGTACCGCCGCCGCTCGCCACGCTTTGGGTTGACGTTGATCGTGGGGTGGCGTTAACAATTGTGGGGGCCATTTCACAGTTCAAGGGCACTATTAGGGCTCTGTGGCCCATTTAACATTGTTTCCTATGGCCAAATCGCGGGCATTGAGGCATTTAACAGTAAAATCGCGTCCAATCACAGTTTTAACATTGATCCCTATGGGAAAATCGCGGGCATCGCGTCGCACCCGTTTTTTATGTGCCCGCGATTTTTTACCCCCGACGCCCGCGATGCCAATCGCGGGCGCCGTTCTAGGTAAAGAGTACCTATTTTTTACACCACGTTTTTTATTTGAATTGATGTAACAAATGTGAGCGGCGCTGGTATTTTTAGTGGATATTTTGCACATCGCTCACAGAGATGTTGGCACTCAAAAGGTTAAGTCTCTGTCCCATTAGGAAAAAAAAAACATCTTTAAATGATAAGTACTATTTGTAGATAAAAAATAAAACAGCGGTTTCATTTAGAATTTCACAATGGCCATGGAAACATCTACAGCATATGACAGTACGGTCTGCATTACAAACAAGGCAGAACAACTGGCAAGTGCTTAAATGAATGCAAATGTTTATAGTGGGTACACGCGGTTCGATGTGGATTTAGAGGGATAGAATCTGCATCTAATGTGGAAAAAAACAATTGGTTTTGATTCGATTTTGCTTCTATAAGCAAAATCGAATAGAAAATAGTGTAAATCTCACCACGTTACTCTATTAGTCTCGGGATTTCTCCTGACAGTGCGGAAATCAGAAAATCTCTCCACGTTACTCTATTAGTCTCGGGATTTCTCCTGACAGTGCGGAAATCAGAAAATCTCTCCACGTTACTCTATTAGTCTCGGGATTTCTCCTGACAGTGCGGAAATCAAAAAATCTCTCCAGAGTTCGGAGTGTTCGCAGTCCTGAATGGTCAGCATCCAGAAATCATGTTACCAACTGGTCGGCCCTCTTTGCTCCATCCATCCTGCCTCCTCTAGTCTGTGCATGCTGCCATCACTGGTCCTTCTGTGAGAACTACCTCGGCCTGCCCATTTTAAATTGTTATGGGTTTATTTATTAAGTCTGGTGAAGTGATAAAATGTAAAAAAAATACATTGCTTCCCGCAGCTCACTGAATGGTATTAGTAACCAATCTTGAACACTACATGATAATAGAATTCAGAGATATTGATTACATATACCTGCGCAGGTGTATGCTATGCCCCCAAGCCACGTCAAGGCTTCACTGTATATTGGGGGTCCCTAGCGCTATATCTAGGTGCAGGGTGCAGCACCCCAAAAACTGTCATAAGCTAGAAAGCCCAGAGCTGCACACCAGTGAGATACTATAGTGTTAATAAATATTAGTGATAGGAAGCCAAGGCTATATATAAAGAGAAATTGGCGAGACAACTCCAGGCCCCTCTGAAGATAGGCCTGTTAGACCCTGTGGGTGATCTCCTTCTGCACTGAGGTGTCTCGACAATTTGTGGAAGAACTGGGACTCCAGGAAGAGAAGATCGCAGGCAGGAAAACACCTAGAGGACACGGGGCATGGCTGGCTGTCCATGACACAGGACCATTTGATTGACTCTCTGACAAGGCCGCAAACTAGCACTGCACCAGCGGTTGGAGACTATCACTGGAGACTGATATTCAGATCCCTCCTGGAATCACTTAAGTATTAAACCATTGGAAATATGCACTTTGAGTGGGGACTATTAACTTGTGATATTTGCAAACTAACACTATTAACCGAGTACAACGGAGGAGAATCCGTTCTAACTATGCAATTACCACTAAAGCCAAACTGATCGAGTTGTGAAATATAATACATTAATTGAATGTTTGTGAGTCTTGTCTGTCTTATCGTTGGCCACGATATTATATACATTTTAATAAATATTTTGATTATTCAGTACAGCGCTGTTCCATCTTTTTTCTTTTTTACGAATCTGGTAAGAACATGACCCGAAATCTAACAAATGGTAGTAACCCTTCTGCAGCTTGGCCACAAATCGTTTCAGTCTTTTTCAAATGGCCTTGTTGAAACGCGTGAAGCCACCGAGGGGACATCATCTTGAAATTGGGGCAGAGGGACATATCTGCACTTAGCAAAAGGACCCTTTTGTTTTCCATCTGATTCTCATAAATTTTACTAAAGCTTCTAAAAAATGAAAAGAGGTGACGTTGACATTGATCATAGCAACCAATCAAATTCTATCATTTTCTAGGATGCAATAGAAATGAGAGACAGAATATGATTGGTTGTTATGGGCATCATCATCTCTTTTCAGTTTTATAAGCTTTAGTAAATGCACCCCACTCTGGCCCTTATTCTGATTGAGTCGGACGGCTGCGTGTTTGGTCGGACGGCCGATGTTTTGTGTTTGCGCATGTGCAGAGGCGTTTCTGCACGTCTGAATATGGCGTGAATTCCGTACAGAAAACGATCAGTCAGAACATTCCGAAAAGGTGGTGGAGAGGGGCGTGAAGGGCTGTTTGGGCTCATTACCATATGCGTACGCCCAGAGTTTCATGGGCGTTCCCATGAAAATGCTGGGCATACGTATGGTAATCCGGCCATGACGCACATGTTGGGGGCGGACAGCTGACATAGCCAAATGCCAGCTGCCCACCCATATCCCTACTTTCGCACTGAGAAATGTCAGTGTGGTCTGGAGCACTCGGAGCTGTCTGACCGCTCGGATCTTCATTTGATTGTCGGCGACCATCGGAGGATCCCACAGATGGGGGAGTTGTTCACATGAAACATCCACTCACGTCTCACTGCATTCGAAAGGTGTGTGTGATCCATGCGGTAGGCAGGGCTAAGACACTCGGTGGCCGTCCAAAAATACGCATATGTCCGAGTCAACTAGAATAAGGGCCTCTGTGCGGACTTTGAGCCCTATACAATCCTATTTTTTATAGGAAGTTAACTTTTCGTTATTTGTTCTTTATGCCTTCTGATAGACTTCTCATGCACGCGGGGAATGGTTCTATAAAGTGTTTTGTGTCTGTAACAATCAGTGTTGCGCTATATATTTCCACTTTTATCTTTTCTGCTATTCCTGTGGGATCCCTGCTGCGAGGAGATGAAGGGGTATCGCCAAAAAATGTTTTGAGAGCCTTTAAAGTTTTAACTGAACGTAAGAGTATAGAGAGCAGCGGGAAGACTCAGGAGATCTGAGGACCTGATCTGAGATGATCTGAGAGCGATGGAAACTTACGTTCGGTTTCCCTGTGCAGCGGGGTGTTTTATGGTTTAATAGGGCAATGCTGAGAGTTGAACATACGTCCGTTTGTGTAGCATATCTTGTGTGCATTTGCACTGCGCTTGGTCAGTAAATGACTGCACACGAGCAACATCACCTCTGTAATTGGGTGCTGCGAATCCCCTGTGGATCCATATAAATAATGGGCAATACTCCTACTAATAATAATGATAATAAAAAGTCATATTCAGAGCTGTAAAAGTAACATGGCGCGATTTGTCCAGGCGATTTTGACTAGAAAGTTAATCGCCTAGTACTGTAGGTTAGCCAGAATTGCCCCATGTGTACACTGCAGGCGATAGTGATGCGCGACCCTGCACCATCGCTATCACCCGGCCAATTAGACTGTGCAGGTGAGTACATTTTTGACTAGCCGCTGTGTTTTTGGCTTTAGACATGCGCTAATTGTCTGGGGACGGCAGACTTCTATCTCCGCCGGGACTGTATAGCCAGATGTGGCCATGATGATGCAGTCAGGAAGCCATACACCTAGCACAGCTTACTTAGCCGCATTCCGCTCATACATGGCCCCATATATAAAACCACAATGCTGAACAGCTGCCTCCTTCGAGAGTTGGCAATTATGGCCCGATTCAGACCAGCTATCTGTGCTGCAAGTGTTCGCAGCCCAGTGAGCAGGTATCCGCCACCCACCTGCCCTGCAAAGATTCTGCCTTGCGAGGAGATTTGCAGGACTGTGTACGGGTATGTACGGGTACACATCCGTTCGCAAGTGCCCACTCAGAGGAGAAATCATTCGATGTTTACTTACCATCGAATGATTCCCGTTCCTCTCCCTAACACTCGCAGCCACCGTGTAGCCCAGGTCTCAAACAGGGTCTTCCGGGCGGACGCCGACTTCATGCGCCCACCCCTAGCAGGCAATAAGCACGCCTGCGTTTTGCCAGGCACTCCCAGCATTTCATTGGATGCAATCAACGTTTTTGCGGGCGCGCCCATGAAACACCAGAGATCAACCCCAACATGCCCCCCCCCCGTCACCTAGGCTGCAAGCGCCTTGCAAACACAGAAATTTGAAGAAGGCGCTCGTAGCTGGGCCCTGTGGCCGCCGGCACGCCATCCGGGTCCTGAACGCGGGGGCGTCTCACACGCTCACACATCCACTGGCGGGTGGCGGTAGTCGCGATGGGAGCCACTCAGATGAGAGCGCACAGGATAGGAACCTAGGTACAGTACACACCTTCTTCTTGCAGATTTAAATTTATATCAGGATTGCGTACCCTCCCTGAATGGCCAGGAGGCTCCCGAAAATCGTGTCACCCCTCCAGGCCCTCAGGAAAGGTGGGCAACCGTCCCAAAAAAAACCGAATCTCCCTGGCCGCAGCGATAAATTACTGTAATTCACAGCTTATTGTGGGGGAAGCTAAAGATGCAAATCGCACCATTTAGCCCCGCCCCATCCTCAAAGACCCGCAAATTGCGAGATTTGCGGTCCTGGGGACGGGGCTTGATGACGTCTACATGGGGCCCCGCCCCCCAAAGTGCTGCTGACAGTCTCCTCTTCGGGCTTCTCCCAGAGAGGAGACTTTAAAAGTAGGCAACCCTGATATATATTGTGGGGTCATTTAGAAAAAATATGGGATTTTGTCAGGGAAGTAAATAATGTTATCACAATATTCTACCAATAATAGAAAAGTATTTCCAGGTCTAGAGAGGTCTGTGCGGGTAAAGGAAATTTATGAATATCCGCCTTGCACAGGAAACATTTCTGCATTTCATCTGAAAACACTTTGCAAAGTGTCACTAAACAGCAAATCTAATTTTACTGCCAAATTGTCATTTGTAATAGAAGTCGCCTCGGTCCCTTGGATATGTGACTCACTCCAAGCTAGTGGCAAACAAGAATTAGATTGCATTTCAGAGGAATCTAATTACTACACTGAGTGTAGAACATTTTAGTCAAATGTTTTCTTTTCTTGCCTCTAAGTTGAAGTGAAATAACATATCGTATACACCTTGTTTTAGGTTTATGTTCTAGTAAGCTGTAATTGGTAGTCTCTGATTGGTTTGGGTATATCTTGTCGACATAAATGATGTTGGCACACAGTATGTTGACACTGATGAAATGTCAACATGATTAGAAAGTGGATAAATCAGTTAAACATCCCTATTGGGTCTCCTGCACCACTGGCCAGTGGCCTGCGGTGGGGTGAGGCAGGTGAGGCACAGCCTTTCCTGTCACACTAGCGTATATGCCGGCAGTTTGAATTTATAAAGTATGTAAAAAATACAAAGAATATATTTTAAAAAATTCTTATTTTTATTATTCTAATAATTTTTATAGTCAAAACTCTGGAGTAAAAAGTCTATGGCAGGTGAGGCAGTGCCTCACCTGGCTACAGTACCTTTTCTGCACATCTCTTATCAAAACTCAGCGAATCTCCAGCAGTGTATACTGCTGCACATGTGTATAATGCTGGCATGTACCCCATGGCCCATTGTGTGTAGATCTAGCTCTATTACTTGCCATTTATCTCACCGCATGTCCCTGCCGCTGGCAGGTTCTGGGTCTAGTGGTCAGGTATGAGGACTTCCTGCTACCATCCATCAGTGAGTAATGCCCCTAATCCTCCCCTCCTCAAGTCTAACCCTAACCTAGTTCCTAGTCTTTCCCTGCCACAACCTAACCCTAACCTCCTTCTTGTTCCTAACCCTTCCCTGGCACAGCCTAACCCTAACCCCATAACCCTCCCCTGCCACAGCCTAATTTTAATCCCTAATCTCCTCCTTGTTCCCAACCCCCCCCTCAACCTTAACCTTCCTTAACCACCCCCCCCCCTTGAATAGCCTGACCCTAACCCTCCCTTCCCACATCCTGACCCCTAACCCTACCTTCCTGCAGCCTAAAGCTGTGTTCACACGAGCCAATCCGGTGTCCACCGATATCAATTCGATATCAGCGGCAGCTAGGACCGAGTGGGGTGCCGGCATTGGCTTGCATGGAGGGACAGCAGGGTGGGTGGAGCGGTAGTCAGGCTGCATTGAGCAGCATGGTCCTCGTTCCGAGATAGTAAAAATGGACTGTGCTGCATTGCATCCGTCTCTTTCAGTCTGTGTGATAAATATATCAAAGGAGAATTGTAAACTGTCTGTCCCTGTGTAATGTGAGCCGTATTGTACCTTCTGACTATATAAAGGGGTGAGTGTTGTACAGGAGAGATGCTGCGGTTACAAAGTCCACCTTTAGCAATGGATTAGTCTTTTTAAGAAAATAAACATCTTGCCTTCACGATGTTTCTTCATTTACTACTTCAAGGAATATGACATAGATACTGTAGTCCCATTCTCCAACCCACAAGCTACTGTAAAGGGTTTGGTCAAGGGTCACTGGCCAGTGGGAAACCAAGGGAATATTATGGATCAGGGCACAGCCAGAGACAGCTGAATAAACGTGGACATGTGTAGAAGCCACCAGTACATCCAGTGGGCCTACTGTCATGGGGGGCTGGAGCTGCAGCGCTATCCACCCACCTGTTAAACCAGCCGTAGGATCCCTCCTCTACCAGCCATACTGATACAGTGTTTTGCATGCACATTAAGCAAGTTGGGTCCATACACTGAGATAAAGCGATTATATAAGTTAATAGTAACCCACCCCAGCTTCTTACAGAGGCAATTTTGAATTTATGGCTAGGAATAACATCCAAGAGATTTTCAAGATAAGTATCAAGCTCTACATAAAATAAACAGTCCATTGTTGTGATATCTCTTTAATGATTCAGGCAGCGTAAGCCAAGGAAACGCACAGACGGCCATCTTTTCTTTGACTTGCTTCACTGAAATCACCGCTGCTCGGATCCCTTTTGTCATAAATGAATGTTTCATGCACCTAATCTTTCATTGCCATATTCTGTATAAAACCATGAAACTACATCAAAACCCATCCAGTGATTGCGAGACTAGCTGGAATAAACAGACAGACGCCTACAGGGGACATCATTTTATACTATGTAGAGATTACTTCTTACTCTTTGCTATGGTTTCGGTAACAGTTGATAAATGGCACACTAAAATATGTCATATGACCACAATTTGCAGCAATAAGAAGTTAAAATTAACAGGGGGGGCGGAGTTTACATCAATAATAAATCTGCCCTGTAGCCTTATATGGAGAGGACAGTTCTGGAATAAAAACAGAGGTCTACAAAGAGAAAAACTCCTGACATTTTCATAAAAAATAGCTGAAGTCCTAAAATAATAATCATTCATCTCCTATTATCAGTTTTCAAAAAGATATACATGTAAAATAAAGCTCAAAATGTTATAACCTGCCGAAAACCAGGTGGATTGACGGAATAGCCACTAATCCACCTGCTTTGGATGGAAACACAGCCAAAACCGGAAGGTTTCGGCTATTTTTCCGGCAATCTCAATCCGGCATGAAAAGATGTTGGATTGAGGCAAGGAGGACGGTGCCGGGTGAGCAGCAGCAGCTTACATGGTGCCATCCTCCTGTCCACCACCTCCCATACCCTCCTGCTGCCTCCCGTACCCACCTGCCACACTCACCTGTCCCGCCTCTTGCTGCTGCGGTCACCCGGTCCCAGCACCAGCCGGGTGAGCATCAATCAGCGGCCAAATCCGACATCCGGATTTGGCATCTGCATTGAATAATGGATGCCGGATCCATTCCGTTAACAGAATTTCAAAATGGATCCGGCATCAATTGACTATATACCATAGTGTTGGACCATTGGCTATACATTAATGGGATGAGAATAGGATCCCGACAGAATACCGGCAGAAGCACGCCGATCCTCAAGTACTGTTAGGGTTAGGCACTAGGGTTAAAATATGGAGGTGGGGGAGGCTAGGGTTATATTTTCAACCAGGCCAACAAGTACAGATATACAGTTTAGGCCATACATTCAACTAACGCTACATAAGACAAGCGAATGCAATTGACAGGTATTTTGTATATAGAAACCGCTGCAGCTAATCTATTAGCAGAGAGTTAATCATGAAACAAAATAATCTATATTTATAGTGTTTAATTAAATAATACCGCTTTGACCAAATCAGGTGTTTGGGGTGTGATAAGTGCCTGAAAGACCTGCCAATTATCTGGCGCTAACATTCTAGTTCATAGCCGGGTTATTTATCTATGAAATGCTCCTTGCTAACATCTTAAATCATCATGCATGGTTCTATGTATAAACTAGACATCAATAACTTTCATACGTAGATGATTAAGGGAACTGTTCAGTAATATTGTACATTGAAGATAAGGATGTGAACTACAGGAAGCTAGCTTATCTATGCAGAACAGACTTCATGGATGCAAGACTGTATAAAAAGGTAACGGGAACACAATAGTCCACCAATAGTTAAAAGTTATTCACATATTCACTGAAATACCTCAGGACAACTGAGGTCATGGGTTAAACCTGCCCCACAGACGTATAGAGTTTGTATATTCTTCCCCAAGTTTGTGTCAATTGCTCTCACAATCCAAAAATAAACCGGTATGTTCATTGTCTTACAAAAAAAAAAATAACACTACTGTTTATTTTATGAACACATAAGACTTTCAAATCACAACATTAACTCAGAATATAAACATTTTAATAATTTCGTCATTCAACTTGTCGACGCTAACATTTTCAACCTATTGACAAATTAAAATAGTTAGGCTAAAATTGGAATCTCTATGTAATGACTATTATCATAAAGAAGAGGTCAATATTATGTCAATGCAGTGGTGTCACAAAGCGGATGCAGGCCTTACCCACCGAGAGGTGACACCAAAGTACCAGCTCTGGCTCAGTGTCAGGAGCTGGGTGCTGCAGTGTAACATGCAGCACCAGGCTCCTGTCACTGTGTAGAAGCCGGAACTGCAGCCACAGATCTCCATAGGGGCAGTCTGCACTTCCAAAACCACCAACAGGGACGAAAAACAGGGGTTTGGGCCACATGGTCATGCCCCCTCCATGTAGCCATGCCCCCTTTCCCCCAATGCGCATCTATTTCTCTGAGTGCCGCATCAGGCTCCCGTCACTGTGTAGAAGCCGGAACTGCAGCCACAGATCTCCGCAGGGGCAGGCTGCACTTCCAAAACCACCAACAGGGACGAAAAACAGGGGTTTGGGCAACTTGGTTATGCCCCCTCCATGTAGCCATGCCCCCTTTCCCCCAATGCACATCTATTTCTCTGAGTGCCGCATCAGGCTCCTGTCACTGTGTAGAAGCCGGAACTGCAGCCACAGATCTCCGCAGGGGCAGTCTGCACTTCCAAAACCACCAACAGGGACGAAAAACAGGGGTTTGGGCCACTTGGTTATGCCCCCTCCATGTAGCCATGCCTCCTTTCCCCCAATGCGCATCTATTTCTCTGAGTGCCGCATCAGGCTCCTGTCACTGTGTAGAAGCCGGAACTGCAGCCACAGATCTCCGCAGGGGCAGTCTGCACTTCCAAAACCACCAACAGGGACGAAAAACAGGGGTTTGGACCACATGGGCATGCCCCCTCCATGTAGCCATGCCCCCTTTCCCCCAATGCGCATCTATTACTCTGAGTGCCGCACCATGTGGCATATCGGCAAGTAACGCCCCTGAGTCAATGGCAACATTATATCTGTGTCACCATTCAGTCCATGTCGACATCACAATGTTTGCATAATGAACGTTGATGTACTGATTGCCAAGTACTCCTACCACAACAGCAGAAATAAGTGCGGGGAACTTTTAGACAATGATTTTCCTCCTCACGTCTCTGGTTTCTCAGATTACTGCATAGATTCCTGTGAGTAGCACAGTAGTAGGTATTTCAGTTATGTTTTCCTCCTGTTAATTAGAATTTCCTCATATGAAAAGTAGAAAAAAGTCCCAACACGGTGCATGAGCTTTACAACTTTTAATAGATCAAAACAGGGAAGAGCACTGAAAGATAACAACATTTGTTATGGCAGAGAACGATTCTCCTCCAACACAACCGAATGTGGCATAGAGCCTTTTCTAAGCACAGGTAATAGAATGTGGAGTAAGAGTCCTTTTCACAGCGGGGTATCCAGGAACACCTTTGGTGTACACAGATTTCTATATCAGCTGTCTTCCCGGCCAGAGCTTTATACAGAAAGTATGGTACTTGTTTCCTATCTGGGCGCCCATCGCGGGCATCGCGTGTACATCGCATGCCATTATAATGACATGCGATGCGACCGACGCGATTACCGTGATTTTACATAGGGAACAATGTTAAATGTCCCAATTGACCCGATTTCACATAGGGAACAATGTTAAATGTCCCAATTGACCCGATTTCACATAGGGAACAATGTTAAATGCCCCCCCCCCCCAATTGTTAACGCCACTCCACGATCAACGTCAACCCGAAGCGTGGCGAGCGCAGCGAGCCCACGAGGGGCGGCGGTATGCGTCCTCCGACCTTTTCATACCCCTACTATCCACTAGGGCGTGGAGTGAGAATAGAATAGTGTGGCGAGCGCAGCGAGCCACCGAGCCCGAAGCGTGGCGAGCGCAGCGAGCCCCGCGAGGGGACGCGGATACCTTCACAGGTATCCACATCCCCTTGCGGGCTTCACAGGTGTCCGCGTGCGGATAGTAGGGGTATGAAAAGGTCGGAGGACGCGTACCGCTGCGCTCGCCACGCTTCGGGTTGACGTTGATCGTGGAGTGGCGTTAACAATTGGGGGGGGGGGGGGGGGGGGCATTTAACATTGTTCCCTATGTGAAATCGGGTCAATTGGGACATTTAACATTGTTCCCTATGTGAAATCGGGTCAATTGGGACATTTAACATTGTTCCCTATGTAAAATCGCGGTAATCGCGTCGGTCGCATCGCATGCGGTTTTTTGTCAGCACGCGACCGACGCGATTTTTTTGCTTGCGATGCCTACGATCAAAATCGTGGGCGCCCTACTAGGAAACAAGTACCGAAAGTATACTGCTCAACGCGTTTCATTCCCTGCCTCAAGGTGACTGAATACAGAGCTTAATAACACCATAAGACTTATACCAGTGGTTCTCAAACTCGGTCCTCAGGACCCTGCACAGCTCACGTTTTCCAGGTCACCCAACAGGTGCACTCATTACTGACTGACACATTGTAAAAGATCCACAGGTGGAGCTAATTATTTCTCTTGATTCTGTGAGGAGACCTGCAAAACATGCACCGTGTGGGGTGCTGAGGACCGACTTTGAGAACCTGTGACTTATACCAACTGAATCCCTGAATATCGAATAAATTCAATCATAGATTCCTTGTCATTTGACATTTTAAAACTGCAATTTGTAATGTTTAATAAACAAAATAATAAATATATCTATGCGCTTAAACTCTTTATATTTACCAAAATACCCATATAATGTTTTTGCTCCGTGTATTAATCTTTTTTTAGACTTCCTTTTTAGAGTGAATCGAAACTTTTTATAGACTATCGTATACATATCCTTATACTTTGGCTGCAAAAAATATATAAAATAAAACATCTCAATCAGACCTATATGGATGAAAAACATAAAAATGTTTTTTTTTTTTTTTTTTTTATCCTTTGAGTGCCAAATGAATTTGACAAAATAGGTGTTGGCACTCAAAGGGTTAAAAATAATATTTTCTAGGGCCTAGGAGTTTCTGGGAAATGGCATATGTCAGGGGTCCTCAAACTATTTTGCTCTGGGACCCCATCAGACAATAAATATAATTACAGGACCCCAGCAAGTTACTGCAGGTGATCATCACATCATGTGATGGCATCACTGTCGGTTGGGGGAAAATGGGTAGCAAAATACGGTCCTGGAGGTGGTAGTCGGGTGGGGTTAAGGCTGATTGGGGGTTCTCCAGGCACCCAAATTGGCCCCAAAATGATGGCAGTCATGTGATGGGGTGGAGCAGCCAATAACGTCCCCTTAATTCGCACCTGACCGCCAGTGGAAAAAATTGATCTTTATAGTACGTAAATTGGAAAGTGACTCATAACAATTATTTTAACTCAAGATAAATACATTTCAGTTTATTAACAGTTATTGAGCAGAATTGGATGTGTACGGTCATAGGATTTATAATTGCAGTAAAGGTTTCCATGCTGTTACTGCGGTAACCTGTGGCTGTATACCAGGCAATGCTTTGCAGGGGATTTGGGAATTACAGGTTGGAGATCATGCTCCAGGCTAACCCAGTAAAAAACACCTTGGGATCTGAATCCAAGGTCCCTATCCCTGAGAACTGAAGACGTTTCTCTTAGTCTTCCCCCAAGGACTTAATTAACATAATTATTCCATATTATAGCTTGGGGGTGCATTGTAATTTGAACTGTTAATGAAGGCAATTAGCTGAATGTGTATTATCTCAAACCAAATATATTCATATTTTATGTCTCAGGATTCTGATTTCGAAGTAAAGAAAACAAGTCATTTTGTGTCTGGAACAATGCAAGGGGAGCCAATGCATTTATATATTTTTCAGTCCAGTGTAAATACTGGCTGCTTTTGCATGTAGCCCACAAATATTAGACAGCTTTGTCTTTACACTGCAATATAGATTTCAGTTTATACAGAAGCTATAAAATAAATGTTAATAATAAATTATTAACTGCAACTTGCACCTGCTTTATTAATTCATAAGGTAACTTTCAAAGTCTTTTGTGTCCTCTATGCAAGCTGCTTTCACGCAGTGTTATAGGATATAAATGTCAGTGTATATAATTATTCCAGTGACGTGCGGTGGTGGCTGTGAATGGAGAGGCACTGTCACAGCCATCACCGCACACCCCCCCCCCCCCTCCCGGCCCTCGTGGATGGCTGCAGCCGACACCTGCTGCCCCCCTTCCAGCAGCCGGCCAGCAAACTTTCCCCGCCGCCATCCCCTCATCCCGCACCTGGCCGCCGATGACACCAGCGCCATTCCCCGCCGCCACCTCTGTCCCCCTTCATAAAGTTGTACTTACCAGGCAGGGGAGAGGGACACCGCGCGGCAGGGAATCGGGAGCCAGGGCACAGGGGAGCAGGGGAACAGAAGTGACACTGTCACGCTTAAATGACAGGGGCTGCTATGATTGGACAGCAGCTGGATCTGCTGTCCAATCACAGCAGCCCCTGTCAATTAGGCACTTCTAGAAGTGCCGCTATTGGCATTATTTTTAATGGCCTTTTTTTAGCCAACAGCTTAGCCCCGCCCCCCGCTTCTTCCCCTTGCCATTCTTTGTGGGAGGCAAGCTTATCGGTGCCTCCCAAACTAGGTTACATAATTAAATGTAGTAAAATAATCTAAAGAAAATACTTATGACACAGAATATGTGTCATAGGTATATTCTTTGTATTATTTTGAAACAAAATGACAGGGGAAGCACTGCCTCCCCTGCCTCCCCTGACTGCACGTCCCTGAATTATTCGATGTGCTAATTTCTAAATATTATCACATCGACTCAATTGGTTACTTCAGCGCACCCTGTCCCCCGACACCCCCCCCCCCCCCCCCATTTTGTGAAACTCATATATTTACTGGAAGAGAAAAGTATGGATTTTGCAGCCTAGAGGACATAGGGTTACTGTAACTCATATATCTGCTAATTACAGATATTATGGATCTGTATGGAAGCCATCTACATACTTTGACTTATCTTGTCTGGGAAATGGAATTTCAATCAGGTTTTTCCACTAATAACATTAATATCATGTCTTGGCAAAGCCTTTTAAGCATGTCTCATGGACATTCTTGACCTTCTCCTTAATAAGTGGGCATGGTGCCCAAAAAATAAGTTTTAGAGACAGTTACTCTTGAAGGACAAAATTAACATTTTAACATCTTTGACAACGTTCCATATTTAACGCTAACTCCTGTGATGGTAGAACAGCCATCACTCTATAATATTCACACGGAACTATGGGGCTAATCCTGTAAGTCAAACGTTGCACTTCTGCGTATGCGCAAAGCCTCACAGTGCGATTGTATCCCAGAAGGAGGGGGGTGGGGGTCAGAGTTGCAGCATTTATGAGGCGTGGCCCAGACAACACAGATATGTCCTGACCATTTTTGGAGCGGCTGCCGCCACGTCAAACACTGCTGCAATAGGAAAATTGCATCCAGAATAAAGCAGACACCAGTCGCAGTTTTGCTAGTTTAGCAAAATTACAACTGCGGCTGAATCAGGCCCAATATTCAGAACTCAGATAGGTATTGCATAAGAGACGGCATAGGGAGAGTTTGCAGATACTTATTGCCAGCAAGTTACGGCTCATTGACCATATATAGAAAATCACAGGCTGACTGTTCTAATTGCATGTTACAATAGTATCAATTAAGAGAACAGTTTCTTAAATAGATTGCATTTTATTTGCTGCTGTTAATGTGCCCCTAACGACATTGATTAGGAACTCGTTACCAACCCGTAAGAATAACGGAACATAACAGTGATGTCAGCGATGGTTGGCTTTGCGCGCTCAAATGGAGCAACAATTGAATTGGTCCCATAGAGGTGATCAGCACGGTTAGCCTTTTAGTATATAGGATAATGTAATGATCATAACATGAAAATGATGCTAAGAACAAAATGAAAACTTGCATTTCTACAGAGAGGAAGAGAACAGACCATGAATTTATAGTTCCAGAGACCCTGGGGTAAATATACTAAGATGGGAGTTCTACTGAAGATGGGATGAGCAACCAATAAGATTTCATCGATTATCTTCTAGAAGGTGCACAATAAATCAGAGGTAGATTTTGATTGGTCCCCCATAGCAACATCTCATCTTCAATAGAACTCCCATCTTAGTAAATTTACCCCTTTAACACCACACCTCTGACCCGGGTAATTGCTGGGTTGGTGACTTATAGACTCGGGCCGAGGTGCGGTATAAAAGCACCACAGGTTATAACCCGGCAATTTGACCCAGGTTATAAGGGTTAAACATGGGTCGCCCTCTGTATAATGGGTGACCCGGGTATAGTGTGAAAGCGCCAGTGATGTGAGCCATTTTAGGGGGATACATTCGGCACCACAAAAACACGGAGAACCCCTGCCGACTATGTGACCATTTACCGCGCTCCCGTCGTTCTAACATTGGTGTCTAACTTCCGTTACTGACGATCTAGGTGCGGTCAACTATCTTTAGGTGTCTAAGTAGACAGGTTCGACTAAGGGTGGTCGGCCAGAACATGGTCAATCTAGACAGCTTCGATCCACTATACCATACTCACCTGGGTACATATCCCCTTACTGAAGGATTCCATTCTACTATGTGGTGAGATTTCTCATACGGAGGACGGGCATAGCCCTGTCAGGTGGAATGGCGACAATACAGAAGGTGGCCACGTTTTTTTTTTAATTCCCCCCCGCTGTGCTTCCTGAATAGGTGATAATTCATGCCCTACCATCCACTAGGGCAGTGATGGGGAACCTTCGGCCCTCCAGCTGTTTTTGAACTACCCATCCCAGCATGCCCTGCAACAGTTGTAGCATGACCACATAGCAAAACTGTAACAAGGCATGCGGAGACGTGTAGTTCCAAAACAGCTGGAGGGCCGAAGGTTCCCCATCCCTGCACTAGGGCATGGAGGGAGAATAGAATAGTGTGCCGAGGGTAACGAGGCACCGCGCCCAAAGAATTGTGAGCGCAGCGAGCAATGAGAGAGGCTGCCATACACTTAGACAGCGTCTAGATCTAGACGCCTAGAAAAATATGTGTCAACCTTTCTTGGGTCGACCTAACGATCCATACCAAACAGGACTGTGTACCCTTTAGTTAAAGTCTTATCTCATCTAATTTGCACAATGGGTCCATCATTAAGGATTGTTATGTATATGGAAATAGCCCAGTTACCCTATAAGCTGGGTTTACTCATCTGGATCAGCTGCTAGCTGGCAATAGTGTGGCATTAATTATTGTGTTTTTTTTATGCATATTGTTATTCCAATGAATTAATTAACCCTCGTTTTTACAAGTGCTCTCTGTTGAGATCCTATTGTAATAACAAAGAGCATGCATGTACTCCGTTTGGAGAGAATCGTTCAACATTTGTGCCAATAAAACTCCATGGGTTTCTTTAGTCAGGATGACTGCAGGTAATTGCAGATCACATTGTTAATGGTATGATATTAAGCAGTTTAAGAGTGCGTAAGTAATGCTTAGGAGGATATGCTTAATCTTTTGCAGTAATGAAATCCCTTACTTGTGGGGAAAGATGCATCAGGCAGGAACTGCAAAGCCTGTAATAAATTCATTTAGTTAAGTGTCCATAATAACTAGCTGGCTGATCGCTGAATGACATAATACAGGGCCAGATGACAGTGACCCTAATCTTATTCAATTAAAAACTATGAGTCCAGAGGCTACAGTCACAGGCCTGGTGTTGCATTTTTTATTATTGCTTCCTTAAAACCCTGAGGACGGAACTGCGGAAGCAGCAGGGGCTGTCAGAATTCAGTACATTACGGAGCGGCAATTCTCTCGACAATGAAAGATGGTACAAGCCTAGAACAGAAAGATCGGCACAGGCTACCTATACAGGAATAAGAGGATGAAAGGTTATAAAAGAAATATAATGTGACAATGCCATTGGAATGTTACCGAGTAACGCGGGAAGAATGACAAGGACAGGTGCGCTTCTGAATTCCGGAGCCTTACAAGTGAATGTTAGCTCCACAGTACACTCTCCGCTGTTCTAGACGCACAAACCATTATCATATATTATCTTTACAGTTTCTTCAAAGCCGCGGAGATTGCTCATTGTTTTCCACAGAGGTGTTCTTAAGTAATGAATATATTAATGAAATAACATTTTGTTTTAGGGAAAGATAGTGTGCAGCAGGGAACACAAAAGCCAATTTGATATACAAATAAAGGAAAACAATATCCTACGTTCTCACATAACCCCAAACCACCGAAACCTAGTTGGCATTCTAAGAATGTCATAAATGTGTAATTAACTATTTTACGATAAGTATATCTAAAATGTTATAGGTGATTACACATAACTGTCTTCATCATTGCCAGGGATTTTATCCCAACACTAGCTATAAAGCCTGACTTTATTTTTTTCCCCATGACTCCTTCCTTAACCCACTGTCTCTAACTTCCTGTAGAACGGATACAAGTGGGAGGGGTCAGAGGTTTTTTTTTGGATAGATTCTTTATTTTTCAATTTTACTTATAGCAGTAAATAGGCAAAAATACAAATATGCCTTGTATTTAAAATGCAAACCGTTAAAAAATATGTCTATTTGCCAATCACTATTTGAATGAAAAAACAAATGCATTCCATATAAATTACAAAGACATTAAAAAATAAAAGACCCAAAACAAAAAGTAAGACAAATAATGAGAAATATTAGGAGGTAGGTGTGTGTGTCTGGGGGGGGGGGGGGTCGTGTGGTCTTAAATTCAAGCCACGGGTACCAGGTCAATGTATATGTATTTTCAAGAGCAGTACAGTAGATGTCCTCCATATGCATGTAGAAGTCTGTTCTCGTACGCCATTCTCAGATCGTAGGCGCCGCTGCCGAACGCCAATGTACAGTTAACACTGCTCTAGCTGCGTTGCGGAATTGATTCAGCAGTTAATGTTTATATCTATCTAGCCACAGGGATAATAGAGTGTGAGAGCAGCCAGAAGTCAGGACCACTCGGTACATCATACCCTACGATCTTGGATGACAATTTTATCATTTCACACCACAATGGGGTTATGAGGGGACAATCCCACCAGATATGTATAAGGGTACCTTGTTCCCTTCCACACCTCCAACACATAGGCGATACATAGGGAGTAGTACTGAGTAAGATAAAGTACACTAATATTAGGAGGAGGTGTTGGGCCGCCTGACATGCATATGTGGAGGATTATGGGGTGGCTTTAAGTAGGCTGCTCTACAGATGGAGCCCCTCTCAGTCCGCTCCAGCGCTCACCAGCGAGTTCTGGCTGAGAGGGACTCCATTAGATTGGGATGTGCGAGCGACTCACACAAGTCCCAGTTACTCAGCCGCTGGGTGGCAGAACCCTGCCTGTCTCTGCTTCAGGGAGACAGGAAGGGCTAGGGGTTATGTGTGTGTGTGGGGGCACTGGTGACCGACAGTGACCAGTGGCGAGGAGCTCTGTCGGAACACGAGCCCCCTTCCGAGGGACGGCGTGGCCTGGCGGCTGACTATTCTATCACCAGCCCCTGCAAGAATCAGGCCGACTCCATCTGTAGTTGAGGTATAGTTAAGTTAGGGCCATTATCATGTGACTCTATGACAGTTAATATTAGGACCCAGATTGGTATTTATATAGGTTTGTGTAGCGGTGCCCCTGGATTGGGGTGGCTGGATGGTACACTATTACATTCTATTTAACACTTTTTTCCTTCACTTTTTACTAATATCTCATCACTTACACTATTCCTTTAATATTTGAATTACATCTATCACTTCTGTATAACTTTATGGGGGGGGGGGACTGGGGAGAGAGAGAACAGGCTGCCGCAGCACAGCCTCTCTCTCCAGCTCAGCACGTGCTGCTCAGTGCAGTGTGCTGAGCTGGGGAGAGACACAACTGCAGCCTGTCATCTCTCTCACCCTCTAGTTTCTTTTTTCCCCCCGTCGGGGCTTGGCCACACCCCTCCCAGAGGCCATGCCACCTCCATTTTACCGGAGCCCGGATGACCTGTCGGCGCCCCTGCCCATGTATTTGCAAATATAGGTCTCTAAATCTACTACCATGTGGTTTTTAAATCTGGCTACTGATGTTATTCAGTGTGATGGGAGAAACCAATTTGTTTTTCATAACAGACAGTACACGAGCAAGTGAAAGATCCAAAATGAAACATTGTTCAAAAATAAAGACTACATATAGCAAGAGGAAATGACAAAACTAAAGGTTAAATACAGAAACAGGATGAGCTAAAATCACTGCAGGTGACTAGCAAACAATACAGACCGTAACACAGGAAGAAACTAGAGATGAGCAGCTCGGTCTGGGTCTTGCATCTTTACGAAAAGTTGGTAACCAAGAACAAGGGCACATGTATTATCTTTCAGAAAATATAGTATCATGCGGTTTTGATTTGGGTATACATTAAGGACCTAATTCTAGTCCCTTTGCTCCCCTGCGCATTTGCATGGGGAAACGATGGTTTGCGATTGCACATACACATGTAATCAAATAGTTAATTTTTTTATTGCACAGGTTATAATCAGAGGGCTGCTAAAGGCGAAAAGTGGATTTCTACTCGCACTCCTTCTGGGGCCAGGCAGAAATTTGTCAAAACTAGGGCGATGATCCTGTTTTGTGCCCTAGTGCGACGCAAACAGCATTGCGGTAGGAAATGAAGTCGGACAATGCCGGTACTATCGACTAAATGCCCGTTAGAGTCAGCCTTGGCAGGAGCCCTGATTAGAATAGCTCCGAATAGCGGTTTTCACAGTGCCAGGGATTGAATGGACCACGAAGATCTCTCCCATTGCATTCCAAGAGGACCGGAACTGGTGGCAATTTTCCACATTCATGCCAACACTTAATCGGAATTCAATTGGATCATACCATCATGACACATGCAGTGTTCTGTATGTACAAACTCACATTCATGTTAAGGCTTGTTCACAGAAAAGTGTCACTTCCTTTTAATGCATTTTATATGACTGTCCATGTTACCCAGAACAAATAATTATCCTACGGCAGGTTATCTTTTCCTTCATGCCAACAGAGTCTTGGAGTTTGTATGTTCTTTTCCTTTTCTTGCATGGATTTTCTCAGGGTACTCCAGTTTCACTCCACACTCCAAAAATAAAGGGATACGGTCATTTGGTCTACAGCATGTTGGTCGACAAGAATTGGGTCGATACCATTAGGTCGGAGATAAGTCGATATGGGACAAGGTCAACAGGTCATTAGGTGGACACAAGCATTATGTCGATATGTCTAGGTCGACAGTCAAAAGGTCGACATGGGGGTTTGTCACTGTTTTTTTAGCTGACATGTGCCGACAGGGCGTGGTGTGAGAATAAAAGCCTGAAGCATAGCGAGCGATGCAAGGTGATGCAGTGAACTTTAAACTGTGTCCATGTTGACTGTCGCCCTTCGGGTCAAAAAACAGTGTAAAACCCCATGTCGACCTAGACCATGTAGACCTAATGCTTGTGTCCACCTAGAACCATGTCGACCTTGACCATGTTGACCTAGAACCATGTCGACCGAATGGTGTCAACCAACATGCTGTAGAACAAACAATCCCAACCCCAAATAAACTGGTAGGTTAATTGGTTCCTGACAAAAAATAAATAACTTATAGAGTTCATGCAGTAGAGAAAAAATAGATTGTAAGCTCCACTGTGGCAAGGACTGATGTGAATGGGCAAATATTCTCTGTACAGCGCTGCGGAATATGTGTGTGCTATAAAAATAGCAATGCAATACACATAGCTTGTGAAAAGAACTCTAAAATTAATAGGTTGTTTCCCTCCTATATCCCTATAGATTGTAAGCTTGCAGCAGGGCCCTCCTACCTCCAAGTCTGTCTGTTGTTACCCAGTCTGTTCTATCACTGTCTACTATTGTAAAGCGCAACGGAATCTGCTGCGTTATATAAGAAACTGTAATTAAATAAATATTTTTTTTATTTATCCACTTACCATGCAAAGAACGAGCCTGGATAAATATGACATTTATTAACAGCAAAAACGAAATGAAGATGCATTGCATGCTCACACTGACGTTACAGATCGGTGCGATTTTATGTGTTGTTTTTTTCTAGAAGAAGAATGCAAAGACTAAAATCTGGATGCAATACACATTAACCCTTTGAGTACCAAGGGAATTTTGCCAAAATAGGTGTGAAAATTGCCAAACTTTTTTGTTTTGTAACCCTTTGCGTGCCAACTTTGATGTGAGATCCTCAAAATATCCATTAAAAATGCCGGCGCCGCTCACAAAGACTGTTCCTTTTTTTTTGGGTACAATATTTAAATAAACTGGCTGTATTTGGATTTATTTCTACTAGAAGAACAGACACTGTGAGCGGCGCTGGCATTGTTAGCTGATATTTTGAGGACCGTTCCCAGCAAACGTTGGCACTCACATTGTCATCTACTGTACTGTTCCTTCTGTTTCATGTCCTTTGTGTCATGACATGACCACGCACATGAGTTTCATGAAATAGGAGTGTGCTTACTCCAATAAACCTTCGCCAGTGCAAAGAAGCCCTTTCGTGGGCAGGTTCTACTGCGATGTCTGTATACTGACCGTCGGAATCCCAACTTTCGGGTCGTCAATCCAGCACCCATCTATATAAAGACAAGGTTCCCGATGTACTGGACATCACTGGCTAAAGTAAAAATTAAACTTATATAAAAGTAGGATATTTCCGTCACCCTAAAATAAGACAAACGCATTGTGAAAAGGTTTTTGTTTTTTTTTATTCTGTACTCAATATGCCCCGCATGTAAGTTATATATTAAAATGAATTCTCATAGAAAGCAAACTGAAGAAACAGTTCTGAGTGGTTATCCTTATACATACTGTAACAAAAAGATAAAACAACAGATAGTGACGTTATACAAACTCGCACGCAAACCTGCAAACAGAACAATGCACATCTGCGCTTCACTGAATATAAACATCTGACAGAAAAACAAAACAATATAAACTAAAAAAAATGTTTTCCTCATTTTTGAAAACAGCTCTGGTAAAACGTGAGCAAACGGTAACCTTTCCCACTCCAGCTACTGCCGCTTGAGTCTGTTGGGTGTCTGCAGGAAACCGCCGGAGCCCCAATAGTTGCGTAGCTCACAATAAAATATTGTAAAATTAAAATTACAGTACATTGTATTTAATTCTTGATGAAGTTATTCCAATAGCACAGATATTTATAGAACTAATAACAACCCGCCAACAATTAAACTTCTCCACTGCTGACTACTAAGCTGCTCCCAAGGCGGGGGTGACTTCTTTCACCTATTTTTAAAATAATTGGTCCCAGGATGTTACATCAGCAACTTTGCTTTTGACCCTGTTACTCTGTCCGGTTATTCATTTCCAAGACTGTCAAACGCAAATGTTGTTTTGTAAAGCGCGTTAAACTGAATGTGCTTGTTGTCAGCAGTGACTGACCTTCAGAGCAGTTAGTTCTAAGACACGATACATCACACAGAACAATAAAGGTGCCCTGAGCGGCAGGGATTGCCCAGCTGGGTATCTCCTGGCATTGACGGTATGAGTTGACCCTTGGTGTCTTTAAGGCCGCAGAAGAGAAAAGGTAAAGAGGTCAGTTGATCGATTTTCTTGACGTGTTGGCTACACTGTAAACGTCACTAAGAAAAACCCTGTGCCGATTTCCCTGGCTGCCTGTACAAGGTCACGCTGCTAAATCCGACGCTTGGAACATAGCCTGGCAGCTAAGCAGACTGACTCACAGAATGTGAATGCACACAGAGTAAAGGTGCTTTGAACAAAGAGCATTCTATTGTAACAAAACCGGCCTGCTCGCAGCAATGTGACGTTGTGCAACCCGTATAAATGGCAGAGAAAAACAGAGGCCGGAAAGCATTTGCTACGATACGGTTTTCAGACTACAGCGGCATTATTTCTTTGGTTACTTAAAAGTTAATGGTCCCTTAATGTAATCTTTGAAACAGATTTGTTCATCCAATAAAAGCACCAGTTTACAGCATTAAAAGACAAGTACCGTTCTATACCGTAGAGCAGGGGTTCTCAAACTTGGTCCTCGGGACCCCCACACAGTTCACGTTTTCCAGGTCACCCGGCAGGTACATTCTTTACTCATTGACACAGTTTAAAATATCAACAGGTGGAACTAATTATTTCACTTGGGATTCTGTGAGGGGACCTGCAAAATGTGCACTGTGTGTGGGGTCCCGAGGAACGAGTTTGAGAGCCTGTGCCGTAGAGCTTATGCTTGAGGCTCAGCAATCGATCAAGAAGTAGAAATCGGTGAGGCAAAAATCAGGACAGTTGGGAGGTATGCTGGGGCAGAACGCAATGGGGCAGATGCAATCTTCCTTGGTAAGCTTGTAGCAGTGCCCAAGACAATTCGATTGTCAGTAATTCCGCAGGCTGTGTGAAAAGAATTCTGAGATAAGTAGGGCTTTCTGCCCTTACTATGATTGAATCTGCCCCCAAATGAGTGCAAAATGCTTCAAAAGGGAAATTCAACCCTGCCCACATATTGCAAAATCCTCCGTATATGACGGTTAAAAGGACGGTGCAGAAATTCAAAAGCATTGACAGCAAGTGATTGGCTGTTGTCTTTCGCCCAGTCATATCTCCCGAATCAGAACGCGCCCTTTTCTAAGTTCCATCAGCCTCGCAGTTGTCAAACGCATTCATTCATCACGCACAGCAAGGCCCTTTTTACGATCGTAATGATACACAATAGCAAAAACCACACAAAGTCCTTCATATTAGCAGATGAGAGGGCTCGCTGCGCATCTTTGTAACAGTAATATTAATGTGCCTGTGGACACAGACCCTACTTTAACACTGAAAATGTCCTAGTGGTTACTTAATTCTGCACAGAGGCGGAGGTGCC
Organism: Crinia signifera; assembly: GCF_055691185.1. NCBI lineage: Eukaryota > Metazoa > Chordata > Amphibia > Anura > Myobatrachidae > Crinia > Crinia signifera. The sequence continues at coordinate 33,727,974 of NC_139221.1, forward strand.
CAGTACAGCAGTCACGGCTTATAAAACAAAGTGGTGATTCCTTAATTGAGGGCGGACCATTCTTCACTGCGAGAATAAATAACAGCGGGATAGACCTAATAAACACACAGCAGCTGCCACAAATAACGGGGCCTTCATGCACCAATTAAGTTATGCTAAAACGTTCAATTGCTCTACGAAAATAATGTACAGGGGCTTAACAGTGGTGAGCAAACAGGCTGTAAATCTGACAAGATCAGTGCCGGAACCTGTGCTGTGGGACATTTACCAACCAGTTTATGGCCGCCAGAAAATGAAAGAGCATTGCTTGCAGCTCCAACTCACGTAAATAACATTTAGCGCTATCAAATATCCAGGAAAGTCATTACCTAGAACCGATCAAACACAGGACCAAAGGTAAGCTAGTAATTACAAGAGACGCAATGTATCCATTGCTTTACTGTCCTGACAGTGAAAGAGCTAAAGGTCATATTCTCTGATCTGCAAAGCTGACATGGTCAATAGGCTTCCCTAATTATTAAGAGAATGTTGGAAACGTGCCCCTTAGATTTCTTCTAAGCCCAATTCACAGACCGAAAGGAGTAGAAGCAATAGAACGGTCAGTAAATCGAAATCACCCGATTAAGTGGCTGCTCTGGTTTACGTGTTCTATAATGTAATATAGTGTGAATCTGTAGGATGCTTCTACCCACTGCACAACTCAGCACTTGGGGACGTTCCTACAAGTAGTAAATGAACAAAAGTTTAGGACTAATAAAAAATAAATTGCACTTCTCAGTCATTCAGATAATATGATATCTATACAATATTTAACGTGATCACGTGACTGTGGGCAGAGGTATTATGCCTGGTGAAGTCATACATTGGAAATTAATAATGCACCAGCCAATCAGCTCCTAGCTGCCATGTTACGGGCTGGGTTTAAAAAACAACAGGAGCGGATTGGCTGATGCGTTCTCACATTCCATTTTATCACTTCATCAGGCTTAATACATCTGCCCCGTGTGCATTCATTGCTTTGCACACATTTCCTAACACTTTGAATAGTTTATCCATAAATATTTCGCCAAAGACAAAACCGCAAGCTAGTCAGATCCGAACATAGAGTACAGACACAGTACTGGCACATCATGACGAACTCCAACATAAAATGCTCAATCTGCACTGCTTCTAGGGAGAGGTTGTGGCAGAACAGGTGAGTCGTTGATGACGACTCAATGGTCAATTACACAGCCGTCCACAATACCAACAACGCCACCTTGGATATTCAAGTACACAAACAGACTCCTCATACAAACTCGCCCCTCAGCTCTGATACTCCCCAGGCCATAGACGTTGGATAGAGAGTGAATCAACTGATCTAGAAGGTACGGGGCCAGAAGAATCTAATCAGATGACCTAGTCAACGGCCTCGGTAATTCGTATGGATTTTTCTTGTAGAGCTGAACGTGGTAGGTGGTGTTCCATGCTTTCCACAGCAGCCACGCAATCATTGCAGGAGGTAATGCACAGATACCATTTCCCTTCATAGATGAAGTCATGGGCCATAAGCAATCACAAGACTGCCCAGTCACGCTCTAGCACTGAAGCGTAGAACATGTAACATACGTTTAGACTATATCTCAGAAACCAACGACGCAAAAACACACAAGTTTGGTCACGAACGTCACACTCAGATGTAACACAAAGAAATAAATAGATACGATGTAACTTTAAGGCAAATTAATATTTCCGAAGGTGTTGAATGTATTGTCCCTGAAACTTTGATATGAAGGAATACTAAAAGAATATGCCGGCTGTGTTCTCCATAAATATGCGGTCACTGTTTTCCTTGTCCTCTGTATCAGAGAAAAGGATCCCCCATAACAATATCACTACATGCGTGGAAAGGGGCAGGGGGTTGCTAGTAGAAGACTCAGGGTAAAAAAAGTTCAATGCCGCCTAGAGGTAAGCTACGGTAAGGTGGGGGAGAAATATTTCTCAAAATCCACATTGCAACCAACAGCACGTCTTAGTGATCGAGAAGATAGAACACAACGTATTAAAATGCACACACACAAGTTCCCCCAACCAACCAATGCTTCACCGGTGAGGGGACCTCTGTGTGACGGACACAGGTTTTCTTTTCGGAGTTCGTATCAATTGGTCATGTCTGAATGTTGAATAAGATTCCTGTAGAGAGACTCGGCACTCGTCAGAAGTTCTGTTGCCTTCGCTTCTTGGCGTCCATGGCATCCAGGATGGGTTGTCTCTTTGCCGTGTATCGCTGCCGCAGTTCTTCTATCTCACGCTCCATCATGGGGTCGAGGGCTTTCAGCCTCATCTGCAGCTCCTCAAAACTCAAATTCTTCAGCTGGTGGAAAAAAAATATTAAAATCTATATAAATAACTACATAAATAAAAGCAAAACATTAGTGCGGAAAATGAAGAACACAAAAAAAAATAAGACCATACAGATACATTAGGATGGGTAGCATGGAGTCAACCTATGACCCGGCACATTAATACTAAAATCACCTGGAGCCGCAAGTCAACCCCAACATAATGATCGCCTGATACCAATGACAAACATTATATTGGATGGAATTCTCTGAGGGTGCACTGACCAGGTAGGGATGGCCATCCCTATGACCAGGGCCATTACATATCTGAAGCTGTCATGTTTAATCATCTATTAGGAATATATTTCTATATAGCTCATGTCCATGGAAATGGCTTTGAATATTCTGTTTATACAGAGCATCTCTCTATTGATCCTCGTTTAGTGCAAATAACTTTTTTTTTTTTTTAAATAAATTCAAAAAGTTGACAAACTGTTGGCAGGAACCCCCAATATTAACATGCAAATAACAAAATACCAGATATATGGATGGGAAGGGGCCAGGATATCTGTTAAGAGGATGGAGATTTCCTGGCCTCTTTGTTGTATCTGCGGCGACCTGATTGTGCGACCCCATTGGATAATGCAGCCGGCCAATGGTGCCTCAAGAGGCCTGATGCAGCTCAGATCAGTAAGGCAGCAGGAGGTGAGACTACTGCTGGTGGATTCCATAAAATTCAATGGAAGCAGCAGGGAGAGCAACTCCATCCACCGCCGAATCAGCAAACTCCATCCACCGCCTGTCCTCTCAATAGTGATGGTATTAAACAGAGGCACAGTTACATGCAAATGGTATGATGGAAGCCTAATGGAGGCAATATTGTAGGATTACAAGCGAATCTATCGGACAAGTGAAAATTTGAATGTAGACATCATCTGTTGTGATTGGAGAAGGGCAACTTATAACTTTGTTTGCAAAGGAAATGTAGACTGGTTTGTATATACTATAGCAGACAAATCAAGAAATGTATCACTACAAACTACTGTATACACAGCTACACCCCTAGCCAAGTAATACCCCTTTCTGAACACAAATGCTGGGGTCGCACCAGGGATAGGGAGAAGAGTCTGTCCGTGGAACTACCTGGCATTTGCGGTGTGAAAGCTCCTGTCACAGACGTCACACGGGGCGGAGGCGCATCAATGGGGGTGGGGGAGGAAGCAGTGCTTGGAGCCGACGCGGTCTCTAAGCACTGCCTCCTCCATAGTGTGAACGGGACCTGGGTCGCTCGACCCGGGTTACCCGTGCACACTGCACAGCAACCTGGGTCACAGCTGTCTTTAACCCTGCTTGTGACCAGGGTTGAAATGCTGGGTTGCTCGACCGGAGATATGTAGCTGTGGTGCTTTTACACTGTAGAACAACCCAGGTTAACAAGGCAATAACCTGGGTTGGTTTGGCAGTCTGAATGGGGTATAATACACGCAGCAAGGAGTTTAAACGTGGACCCCCCTGTAGCCCAGGTGGCAGGGATTCGGTATGAAATAGCGACGGTCAGAATCCCGACGGTCAAAATAGCGACAAGGTTAAAACACAAACAAGGTCAAAACACAAATATTTAAAATACCGACACGGTCAAAATACCGACACGGTCAAAATACCGACACGGTCAAAATACCGACATTTAAAATATACACAGGTCAAAAAGTATACACAAGTTATTCATATTTTGTTGGTCTGTATGTTGACATAGGTCGACATGAAACCCGTATGAGTGTACCGCGTCCCCTCGCATGGTTTGCCATGCTTCAGGCACGGTGCCCCGCTGCGCTCGGCACTCTATTATATTGCCCCTCCATGTCCACTGGGTTGGTAAAGTATGAACAAGTAAAATGCCAGTATTTTGACTGTGTCGGTATTTTGACCGTCGGTCAATGGTTGTCGGTATTTTGACCGTCGGTATTTTGATTGTAGGTAAATTGACTGCATCCCGGTGGCAGGGAAGCCATCCCAAAATTCTATATTTGTAAACCAACAACAGACAGATCTATAGCAATCTCTCTCATTTCAACACAGACAATAAAACTCATCTCCTTCTCTAATGTTGTTTTCAATGCAATAATAAAATCTCTAGGCAGTTTTCCACTTATTGAAAGACACAGTGGGGTCACGGCTGTCATGGAGGATAGAGGACGCCAGGTATCCAGCAGGTGGCATTTATTTTAACAAGCTGCTGGAAGATGGTTTCTTGTATTGATTTGATCTTACACATACTGTATTTTTCCACAGGGCTTCCAGACATAAATAATGGCTTCAGAAAACCTGTGTCTGGGCAATCAAAACACATCCATTGTGATTAATGAATCCTTGCGAACATCCCGAAACGCATTTAAAAGTTACTACTAAACAAAATTGGCCCTTATTCTGGTCCGTACGCAGCTAGTATGTTTCTTTAGTGCTTATGCGTATTTCTGCTCAAGTGCATACGCAGGGTGCGTGCCCCCACGGGGAACATTCATGGGGGGTCATGGGGTGGCCCAATTACCATATGGGAATGCTCAGCATTTCAGGGGGGTTCCCATGAACACGCTGGGCGTTCTCAAGGTAATGAGGCGGTGACGCGGGTGCGGGGGGCATGCGCACTACCATGCAAATCCCATTGCACAGATCAAAAAGTATGTGCTCAACTAGGTCCCGATCGCATCAAACGCATTGCATGCGATTTGAGTGCGATGCCATCTAGACCAAAACTCATGCAATGATCGCACCGTGTATGGGCACCTTTAGAGGATGCTGCTAAAATAAAGGCACATTCATTTTGTATAATGTATAACTCTTAAAGCATACAGTGATACAAATATACACCCAATATTACAATTCGGAATCAATATTATATACGTTTGATTTTCTAACAAACAAAAGTGGGACGGTAAATGTTTATTGCATACTCGTTAAAAGCCTGTGACGGTTTTTACGTTTACTTTGAGCGGTGACCGTTTTTATCCCACAAAGCCCACCCCCCTAGTCCCTTTTCCGCTTCTATCTACAAACTCTGTCTTTACAGCTCCCTCTCTCCATAGCCAGTGTGTTTGAAACAGATCAGTGTCCCTGCAAAAATTGCTTTCACTTTCTGTTAGGACATATCCTTTAGTAGTAGTAATTAGGTCTGTGGAGTGGCCCTTAGTGGTAAGTGGTGGTACTTCACCTCATAGAGGGGAGGAGTAGTTAGCCGATAGATAGATAGGCCTACTTTAACACACAACCCCACTGGGTGAAATGCCAAAGGGGTCCGCTAGGTGCGAGGGACGGCAATGTAAACCACAATTTATACAGCAGCCATGATGTTATGCATCTGAATTGTTTTTATTTAAACATATTTATTATGCTTTAGAACCATGAAATGCGTCACCAAGGTCAGTCTCTTTCTATAGCTACCTGTTGGGCTGTGAAACAGTCACAGGTGAAGCGATGCTGTTCCGCTTATAACCGCAAACAGGGCTCACACAAATGCGGTAGAAGTGAGCAACACACTGGGCAATTTTGAGCTGAAAGTCGCTCAAAACAGCAGCTCAAAGCCGCCCCGTGGGTGTATGGTCCGGCGATGAGCGCTGCTGCAACATCGCCGGGAAAGCCGTTCATCTGCTGGTTATACCAGGAGATGTGCGGCTTTCAGGACGCCTTTGCATAGCGCTCAGCTATGCAAAGCTGTCCTCCCCCCTCCGTTGGCGCCGGGCAGGGGGAAAGCCGCTCAGTGTGTATGCACTGAGTGGCTTTCCCCCCAGCGATGACAGCGGACATCCCTGTCCATACACACTGGGCATAGTCGCCCAATGTGTATGGACCTTTAGAATGAGAAATAGCTGGGCATGAATAAGTGGGTCTTGAACACATGTTTAAAGTTATGTGTAGAGTCTGATGGGGCTGGGTAGAGAACTACAGAGATAGGAAGCACCACAGTCAATGGGGTGAATTTATGAAGCTTGGAGAAGTGTTATCTATCCCCATAAAGAACGTTAAGTGCAAGGTGATAATGGTTCAGCCAATCAGCTCTTACCTGTCAATTTACATATTGTAGCTGATTGGCTGAACCATTATCATCTTGCTCATAACGTTCTTTATGGGGATAGATAACACTTCTCCAAGCTTCATAAATTCACCCCAATATCTTGGGAGGTAGGAGTGAGAAGAGAGAGGTGGCGTGCATTCGTGGACAGAAGAATGCGGGTGGTGGGTGTAAAGAGAGATAAGGTCACTATTTTTGAGATGAAAACAGCAGAACTGAGAGTCCTACAACTGGTGTATACAGCGCAAAAAATGAATCTAATTAAAGTTGTCCTTGCACCTAGTTAAACCTCCCACATGGAAAAATAAACCAGTTGCTGCAATCATGGATATTGCAGCTTCTGGGCCCTTATAAGAAGTGGTAATACAGCTCCCTGGAAACTATTCAGCATCGTGACCAAAACATCAAGCACAACCGCAGAACGTGCCTCCGGCTATTGGGGGAAACGGTAACTACATTCATCAAAGTGTCACAGTTTCTGAGCGCTCAAATATACTCTTTAAGCATTTATTCTCTATAGGCCCAATATTTGTGGCAGATCTGACACGAGGAATTAATCAAGAACAATTGGGCTGCATTTACAGTCTCTTCTCGGTCCTGTCATAGTCCAGAGCATTTTGCAGTCTCATTAAAAAAAAATAAAAAAACCACGTCAGGAAATTGCTGTATAACCGCTGATGCATTTCATCACTCTGGAGGGTCAGGTTCATATACTGTGACGTACAGAACGAGAACGGCATCCTGGCGCTACCAGCTGCTTTCATGGATTGTTTTATTGCAGAATCCTGCGCTTGCTTAAAGTTGTAGCGTGGATGAATTAAAATGATACAGGACCACAGATCATTATCCGGGTCAGTCCGCACTTCCACAATTGCATGCCGTTTTTCCTATCACAATTACACGGCTATTTGTCAGCGCTGTGATCATAAAAGGTAATTTCACTGATGTATCATGAGCACGTAACTAAATCTTCAGATTTTTCCCCAGTAAATCTTCCATTTCTTCTGTTTTTTAAAAGACAGATCAACATCAAGGGTCGGTGAGAGGCTTCTTGGCAAACCCCCACTCCACCCGCCACCGTCCCCAATACCCACTTTTCAGCTCCAAAAGTGAAAGTGTGGGAGGTGGCACCCTAGGAGCTCCACAGCTGCCACCTGCATTAAGTACAATGAGGATGCCTTACTCATAGATACCCTTAATGTTGCGATAGGCTAATTCTCAACATCCCAGCGCCCTACGCAGCTGCTTAACAGGTAGAGCCACAACTGCGGACATCAGGACAGCTCTGTCCCATAAGCAGCTGCCATAGACCGGGATCACTTCTCATTGACTGTGTATGAATGCGAATGCTTAACCTATTATTTGTATCCCTTTATCAACACTCCCCATGTAAATCTGTTTTATACATTCCAGATTATGAAAGAGAATAGTTGAAATTCAATTAACTATCAAAGCAACAGTTTATTCTCATCTCCTTGTCATTACCTCCCCGGACAACAAACAAAAATGGCCGATTAAGGCTTCCGGCTCTCAGGAGCTCGTGTGATGGCAAATGTGACACCGTGCAGTAAGTGAGCACTATGCCAGGTTGAAGAACGCTTGTTAGTGAATTCCAGAGCAGCGAGTGCAAGTATATTCACCCCCATTGCAGATTAATGGGATTCATTGGGGGAAATAAAGAAGTAGATTCACATTGGTTGCCCATAGCAACATCCCATGTAAAATAGAACTCCCATCTTAGTAAATTTTCGCCTTTGACTAAAACCTGCATAAAAGTGCTCCGTTGTTACTCATGCACAGTACCAGCTGCATGGCAGTACAGTATCTATATATAGGCACAAGTAGTGTTCATTCTAGCACCCGCTATCTTTGAAAACCCATGCAGTTCCTCTTCCCTGCCTGGGGTGTCGCTGTCTGCTGTAGTGCTTCTAGCACAATGAGGTCTGTATATCAGCACTGATATGCAAACCAGACCTGTGCTAGAAACACCACAGCAGACAGCGGCACCCCAGGCAGGGAAGAGGAACTGCATGGGTTTTCAAAGATAGCGGGTGCTAGAATGAACACTACACGAGGGAATGGTGGCATGTTCTCTTTGACTTGCAGAAATGAGGATGTCGTTACAGTGCAGGCGGATGGATACTATAATAAAAGGCACACATTTTAGACGGTTGAAGATTAGCGTATGGATTCAATCGTTGCTTTCTTTGGTAAATTGAGGATGGGGGTTCCGACTGCCGGTGCTCCGATAGGGTGCTCTCGCTGTCGGTGCTCTCGCTGCGGGCCCGGTGGCTCACTACGCTCGAAAAAGGTTCTATTCTCCCTCTATGGGAGACCCCCGTGGACCCTCACAAGGGAGAATAGCCTCTGTGAGTCGGGACCCCTTGTCGGAGCACCGGCAGTAGGGATCCCAACGTCAGGATACTGACCGTCGGGATCCCCACTGTCGGAGCATCATCCGGCACCCATCTGGATGATCGGTCAACAGTTTTCTAGGTCAACACCATATTGTTGACATGGTCAAAAGGTTGTCATGGTTAAGTGGTCGACATGGCAAAGGGCAACAGGGTTGTTGTTTTTGTTTTTTCATACATGTTCCAGTTACAAGAGTTCACGTGGGTGGTAAAGTTTGCCAAGCATAGTGGTAGAGTACTGAGGAACCTTGCCTTAAATATGGCAAGCAAAGAGAGCTATGCAAGTGCACTAATTTGGGGTCCAAATGTCAAAATGTACACATTGACACCGAAGAAACTCATATTAACCATATCCATGCCGACTTTGTTGACTCCAAAAGCTTGACAGGCACAATCAAAGTTAAAGGCACACAGATGCCAGGAGCAAACGCTGACCTGTTGCTACTGCGGTACGTTGTGATACCTGCAGCAAAGGACAACAAATGAGAGCATTGCAGTGGCCACCTAATGAGTGATGAGTGTACAGTACTTCTGCTTTCCAATATCACATGCTAGATCATCCCTGTTACTGAAGCACTGCAGGGAGACAATCAGGAAAACAAGCAGCGAGTACCTGTGAATTATCTGACAAACACACACAATGCTACAATAGGTCATCAGCCAATGGCTTCAAGTTTTAAAAATGGTCATGAACTTGGTCAGACTTAGATGGGTTTAAAATTTGAATGACAAAGCAGAAAGCATGAAGAAATTGTTAAGAGTAGACTTGGGAACTATGAGAAGCTGTAATTTATGCCGGGCGCACAGAATCTGCAGTTGAAGAGCGTCATACATCATACATTCGCCTTTCACATCTGCCAGAGATCTAGAAATGTTATTTGATCTTCAATTCATCTTTTAGAGAAGCTGCCGCTGCCTCGCTCTGCAGAGGTTGGAGATGAAAAGACGCACAATGCAGGAGATTTGAAAACTGCTGAGATTTCTCCAGAACATTTCATGACTTGTGCAAATTATATTCTGCAATATGATATAAAGGCTGTTTTAAACTCTAAAATTGAATTTGGACAATTCATGAAATGTTTCGGCGACCAATATAAAATAGATGAAAAGCCGGATCCTGGCAACGAGTTATCACCTTTCTGCCTGCCCTTCGTGTCTCTGTTGTACACGATTTATCCTTGGAAGCTCTCTGGATTGTGTGCTACACACCGCATGTAATGGGAACCCACATTAATATAAAACGTACTGTAATGTTATAATATTGCAGATTATCTATTACATGCAAAGATAATCCCAATGTCCCCTGTATTTAGAGATGGGCGGTTTAGATTCCTAGGTATCCAAAGCACCCCAAACACTGGGATCCGTGTCTCACCCGAGCCACGGCTTGAGTGTTCCCACCAGACTCGGATACCAGAGCAAGGCTGAATGCCGTCCTCCTGGTGTCAGATTCCTGCAAGACCTGTATCCCATAAACATACCTCCCAACAGTCCCGATTTTATCGGGACAGTCCCGATTGTCAGGGCCTGTCCCGCTGTCCCACCCGCGGGCGGCAGTGTTGGGAGTCCCCCCTGTCAGCTGCTAAACAGCGGGGAATAAACGCTGTGCGCATGCGCACAGCGTCTATTCCCGCAGCCAGGGGGCTGGGGGCATGGCTAGAGGCTCACAGAGCCTCTGGGTCATGCCCCCATAGCGGCAAAATGGGGGCCTCGCGGGGGGAGGGAGAGTATAGGCCACGCCCCCAAATTAGGCCACGCCCCGTCCCGACTGCTGTACAACTAAAGTTGGGAGGTATGCATAAATGTTACTGCGACCGCGTCTTGGTACCATTATATAGGAAGGAAGCATACAAAGTGCACGCTCTACTGCGCACGCGGTTGTTTTTCTTCTTTGCCTGCTGTACCCCACGCTGCATCCTGTGCCCTTCTGCAAACAGTACTGTGACTGCTGGCCATGTTCCACTGTGCATACTGTACTGAAATTGCTGGCCATACATTACTGGTGCATACAGTTCTGTGACTGCAGGCCATACCCCACTGTGCATACTGTACGGATACTGCTGGCCATGCCCCACTGTGAATACAGTTATGTGACTGCTGGCCATACATTACTGTGCATACTGTACTGAAACTGCTGGACATACCCCACTGTGCATACAGTACTGTGAATGCTGGCCATACCCCAATGTACATACAGTTCTGTGACTGCAGGCCGTACCCTACTGTGAATACAGTACTGTGACTTCAGCCCATATCCCGCTGAGCACACAATACTGTGACTACAGCCTGTACCCCACTGTGCAATTCAGTACAGTGACTGCTAACTGTAATGAAAAAACGGTACTTGTGAGTTATCTGGGCGTCCGATTTTGGTACTAGATCGCATGCGATATCGTATGCGATTTACGATTTGCATGCGATTTAGCATGCAATTTGCATAAGATTTGCTATTCATTTCATTACCCCACTATCCCCAAAGTGTGTCTATCAACGTGAACCCGAAGCGTGGCGAGCGGCGGCGGTACGCGTCCTCCGACCTTTTCATGCCCTACTATCCACTAGGGCGTGGAGTGAGAATAGAATAGTGTGGCGAGCGCAGCGAGCCACCGAGCCCGAAGCGTGGCGAGCGCAGCGAGCCCCGCGAGGGGACGCGGACACCTTCACAGGTATCCGCGTGCCCTTGCGGGCTTCACAGGTGTCCGCGTCCCCTCGCGGGGCTCGCTGCGCTCGCCACGCTTCGGGCTCGGTGGCTCGCTGCGCTCGCCACACTATTCTATTCTCACTCCACGCCCTAGTGGATAGTAGGGCATGAAAAGGTCGGAGGACGCGTACCGCCGCCCCTCGCGGGCTCGCTGCGCTCGCCACGCTTCGGGTTCACGTTGATAGACACACTTTGGGGATAGTGGGGTAATGAAATGAATAGCAAATCTTATGCAAATCGCATGCTAAATCGCATGCAAATCGTAAATCGCATACGATATCGCATGCGATATCGCATGCGATATCGCATGCAAATCGCATGCAAATCGTAAGTACCAAAATCGGACGCCCAGATAACTCACAAGTACCGAAAAAACATAAGTTTTTTTATTAAAGTTTAAAAACAGAATACTATTATTTGTACTATTTGGTGCATTTTTCACGCGCATCAATAAGCCCCGTGATCAACGCATTCAAACCAGGCTGCAAAAAATGCAAAATGCAAAAATGCAATTCCATCTTGCACCACTTGTCATTGCATTATGTGCTGTTTGGAGCATTGCTTCATAGTTTATTAAACTGCCACCCTGTCTGGATGAAAATAATATATTTATAAGCTGTAAGGTGGTCACAACTGACTGGAAATGAGTGGGAATTAATGTTATTAAGGTTAATAATATCGTATGAACAAAAATGGGCCACAATTAAATGATTTTTAGCTGTTTTTATGATTTTAAAAAGAAAATACAGCTCCAAAACCAGAAGGAGAATAACATCCAAAAACAAAAAAAAACAATGAAGGAGGCTGGTGCACATCAACTCCCTTTAATACATGCAGCAGGACTTCAATGTCTGCAAGGGGTGCCGGACGGGTTCCCGACAGTCGTTTACCCGACGTCGGGATCCCGACGGTCAAAACGCAGACAGCCGGGTGCCCGACGGCCACCCGCTATTTTCCCTCGTGGGGGTCCACGACCCCCATAGAGGGAGAATAGAATAGGTGGCTCGCGCTCGCCATGCTGTCTGACTCCGGGCAGTCGGGATCCCGACGTCAGGATAATGACTGGCGGGATCTCGACTGTCAGAGTCCCGTACCACAACCGTCTGTAAGATTGCAAATCATATATATGTCCATCTGTTGGCAGCGAGTGAAACGACATATTTCTCTCTCACACATGCACAAACACAGAGGCAATCACAAGGGAGCAGACTAGCTATCAAAGCATTTGCTTCGAGCAGGCTTACTTGTTACAATTTTCAAATATGATGGCAGCATACATCTAATATCTCCCCTATTTATCCCCCACCTCCCTAATAATAATTTTCCTGCCGACAAGCTGCTTGTATCCTGAGTTAAGCTGGCCATACATCTACAGATCGATTGTCAGATCTGGCTGGTTGGAACAAAATCCTGGTAATGGATGAGAGCAAATGACAGTTGACCATTTGCTTTGAAATGCTGGAAAACTGCCAAACTGCCATTCAGATACTACCAGGTTTTTGTTCCAACCAGCCCAATCTGACAATCGATCTGTAGATGTATGGGCCCCATTACGCAAACTCATTCTGATAAATAACCTGTTTTCTATCTACGTCAGTCACTTCTTACTGGACCTGTTTGTGATATTACTGTCTTCCTGACACTGAAATAAACATTTATGAGTGCTTATGTAATTGCCTTCGAAACGCAGGCAGGTGGAGCTTCCAGGGACCCTGCCCATGTTTTTAGAGGAGGCAATCATTTAAAAAGGCACCAGCAGGCATCATCTAAGTCCGTGGTCCCAACCCTGATCCTCAAGTACCCCCAACAGTGCACATTTTCCAGGTCTCTACAGAGAATCACAAGTGAAATAATTAGCTCCACCTGTGGATCTTTTAAAATGTGCCTGAATAATGAGTGCACCTGCCGGGTGACCTGGAAAACGTGCACTATTGGGGGTACTTCAGAACCAGGGTTGGGAATCACTGATCTAAAGTGATCTGACTACTGTAGATCGCTGAGAAAATTCCCCTACATCGCTCTATATGTAGGGGCCATAGCGACAGCGATGCACTGCCCCGGGTGTCACTATCGCCTGGCGATTAATATCCAGTTGGCACATCACTCAGCACACATCACAGTTCATTGATCTTGCTGAGGGCTCTACATTGCTCAGATCGCTCAGCAGCGTCACCCTGTGTGTAGGCCCCTTCACAGAGGTTGCTTGATGCTTTCAGAGAAAGCAAGAAATACTGGCTGTCAGACGCAATGAGATGTCACAAAACTACAAGTGATCTGTTCAGCTTCAGGGGAAAAAAACAATTGTATTTTAGATACCATTAGCCAGGAAAAGATAAAGGTTTCCTTATTTGTAGATATTGTACTGCAAGAAAATCCTATTAGAGGCTCTGATCTAAAACAGATTGCTTAAATTCCTTGCTAATGACAAGCGATGAGATGTAATGAGTTATTCTAGCTTGTGCAACAATTCAATCCCTGGTTCAGCCAGTTAAAGGGAATCTTCAGTCAGGGTACTGATCGAATTAAAGGTCCCCATACACTTATCCGATTTGGTCCAATTTTGCCCAATTCTGACGGAATGGGCCCAAGAAATCAGCCCAAATCGGAAGTGTTTGACACCTCATCCAAACCGATGCGCGGTCCTGTGTGCATCGGGTCGGACCATAGCAGATTGGACCCATCAGCCGCACATCGTGGGTGCTTTTTAGTATCCATGATGTATCCAGTCCGATTCCAAGGTGTCTGCCAGCGGTACCGCACCACTGGCACACACCTTTCTGCGTGTCCTACCTCTGGGCGGCGGGTACTGAACATGCCAGGCAGCAGTATTAGAATTGAAAAAAAAAAAAAAATGTGTGAAATGACTAGCCGACCTCTGGAAAGGAGGCCGCTGATTGGCTGAGAGTGCTCTCTCTCAGCCAATCAGAGGCTGACCAGTCATTTGACACATTTAAAAAAAATTCTAATACCCGCCAGTGCCCGGAGTGCCTGCCCCACTGCTCCTCACCACCCGCGGAAGATCAGCACCCGCCACCCACCCCGGCTCCCAGGTTACATGTGATAAATCGCATTCAAAAAATGGCACATCAAGTGCCAAATCGTATGTGAGCCTCCCGGGGAGCTGCCGGGTGGCTCAGAGGAGAATTGGGTCCTTAGAACAAGTCCGCCTAATGTATAGGGGCCTTTACAACTACGTGGCAATGCAATCGGAACACGTGCTAACCAGCAAAGTGCCGCCTACTGTATATGCTTGATAAAATCCTGTTATTTGCGGGTAGAGGCAAAAAGGGTAATTTTGTTGACTGCATCCTGACGTTTGGCCAATAGTTAAAATGGAGGACTGGACAAAAGGTCAATGAACCATTTTTAAAAATTTTCACTTGCTATCCACCTACACATAACCCTATGTCGACCGCAGCAGCAGCAGAGTGCAGCACCTTGTCCAAAGCATTAAGTACTCGTTTACACTCATTTGGCTCATATGCCGTGGAGCATAAATAAAATGACCCCCTCCACCAGAAAAAAACCATACATATACTTAAGTTGACCATTTTTTCTGTACTGGTCTACATTTTCCATGCTGACCATTTTGGGTTGACATATTGAATATCAATCTTGTACTGTTGATCTAGAACCACCACAACCACCGATGGTGACCAATGATGGTTAATAAGGAATAAATATTTTGTAAACAAAAAAACTGGTCATCAATGTGGGCAGAACTGTGTGTGTGACGAAGGACTATCTATGCCCAACTTTACCTGGTGCGGCATTGTTCGTGGCACCGGTTTGGCACGCTCTGCTCCTGCCCTGTGTGCAGGTCCATATTACTTATGCCAGAACCCGGCACGGCAGCTAGTTCTCACATGAATACATCTAATGGTGCCCACACATGCACCGATCCCGGCGGTGCAATGCTATGCGATGGGGTGCGCGCTCCCGCGGCACCTCATCGCACAGTACAAAAAGTATGTGCTGCACATACTTTTTGTACTAGCTTTTTATCGCATAGCATCGCATGCACAAGGCATACGATGCGATGCTATGTGTGCTAGTTAAGCACAGAACGCACGCCGGGATCGATGCGTCTGTGACTCAAGTAATCAAATTGAAGTTACCTAGGCGATGAGACAACTGTACTAATGATAGAACCTCTTGTTTGCAGTCTTAGATCTGTAAATATAAAATCAGTTGATGTATACTGTATTTGTAGATATGACCATATTATACCAGAAGCAGAGGTTCCAGTTGGGACGCGGTTAACATCCGGGCAGTCAGAATGCCGGAGTTCAGTAGGGGGGGGGGGGGGGGGGGGGGGGGGGGTTGGGGGCTTTGGGTAAGGCTGCACAGAAGGGAAGGTTAGGGTGTGTGCAGTTTTGGTTTAGGCACTTAGAAGAGGGGTTTAGGGTTAGGCTTGGGGGGGAGGTTTTGGTTGCTAGAAGGCAGTGTAAACTGTGTGGCAGTGCACAGTTTTGTTCTCAGGCTTAAAAAAAAAATTAACAAAATACAGATGCAGCTGAAGAGGATCAGCTGCAAAAACTGAAATATTCTGAAAAACTATGCAGAAATCCTCGGTCTACTGTCCCAGGACTCCAACCCTGGTAGTTACCTGGGTTGGATCAGGGATGCTCCCGGGTCCAGGGGTAATGGAAGCGTGTATCCCGGGTCAATGCGACCTGTGTCCTGTTCACTGCAATGTAGAAGCGGTCGCTGGGAGATGCTCGCAGCACCACCCCGGCTCCACCACCTGATGATGTCACCTGGTCGGGTTTATTCAGGTGACTAGTGGGAAAGGGTCTGCAAGCCGGGTTGCACCCGGGTACAAAATCCCGGGTGCTACCCTGCTTGTCTAATGGAAAAGGGGTATTATAAGCAGCACTAGCACTGCTGATATAAGCTGTGTTTGCACTCACAGTCCTATCAGAAAACCATGGAGAGGGAGGAGGACAAACAATTCCAGTGATCCATCTCCTAACTGCATACTGTAAATTGTTTATCTGGAGGGAAGATCAGGCTTGGATAACAGAGCGGGGAGAATTTCTGCTCAATATACATCAGTGAGATATTTATATCAGTAAATGAAATCCTACACAACTGGTGCAAGAGATACTTGTAGTGTCATCATTGTAGTCATTAACAAATGCATTAAAATGTATGATAAATGATAGGTCACTTTGCTGGAAGGCTGAGAAAACCGTTGCTATTGATTTATACAGCAGAACATTTAAAAAACTTTCACATTACGAGAAGATCTCTTTAAAACTACAGAATACTGGAGTAAATATCCGCACACTTCCAACATTGTTTAGTGGTACGGGAGCAAAAGAACAAACACAAATCATTTTGTGTAAGAATATAAAATGAGTTCTACAGGCACTAAAACCTACACTGCTCTACACCAATTCCGGGGGTCGTATTAGAGGCTGAAAAGCCCAAATTTATTTACACACATTTTTTGCAGGTGTGTATAATCTAGAGGTGTACAAGGGATGCCGCCGCACAAGGCACAAATGCTGAGGGGGCGCACCTAATGCGACCTGTATTTGGCTTGGAAACATCCAAGACCCGCTAGGGGGCATCCTTAGAACTTTACCCCCTGGTCTTTGCATAGTACACAGATGAGCAGCAAGCAAAGAAAAAACACAATGTACTCCAGAAGCATAACTGCAAAAAAAAATAAAAAAAATAGAAAGGATCTAAACCTCTGAAATAGGTAAGCGTTAAATGGGCATACACACGGAGCAAATTTGTGCTATTTTCTAAGCAATCTGACTAGATTGCTTAGAAAGTAAGCACAGATCTCTCCCTGTGTATGCTCCAAGATATTAAATATCTCTTGCTAACTAAGTCAGTGCATGCAGTCAAAATCTGGTCAGATTGCTTAGCAGGTGACTGCAAATCTCTCTCTGATCCACTACCCGGACTTTTTTTGCTTAAGCAAAATTGCTTAGCACAAATCTCTGCGTGTGTATGTGCTCTCCATGGGAGATCTTGACACCAGCAAAATTGCTTAGCACAGATGTGTGGTTGCCCCTTAAGGGCTATTTCATAGGCTCCTGCCGGGCGGCGAAACCCTGCACGGCCAAGAAGCCGTGCTGCACTCAGGAGCTTAGAATGGTGGGGATGGCCAGAGCCCGGCAGCCGTCCCTTCCAGTGGTGGGATCCGGCTGCAACCAGGCTTTTCGCCGTGCAGGGTTTCACCGCCTGGCAGGAGCCAGCGCGTGTGAAATAGCCCTATGACAGAACATGCAAGAGCTGAGACAAGGACGTATGAATTAATGCCCACATAGCAAGATGCTAGCTCAGGCAGATGCGCTCGTCTCTTACATTTCCCACCACTCCTTAAGCCATTTTAACTGAGGGCAAGTGCAAACATTATTAACAGTTCCCAGTGATTGCGAAAACCACCCAAAAAATAGTGGGTCCTTGGGACCCCTCACTTCTAAAAAAAAAAAAATTGGGGTCCTACCTGACCTTTTCTGGGTCCCAATTGAGTGAAGGTAATAATCTAAAAACTTAAGCATTTAAGGCCAATATGAAACTTGCCTGGGTTATAAATGTCATTATATCATCTATAGCAGTGGTTCTCAAATAAAATAAGTAAAAAAAATTTTTTTATAATAATAAAACCTGCATGGTTGTTCCTGACGCTCCGGGACGGTGCGATGCCCTGCACCTCCCTCTACATTCAGGCAGCGTTCTGCTGCCTGTGCCCCTCTCTGTCTGCCCCTGCATAGGAGCTCTGAATGTCTCTGCTGCCTGCTCACATCTGGTGCCCGGGTCATGTTACCCCCCTAGTTACAGCCCTGCTGAAACTTATCTTTGAAAGCTGGCCGGGAACTTAATAGGATGAGAGATTCAGAAAGTGAGAGATTTGGAAAGAAATCTCCAGATGTTTAAAGCGCCAATCATTTACACTGCAAAACCACTTTGAGTTTGCAGTGTAAATGATTGCCGCTTTAAAAAAAACCTGGAGATTTCTTACCAAGTCTCTCACTTTCTGAATCTCTCATCCGATTAAATTTCACCCATTATCTATTAAATTCAGACCGAGATCAAACCAGGGATTGGAAATCGTTGAGGACCGATTAGGTAACTGCCTATATACAGTCTACTGCTTTGCACGTACTACGGTTTTTAGGCTAATGGGCAGCAGTATTATGGTCTTAACATTTCCTAGGAATCCACTAATCTGTTCTGCCTGTAAGGTTGAATTGTACCTTAAAAAACTTTCTAATCACAATGGAAAAAACAAGCGGATTATACCATTAGACGAGGTCTCCCATAATAAAGATACCCCGGGAGAATGTTGTTTCAACCATCAAATCTTAACTCAATAATTTCTATAATGCAGATTTTCCGCACCACTGGCTATACAGGAAAAGAGCGCTCTCAAGTGATTTCCACTTCTCTTGGAGAGAAGTAAAGCTGCAGAAGCAGCCCGGGATCTGGAACGGACATAAATAGTGCTTCGTACTGATTAGTAAAGTATCTGTTACACTATAATTATAGGTGGATTTTATGGTGCACTTTAATAAGAAAGTGAAGGGAGATTAAAGGCTAAACCAATGTTAGGAAGAACATTTGTAGAAATTAATCTCGGATTGTGGGAGTTCTGTCGATGCAATTACATTTCAAAGACACAGCGAGGAAACTACTGGCACTGGGAAGTTGA
This sequence comes from Crinia signifera, assembly GCF_055691185.1. Classification (NCBI taxonomy): domain Eukaryota; kingdom Metazoa; phylum Chordata; class Amphibia; order Anura; family Myobatrachidae; genus Crinia; species Crinia signifera. The sequence goes on from NC_139221.1 coordinate 33,747,148, forward strand.
AACTCAATTAAGTCAGAGGGTTGAAGCAGAGTAATGACTTGGCTGGTGCAAATTCAGGCAAAATGCTATACTGTGCCCTACTTCAGGTAATATTCAACCACTAGGTCAAAAGGCTGGTGCTAGCATTGTGTTTGGCCCAAGTGCTACTGCTTCCCCCCACCCCCCACCCCCACCCCCACGGGTGCTGCCTTGACTTCTGCAACATTGTAGCCCAGCAATGCAACCCCAAGTTTTTTGCAGACATGGAGGAAGAGGACCAGCAGCTCGGAGTGGGGGCACCACAGTGATATTAAAGTTCAAGAACAAGTGACATTGGGGGTTATTCTGGTTCACTCCTTCTGGCAAATTCCTTCTCAAATGGACAAAACCATGTGCACTCCAGGTGGGGTAGATGTTACTTGTGCAGAGAGAGTTAGATTTGGGTGGGGTTTTACTTCAAATCTATACTGCAGTGTGAAAATAAAGCAGTCAGTATTTTCCCTGCACAGAAACAAAATAACTCACCCAAATCTAACTCTCTGCACATGTTACATCTGCCCCACCTGCAATGCACATGGTTTTGTCCATTTGAGAAGGAATTTGCCAGAAGCTGTGAACCAGAATAACACTTGTACAGTGTTAAGTTTTCACCGATTTCTAAAGCCAGATTTAGTCACAAGGTAATTGGCCCCCTGATTTTTCGAGGGAAGATTCATTGACATAAACGTTTTGCAAATACTGAAAACGCTTTTAATGTCTGGTACTTCCCAGCTAGTCTCTTCTAATGAATGGTGTTAATTCAACAGCCCCCGATGGTGACCAGTACAATAAGGTGCAATATTATTCTTGCCGAGGATACAATGGCTTCACATGCAACTGATGCCGCCACTGGGTCGGAGGGGGGGGGGGATACCATTCTCCTGACTCAATATGATTGACATAAATTTACTGGGAACCAGGACATTATTAATATTGATCTTAAAGCACCATAGAGATGTCACTAATTCCAAGAGAATGGCAAGAGTAGTACCAAGAAAATTGCTTCACTGACCTTTTCATACATCCACTATCCACGTTGGCGTGGAGTTGATTTCATATAATGTGGCGAGCGCAGCGAGGGGATGCAGAATATATGTGAAGTCATCTGCCTCCCGTCGCGAAGCTCGCCGCGCTTCGGGCTCGGTGGCTCGCCACACTATATAAGATCAACTCCACGCCGACGTGGATAGTGGGGGTATGAAAAGGTTGGAGGACGCGTACCGCAGCGCTTGCCACGCTTCGGGTTGGCGTTGATAGTGTTCACTCTAGGAGTGACACCGGGCAGGGCGCTGGGGGGAGGACCGGGCACACCGACATCACAGCTGGCGGCGTGCCCGGGTCGCTGACGCCATGAAAGGGGCGTGCCCGGGCCACCGACGTCATGAAGGGGGCGTGCCCGGGCCGCCGCCGTCATGAAAGAGGCGTGCTTGGGCCGCCATTGTCATCAAAGGGGGCGGGCCCAGCCGGCACAGTCGTCAAAGGGGGCGGGCCCGGCCCCTCCGAATCCACTGTGCTTCCGGGGAAGCGCCAGGCATCGCCGTCAACGGCGACGCTGGGCTTCCCCGTGAGGCTGTTTTAGCAGGGCGCTGCGAGACGGGCAGGGCGCATTTTGCCCTTTAAAAATCGGGCAGGGCGCAGCGCCCCGCTAAAACAGCCTAGCGGGAACACTAGTTGATAGTGGGGTGGCGTTAACAATGGGGGGGGGGGCATTTAACATAGTCATTACCCATCAGGGTGGGTGTACAATCAAAAATCGGGTCTGGGGGGGCATTTAACATAGGAATCAGGCAACTGGGTGCCTGTACAATTAAAAATCTGGTCCAATTGCATCGCATCGTATGCGATCACATCACATGCGATGCGATTTTTTGGTTGTACAATGCCCTACGATGGAAAATGTGGGCGCCGTGATAATACACAAGTACCAGATATTTCAAACATTTAATTAGTACCAACGACAAGAAGTATTCTCCCACTATTGCATGGCATATACATCAAATGAATCACTGAACTCTAAAGGTGGCCATACACTGCTGCGATGTCTCCATGAGCACGGGACCGCGCGTTGGACCTGAGGGGACATCAAACTGAGCTGGTGTGGGCCAATTTCGGCTCAGTGTATGGGCACCTTAAGAACTTGCAATACATTTTCCAAAGATACAAAAACTAGAATGTGCAACAATTCTCCTCCCCTCTTACCTATATCAATCATTTTGTCTATAGATACTCTTCACATCCACTCAGCGTGCAAATGACAAGAGATGAAGATGTGCTGCTGGCTATAATCACCATACTATTGTTCTACACTACATATTGATTGGCAAGTTGCTCAATCAGATTGTGATGTCACTTAGGTGCTAAAAGGGAGCGGTAATTCTGGTTAGGGAAAAAAAAAAACATTTTGTATCCCAGTTGCACACTGAGTGAGAAATCACTACATAATAATCAGATAATAAAGAGATCTTGCTTGTGCTACACTGTCTGCTAATGGAGCATAATTATTCAGTAGTTTTGTCAACATTTACAATTGTGTTGACATCTTCAGACTGTCAACAGTACAATTGGCATAAAACCTTTCCTGTCGGCATTTAGTCTGTGATGACATGCTTCATTTTGTCTGTTGATATACTAACTGCGTTGATATTCTGAATTCCAATACAACATACACGACCATAAGGCAGAAGCACTAAGGTCTCCTATGGCTTCAGTGCACTGAGCTGAATCATCTCTCTCCCGGAGACACCAGGGCTCCCGTGTCTGGTGACAAAGATCTTCCCCCTCCTGTACACTACCCCGATATGGGCAGATTTCACCCGTTCCCAATGGAACGGGCCGAGAAATTGGCAGGGCATCAGCTGGTTATACACTGCTGCGTGAGATCTTAGTAGTGTATGGCCAGCTTAAAGCTGCACATACAATTTGCACCAACGATATGCAAGATAAAGTTATAGTTAACGATATTTTTGTGCCTACGGGGTCGTTAACGACACACTCTGTTTTCTGTACATACAGTAAAATACTGACTATATCAGCAAGGACAGCTCCTGGTTGCGGCCACTCACTGATACGGTTTGCAACATCGTTTAGTGTGTGTGCACTGTATAGTTTCTCAGGAATTTCTAGGGAGCATATTCCTATACGTCTACCCAGCGTAAGATGTCGTACCTCTGTATTAAGCCAGAAGAGCATGTGATGTGTTTTGCCAGTTTATAAACATAAGTAGGGATCATCGTGCTACAGTATGTATACAATTACACAACCAGGCTGGATTGCGAATATTGTAGAGTTAAACGAAGGGTGGAGTGCATTGTAGATATTGCTGTACATTATAGTGTATCGTGAACAATCTAACCCAGATGCCAGCACAAAAAGATTTGTATTGTTGCCATAGAAACAAAAAAGTGCTTTTCAAAAAAGGAAAAAAAAAACGTAATAAGCTGCAACTCGGTAGGAAGTAGCCAACCTGACGGATGATGAAAGCAGATAGTGGTAACAAAGGGTGTGTGTGTGTGTGTGTGTGTGTGTGTGTGTGAGAAATTCAGCTTGAGGAATGAATATATTTGACGCATAACAGTACTATTCCTTTCACACCAAACTTAGAAGCCAGCTTATTGCTGGGGCAAACAGGGTCCAGGTTTACGGTCTACACAATTTTGTGTAACCCTCTAATCTGACCTTGGTAGCTATTAGGGTCAACCCCTGCACAAACCTGGGTAGTGTACAGTGTGAACTAGGGGGCCCCGATCACACTTAAAGCATACAGAAAGCCAGATCACCAACGCTTACAGATGATGTAATCTCCAATCTAGGGAAAAGGAAAGCCCCGGCAATAATCCAGATCCATCCTGCTGTGCGAACCGGGTTTCAAGTAGCTGTGACACAGCGTGAATCAGAGTTCAAGGACCCAGGTTGGACCCAGGTCTTTGGTGTGAAAGGGTTGTAGGAAACAAAAAATCAGAACTACAGGTATATGCAGATATTCACCGATATGTCAAAGTTGTAGCCAACTATGCATAGGGCCTTATTTTGGTGGACGTGTTTGCACGGGGGAGCAATGTTTTCCTTATGCGCATTTCTGTGTATATGTGTATACGCGGGGTGCGAGCGGGCAAGGCTGTTCGCACCTAGCAGTGCGGGCCAGGGGCGTGGCCGATGGGCTGTGCCCATGGGAACGACTAGCGTTTCATAGGTGTTCCCATGGAAATTAGACCGTGACGCGGGTGCTGGGGGCGTGCAGCTGAAGTCAGCTGCCCGCCCTGTTCCCGTACAGGGAGCACGCAAAGCTAACACACCAGAGAGTGAACCTTCCAAATCATTCGATGGTCCCCGCCCAAGGCTGTGAAACAGCCATTCGCAGCAGTGCGGGGAATTTGCAGAGCGAGTAGAGGCAGGCGGCTGTGCGTTACATCCACATGTCATGCTGCGCATTTCGCAGCATTGCGCGTGGACCAGAATACGGTCCATAGGACTGCCCTCTCCCCATACACTTGGTTAAATAGCCGCTACCATCATAATGACCATGAGTACAACACATAAGAGGAGTCTGCAACCAGAGGGATCTCTACATCCGCACAGCCAGCAATGCCTCCAGTTGCATATACATGACCTCACTAAGCCAAGTCCACATGTGATACCTGGTGAGAAGCATAGTACTCAAATACTGCTATTAGATCTGTTCATCCGGCTACAGAGGTTTGAACCCAGTAAAGTACTACAGTGCCGTTAATCCAAATAACAATATAACAGAATGGCAACATTCATATCATTTATAAAAGAAGAGTTTACTTTCCTAATACTCCTTTCACACCGCCTCAATAACCTGTTGTGAAAGAATCTCTGAAAAATAACCCAGGTCTAGTGACCTGGGAATCCAACCCTGACCACAAGCATAGTCATTGGTACGACCTCATCTAGAGTACTGGGTTCAGTTCTGGAGGCCATATCTCCAGAAGGATATAAATACATTAGAGACTGTACAAAGAAGAGCAACTAAAATGGTGCATGGCCTACATCACAAAACGTACCAGGAAAGACTAAAAGATCTTAATATGTATACTTTAGAGCAGAGAAGGGAAAGGGGGGACATGATAGAAACTTTCAAATATATCAAGGGCTTTAACAAGGTACAGGTGGGAGACATTCTTCACAGGAAGAGGAGCAGCAGAACACGAGGACAAGCACTGAAACTAGAGGGAGGAAGATTCAGGGGAAATGCGAGGAAAAATGACTTCACAGAAAGAGTAGTAGATAAGTGGAATAGCCCCCCATCAGAGGTGGTAGAGGCAAATACAGTAGTACAATTTAAACATGCTTGGGATAGGGAATACTGATATCCTTACAAAAAAATAAGGATCAAATATGGTTTGAGGTAACATGTTTAAAAAAGGGGCAGACTAGATGGGCCGCCAAATTCTATGTTTCTATAGTTGGACCCAGGAATGACCCGGGTAACCTGGCAGTGTGAACAGTAATACCCAGGTCATCTGACCTGTGTCTGACCCAGGATCGGAGAGTTTACCCAAATGGGAACACTTTAAATCACATTGATCAAAGCAAAAAGGGGAAGTTGTTTTACCACTGCTGTCTGGATCCTATACCCCATTATTAAGGGGGTTGCCTTTTGAATAATAACGATTCAATGAATTAATTGTTTGAAGTTCCGTTTTCTTTTTGACTCAAGTTTAGCTCATGTATTTTATCTTGTGTCAGATGGCTGCTCGAGTGTATGCTAGCTGTAGCTGATGTGCATCAGACCATATTTCTTATTCAAGCAGCAGATTTAATTCCTATGCTCTGAGTAGAAATAAGCCCGATGCAACGTGAGGCAGGAGAAAGCAGCTGATGGTAAGATCTCCGCTCTGACCTAAGGACATGGCTGCCGCTGTCAGATCAATCACCTTAAAGCACACAGATTCCAGACAGCAGCGTGAGTTAGTTCTGGCATTCTTGCTGATAAATCAGCCCAAATGTATTCCACTTTAATCGGTAGGATATCATCGGGAGGCTGTTCTAGAGGGGTGCTGTCTGTTACCCAGACTCAAACTGAATGAGACACAGGGAGGACAAGTACTTATTAAAATCCTTTCAGCGGTGAGGTTTACAAAATCAGATCGGAACACAACACTGCAGCTCTTGCATTAGTATAGGAAAGAAGCACAATGTAATGTGCCCATTCCAAAATAGCGCTTTGCCAATCTCCCAGGAATCGGGAAGCAAAAGTTGTAGATTAAAAAATTGAACGTCCTTCTATTCACCTTTAGATTTTGAAAAAGGAACAGAAATAGAAACAAAAGAAAAACACAACAATCCTTACATTCAACTCACAAGCACCATCTACAATAGGAGGGTTGTATGCCCAGTGCACCTTTCTGGAATTCCCTAATTATAGGAAATGTGAGCTGCATGGAGATTGTGAAATTCAGCTTTCCCTTGCAATTCAACATGCGGCCCTCGAGCTGCGGTGGAACTAGAAACTTCAGCATGCCCTGCCAGAGTTGCTATTAGGGCATGCTAAAACTGTAGCAGGATCTTTTGCAGAGAGAGAGATAATTCATTAGCACAGAGGCATAACTCTGGTCATGGAGTCATCTGCCACTGGGCTCCTGCTCCCAAGGGGGCACCTCTCCTCCCTTGCAAGTTTGAATCAATTAATTGAAAGCCGTTGGTATTGCTTCTGTGGATGTCTCCACATCCTAGCAGGACCATACATGTATATAATTAATTTTTATAATATACATAAAATTCATATATATTTATAAAAGGTGCTGTATGTGTGTATGGGGGGGGGGGGGGGGGGGGGGGGGGGGGGCGCGCACCAATATTTATCTTGCCTCCGGGCAACTGGGGCAAACTTACGCCACTGAATTAGCAAGATAATAGAATAGCATTAATCATAACTTACTGAAACAGGTACCTTGGCTGGAATAATTATGGGGGTTAAATGCAGTGTTCCCGTTTGGCTTTTTTAGCGAGGCGATGAGCCCTGCCTGATTTTTAAAGGGCAAAATGCTTTCTGTCCATCTAGCATTGCCCTGCTAAAACACCCTGCTGCCTGTCCCCACGGGGAAGCCCAGCACCGCTGTAGATGCAAGGCGCTTCCTTGGCAGTGACTTTCGTGACTGCGCTGTCCGGACCCGCCCCCTTTCATGACGATGGCGGCCCGGACCAACCCCCTTTTGTGATGTCGGAGGTCCGGGCCCGCCCACATTTGTGACATCAGCTGGCCCGGTCCACCCCCTTTAAGCTGCCCCCCATTCAGCACCGCCCTGCCCTGCCCAGTTCCTAAAAGGATCACTAATATAGAACGCAATGAAAACATTGATAAATGCTACTCATCCCCCTATATTCCACAGCAAAGCCTTACGACTCGGGAACAACGTTAACAGGAAAAACAGACAGCACTAGCCGCTCTGTACTACATAATAGAAGGGAGAATGGGCTAAGTCAGAGGAAGCCATAAGAATGACATTGCCTGTATCACCCTTTCTGCGCAGCAGATACACTGTATCTATGCACAACCGGGTTTCCAAATTAAGTAGCACTGTAAAACGGATACAGATGGTTAATAGCATGAAAACATATTTTTTCCATCATAAGCTGCAGCGTCTTCTGCTGCCAGGAAAATCCAACAACTGTAAATTTTCCTTACGGGTAAACAAAGCAGCTACTCGCGAGAACGCAACCTTTATAGGAAAGTGTTACAGGCGGCGAGCGAGGCGGCTGCAACATGAAGAGTGGTACGAGGTGACACACGTGGCAGAAGAATATTGATAGAATTTGCAGAAACAGCTCCGGCAAGTACAAGCAGGTGCCACCGCCGTGTTTGTAACACCTGAGGCTTCCTTCCCTGTATGATTAATTGCAGCAACGTATAAATACAACTCAATATTTGTATTTAAAAAAAAAAACAATGGGGGGGGGGGGGGGGGGGGGGGTAGGAGAGAGAAAGAGGGGGCGCGACGACACATACTGAACCAGTAAAAAAAAAGACAGCTTAGCTCCTATATGTTCCTACTTCCAATCTCTGTCTAGGGATGGTCATCGACTATCGATGATTAGAAATCATTGGTTTAAGGCCCATGTTGAATAGTTTTGACATCGATGAGGGAGAATCAGATGGTTACCCACCATCGACGTGAAGCTTAACTGAATAGTTTCGCTTTTCTTTTTTTTTCATCAAGGGGCTGGGACTTGGATCATAGCTCCACCCCAACCCCCAAGAAAGCCCCGCCCCGGTATTTTGATTGGCCCACAGGCTAATCTTTCAAAGCAAATGGATGGCCATTGATATGTAAAAACATTGATGGTCATCCATTGCATACTTGCACTACCATCAATGGCAAAGGCAACAATGGCCATCCCTATTTCTGTCTTCACAGCTCCCTCTTTCTATATCCAGCTAGCTTAAAAACAGATCAATTTACTTTAACTTTCTAAGGCAGTGGTTCCCAACCTGGGGTACTAGTACCCCTGGGGGTACTCTGCAGACCAGTTGGGGGTACTTGAAAATAGTATTGGTAATGGCGGAAGATGAAAAAAAGTATTTTGATGGCAGAAGAAGAAGAAGACCCACTGCTATGGAGAAGAACCATGTTGTGTCACTTATGGTTCTGTCATCAGCGTCTCATTGTGCTTTTGCCTGACCAGTAATTCAATGGGAGCTACCAGTGCTGCCCTCAGACATCAGCGATCATCTGCCTCGCGCTGACACGGGTGGAAGAAGCAGCGGCATTAATCCTACAGGTGTAAGTGGGAACCCTGGAGACAATACACAACCAGCGGACAGACACGGAAGGGCACGATTCCTGTCCGCTACTCCTTAATATAAGGACATGCATAAGGACACGCATACCGCTCACTTCCACTCCACTCATAAGTACTGTCTATATTTTAAATTGAGAGGAGGGGGTACTCATCAATGAAAAGCCTAATCAAGGGGTATGGGAGAGAAAAAAGGTTGGGAACCACTGTTCTAAGGAGTAATTTAGTTAATCTAGTGGCCCCTAGTGGTACCTTACCTCATAGGTGAGGAGAAGTTAGCCATAAATATATATATATATATTTATAATTTTCCTTAAGGAGGCACTCTAGGGTAAGGCTTAGAGGCAGATAAGCAGTGTAATGCAATCAATATCGGGTGCCTTCCATAAAAGTAACGGTACTTTGAATATAGCCAGTGGGACGGCGGCACTCCAAAGAAATAACACCAGAGACAGGCTTAGGTAAACCGACGTTTCAAGACCGTCAGGTCTTTTTATCAAGGTGCAAAAGAGATGATTATATATATATTTATATCTATCTATCTACTAGTAATCCCACTGAAAGCGAATGCTTCGAAAGCTAGTCTGCTACCTTGTGATTGCCTTTGTGTTTGTGCATGTGTGAGAGAAAGATGTAGGTTCATTTGCTGCCAACAGATGGCAGTGTTTTGGAGGGGATGCGGTCATTTGGTCTACAGCATTATGGTCGACAGTCATTAGGTCGACATGGTTCTAGGTCGAAAGTTCATTAGTTCGACAGGTCATTAGTTCGACAATGTCTAGGTCGACATTCAAAAAGTTGACATGGGTTTTCACTGTTTTTTGTGCCGACAGGTGGTATTTCATGCCCTACCATCCACTAGGGCGTGGTGGGAGAATAAAATAGTGTGCCCGACACATTGCAAGCGCAGCGAGCGATGCGAGGGGATGCGGTGCACTTTAAACTGTGTCCATGTCGACTGTGTTGACATTCAGGTAAAAAAAAACAGGGAAAAACCCCATGTCCACCTTTTGACTGTCGACCTAGACAATGTCGAACTAATGACCTGTTGACCTAGAACCATGTTGAGAGTTGACTTATTTATTGGCATCAATATAGAATATAGAATCTCCAGAATGAGAAGGACATAGATTTCCTGTAACGTGGGAGTACCGTTAAAAAAATAATACTATATTAAAAAACATATATAAAAGGACTCTTCTTTTCCCACCTCATTACATAAGGTAGCAGAGAATGGCCCGAAAGTAGATATCCTGTATATTATTATCCTTTATGTGCATAGAACTAAATTATTACATAGCTGTATCGGTGTACATCAATGTGTTTATGAAATAACAATTGTTAATTTATAAATTGTTATCTATAATTGTTATTATTGGGGAAAATAGTTAGAAGTATTAATCACCCATCACTACTAATGCAACCACTGGCCTCTGGAATTGCTGTGCAGGTACCAGTGGTGCGGTACTGGTGGACAGTGGTTTACATTAAAGTTGAATCAGCTCCTTTGTCATTATATGCACATTTACAATGTTGACAATGATAGTGTTGACAGATATTCTGCATGGACCAAAGGGTTAGGCACTAAAGGGAAGGTTAAGCTTAGTGATATTCACAGCCGGAACCACTGCAGGATGAGACAGACGTTATGATGAAATCAATAGGCTCCCCCAACCAGGTAAGCCACCACTAGACCACCAGGAACATCTGGTCGACTTTTCATCTGCGTCGACACGATAATTGTCAATGTTGATATGCTGCACAATATGACCATGCCGATAAAACATGCTGAACACCCTTCATCAGGTATCTCAAATGGCCCTGATTCTGGAGAAGGCTTTTGCTACCGAGCTGCCCAGTTGAAGTTTAGAATATTCCAGCTTAAATAGTGATAAAATGGGGAATGATAAACCACCAGCCAATCAGCCCCTAACAGTCATGTGAAAGACTGTTCGAAAAACAGCAGTTATGAGCTGATTGGTTGGTTTATCATTCTCAATTTTATCACTTTCAAGGCTTAGAACATCTCACCCTCGCTGCAGCATTTAGGTTTCTTCTAGTATTCACATGATCCCATAATTGTACCGCTGAAACTCCTGGACAGGTACAGACGCATAAACATTTTACAAGAATTAGTTTTCTTTCTTATAATAAACACACCAAGTCTTTTTTTTTAGAAAAACCTAGAATGGGAAAGTTTCTCCAGAAATGATAGCAGATATATCATTTTTTTTTTCTACGCCTCAATCATACATAATGTTGCTTCGTGACAGTTTTATTGAGCTTATGTATTATAATTTTAAAAAAGCCTGTGCGTATCTTCCCTGTCTCTTATTTATGAGGACTCTGCTTTATGAAAAACAGCTATTTCTGTGGTTCGCATTGTAATCTACAGCGGTTATAACAAAATGTTCGGGATGAATGTTCAGGGGAAAACATAGGCTGGGTTCTAAGAAAAACAAAACAATCAAATCAGCAAGATCTCGCCATTGCCAAGAGACGGAACCTGATCGGAACGGCTTCGGGCTTTGTATTATCTAGTCGAGAGGTAGCTCGTTCCGTTGATGTGTTCCATGGAAATAAGCTGGAGACTGGAGACTTCGGTACGATTCATTGGGCTCAGCCAATGTTGGAAACCACAACGTTCGGACAACAATGGTAGAAAACATGGGATTATTTACATCATCAACTTTTTCTTCTATATGGTCTAAAATGCACCAAATATACTGTGATAACTGCAGGTATGCGCTATGATAAAAAGTATTTTATATGGCAAATACAATTCTAACTGACCTATAATAAAACACTGCTGTTGTCATGTATATGGCAAGCTCTAAATCTTCCCACACGCCACTAATATGCTTCTAAAAACAGCTTTCTAGCAGGTACACATACGCAAGGTAACGGAGTATTGTCTGTATTCCAGACTGTAGCGTACAAAACAGGCGACTGCTGCGTATTAAATAGATAAAAGTAGATCTACTTTATGGAAGTCAGACTATGGATTGAAGTAGCAGATGAAATTTGCATGTAGGATCAACTACCTCTCAGCAACCTGATTAGTCTCATGCATGCAACACCACACATGGCTGCCGGGAGTGTCAGACGCACTTGTATGTATGTGCATCACTGCACTAAATATTAAGTGAGGGTACTTGTGCATTATCATGGCGCCCAATAAGCAAATTGCTTAGCAGGCGATTCTGCATAAGAAAATTGCATTGAATGCGGTTTTCGAATGCGATGCGATTTTCCTATGTAATTTATTCACTGCCCTCTTTTACCCCCGGGTGGTGCGATCGCATGCCATTTTATAGGGTGCGATGCATTTTACTTTACCATACACTTATATGAGATGCAATGAGATTTAGGCACCCCCACTATCCACGCCACTCCGAACCGTGGCGAGCGTAGCGAGGGGCGGCGGTACGCGTCCTCCCCGACCTTTTCATACCCCTACTATCCATGTCGGCATGGAGTTGATTTTATATAGTGTGGCAAGCGCAGCAAGTCCGAAGCATGGCGAGCACAGCGCGCCCCGCGCGGGGACGCGGATTGCGTTACGTGTATTCCGCGTCTACTCGGTCACCGTGGATAGTGGGGTATGAAAAGGTTGGGAGGACGCGTTCCGCCTCCCCTCGTAGGGCTCGCCACGCTTCGGGGTGGCGTGGATAGTGGGGGGGTGCCTAAACCTCATTGCATGTCATATAAGTGTATAGTAAAGTAAATTGCATCGCATGCGATCGCACCGCCCCGGGGTAAAAAAGAGCAGTGAATTTATTACATAGGAAAATCGCATCGCATGCGATCGCACGCAAAAACCGCATGCGATGCGATTTGCCTACGGTGTCGTACGTATGCTAATTGGGCGCCGTGATAATACGCAAGTACCTAAGTGAGAATATACTAAACTAGTATATCCCCTGTTAAAACTCTCCGCCCCTGGTCATCCTTCGTTTGGTACTTTGAACTTAGTGCCTGATTCTGTATAGTTCGGTCCCTTTCTACTTAAGTTTTGAATGATATTTTATATAATGTGATAAAACTTTTCAAGAATTTGTTCCGTGCAGTTTGAGTCTTCCCTGAGTGCATTCTGTATGTTGCGCTGGTGGTATAATGAGGAGTAGTAGGATGGCAGGGTCGGTGTAGTGGTTAGTATCACTGCCGCACAGCCCAGAGCTCACGCAGGCCATTTTAGAAGGTTAAATGGCTGTGGGTGTGCTTATGTCCCCCTGCGATAAGGAATATAGATAATAATAATTATAATGATTTTATTTATATAGCGCTTTTCTCCCGGAGGACTTAAAGTCGTTTAAAAAAATACATCAAAAGCATGGTACATTGAACAGAGCAAGCTGAACTGGGTCAGTGGCAGTGCGGATGGTGTAATGCAGTGGTAGCCAACCCTAGCCCTCGAGAGCTACCAACAGTTCACATTTTCCAGACAACCTAGCTGCTGCACAGCTGCACTCATTAATCACTGACACATTTTAAAAGATCCACAGATGGAGCTAATTCGCTAACTTGTGATTCTGTGAGGAGACCTGCAAAACATGCACCGTTGGTAGCTCTCGAGGACTAGGGTTGGCTACCCCAGGTGTAATGGTTTGCATTACTGCCTCACAGCACTGAGGTCATGGGTACAATTCCCACCATGGCCCCCAATGTGCAGCGTTTGTATATTCTCCCTGTGCTTTCGTGGGTTTCCTCCGGGTACTCCGGTTTCCTCCCACAATCCAAAAATATACCGGTAGGTTAATTGGCTCCCAACAAAATTAACCCTAGACTGTCTGTGGTAGGGAATATAGATTGTAAGCTCCACTGGGGCAGGGACTGATGTGAATGTTCAAATATTCTCTGTACAGCGCTGCGGAATATGTGTGCGCTATATAAGAAACTGTTAATAAATAAATGTGGGTGAGAGACAGAAATAGTCTCTGTAAAGCCCCATACATAACAGAGGATATTGTAAAAGATGTCGCTCAGAAAGGGCTTTCCTATAATGATATCTTTTACAATATTCTCTAGACTCTGCGGGGGGGGGGGGGGGGGGGGGGGATTTACTAAGATGTATATCAGGCCTGGGCAACACCAGCCCTCCAGATGTTGATGAACTACACATCCCAGCATGCCTTGCATCAGTTTCAGCATGGCCACATAGCAAAACTAATGCAAAGCATCCTGGGATGTGTAGTTTACTAACATCTGGAGGGCCGGTGTTGCCCAGCCCTGACGTATATTCTACTTCACATGGGATGTTGCTGTGGGCAACCAATCAGAATCTACTTCTTATTTATAGTAGACAGGATCTGATTGGTTGCCATAGCAACATCACATGTGAAGTAGAATACACATCTTAGTAAATTTCCCCCTAGATGAGTAGTTCCCAAACCTGGTCCTCAAGCGAAATAATTAGCTCCACCTATGATCTTTTAAAATGTGTCAGTAAGTAATGAGTGCACCTGTGCACCTGCTGGGGGACCTGGAACCCGTGCACCATTGTGGACACTAGAGGACCAAGGTTGGGAACCACTGCTCTAGAGTGTACACCCAATATCGTTAATTATTCCTGCTCCCACGCATCATTAATGAGCTCTCCCGTCTGACGAACATGAAGGTCAATTAGGCCAACAACCCGCATGTCGGGAGGACATCTCTGAATGCGATTGTTAATCAATATCTTTCAGTGAGTACAATAAATATCAGTCACCGGCGTCCGATATCGTTAACCATACCGGCCTTGTCCAGGATATTGGATGTGTGTGGGCCTTTAAGCTCTGAAGATTATGTGCGTAATAAAAATGTATGCACATAATTTATATAAAACAAAAAGTAATATACTGTATGAGGGGAAGCAGAATAATTGCATAGTCTATAGCACTGGTAGACTAACCTAGAGGCAGCTTGTGTATTCTTTTACTAAAGTATAACAAATCACATGGGTTACACGGGCACAGAGGACACCTTATCCTTCTCAGACTTGCATTAATGCATGAGAGCGCTTAGACGCAGGATTTACGCCTCCAGCTTGTACAGGAAACATTTACTATATGACTTACATTCTTTTGTGTGTGTGTCTCTTCTCACCCTCCATTTATGACGAACAGCAGTGTGAGGCAGTATCCAGCGGCAACCACTACCATGAGCTCTGCCTGATGGGTAGTAATGGCCATGGTGAAAGCCACAGGAGGCTTCCAGTCAGATACAACAACAATGTATTTAGTACGGATGCAAGAGGGCATGTGCAAATGTAATAAATACAAGTCGTCAGCCAGCAAATAACAAAATGATCATGAAGCGATTCGCACAACAGTGATCAACTTTGAATCAGGACCCAAAATAAGACATAAGTTGAAGTAGCATTAATGCCCCTTTCCCACTGCAGCTAAAATAAAGGTAAATTGCCGATTTTCAGCGCAATTTACCGTTTTAAGGCTGCAGTGGGAAAGTGCCAGAGTTGAAATACCGTTTAAAGTTAAATGGTATTTCAACACGTTTTTAAAGCAGAGTCCTACACATTAAAATAATGTTTAAGAGGCAGTGGGAATGCCTCTTAAACGTTATTTAGCCTCCAGGCAGTCCCAGTGCCTGATGAGACCTAGTAGTTCTCACTTTGTGCATGTGTAATGAGTGCACGTGCATAATAAAGAGCCGCTCATTACATATGTGCATATGTAATGAGTGGCTCATTATTATGCACGTGCACTCATTACATATGCGCAAAGTGAGAACTACTAGTTCTCATCAGGCACTGGGACTGCATGGACCCCCCGCTGCCTCCCCACTGCCCTGCATCCCCGTGCAGGTAAGTACAAGGGGAGGGGAGGTGGGGGCACAGGGCAGGTACGGGGGGTTAGGCACTCTTTACACTTGGGGGGGGGGGGGATTAGGCACTCTTTACACTGGGGGGGGGAATAGGCACTCTACATTTTACACGGTTCACTGCAATGGGAATGGTACTTAAATGGTATTTAAAACGGTAATCTGCTGCAGTGTGAATGCTAATACCGTTTTAAATACCATTTAAGATTACCAGTACTTTAAACTGGTCTGCAGTGGGAAAGCAGCATTAGATATGAAATACAATATACAGTATAAATACAAGACCAGAGCCTGCTGTACCCGCCTGTGTACACCCATCATATGTATTTGTACTGTTATTATAGGACAGATTTTCTTAAGAGTGGATCAGCTAACAGGTAGCATTTTTCAAAGATTTACTATGAAATAATAGGTACAACCTGGTTGGTTGCTATGGGCAACCACTCCACTCCATAGAAGGCTTGACAGATAAATCTCTTGCTACGTGTGATGTATCATAAGGGACTTTCTAGAGCTGCAGATAGTTCTGCCAACTTGCAAATTCACAATGAGGATCTCTGGAAGCTGAGTAAAATCACAGCAGACACCAGGATCACCGTAAGTAAAGTGCTACAAGTTCACCAACATAAAGCAGAATATATAATGGCTAGATGAAACAAAGAGGTCGGGGGTATTGTTTTATACACTCATACACTTCTGATGAGCAGCTCAATCTGGTCGTACGTGGCACTAATATAGAACAGTCAGTTACAATTAGGCAACCTTCTGTTCATAATTACGCTCCTAAACTACCTGGAATGTTCTAATTAAGTATATCCCGTCATGAATTAAACAAAAGGAGACACTGAATATTTTATACTGTAACAAAATGTAACTTTAAAAAAAAGTTTAAGCTTGGAATGTTCTGCCAAGAAATGCAGTTTCGGTTGTAGGGCCCTCACACGTTGTATTCTATTAATGTTCGGCGGACAGATGTCACAGGATTCCCGACCAGTGGAAACCACATTACTTAAAAAAAAAAAAAAAAAAAAAAAAGGAATGTGTAAAATAAAGAATCAGTCCTCATCTCCAGAACTACTAATGGCCAAACGGTACTCTTTACCTAGCACGGCGCCCATCGCGGACATTGAATGCACTAAAAAATCGGGTGCGATGCAACCGACGCGATGCCTGCGATTTAACATTGTTAAATGTCTCAATTGACCCGATTTTCCTGTTCAATGCCTCAATTGACCCAATTTTTCCATAGGAAACAATGTTAAATTGCCCACAGAGGCCAAATAGGCACCCTAAAGTGTGAAATGGCCCCCACAATTGTTAACGCCACCCCACGATCAACGTGAACCCGAAGCGTGGCGAGCGGCGGCGGTACGCGTCCTACGACCTTTTCATACCCCACTATCCACGTCGGCGTGGAGTTGAGAATAGAATAGTGTGGCGAGCGCAGCGAGGCGAGCCCCGCGAGGGGACGCGGACACCTGTGAAGCCCGCGAAGGGACGCGTTTACCTGTGAAGGTATCCGCGTCCGCTCGCCACGCTTCGGGCTCGGTGGCTCGCTGCGCTATTCTATTCTCAACTCCACGCCAACGTGGATAGTAGGGGTATGAAAAGTTCGTAGGACGCGTACCGCCACCGCTCGCCACGCTTCGGGTTCACGTTCATCGTGGGGTGGCGTTAACAAATGTGGGGGCCATTTCACACTTCAGGGTGGCTATTTGGCCTCTGTGGGCCATTTAACATTGTTTCCTATGGAAAATCGGGTCAATTGAGGCATTGAACAGGAAAATGGGAAATCGCGGGCATCGCGTCGGTCGCATCGCACCCGATTTTTAGTGCATTCAATGCCCGCGATTTTTTTACCTGCGATGCCCACGATCAAAATCGTGGGCGCCGTGCTAGGTAAAGAGTACCGGCCAAACTATCACATTGAAAAAATCAAAACGTCTAAGTTCCGAAGGCACTTTAACAAATGGAATATGTATATTACTGATCTCGTAAATCTGTGTCTTGGGTTTAGTCCGCGAGATAAGCCCTACAAACATATAGGGACAAATTTAAAGTTGTGTGAAATAAAACTGTACAAATAACAGCGTGTTCAGATCTGTACGCATTTCAAGATGGGCCTGCATCCACTATGGCAGAATATGGTCCTGCCTTACTATAGGTCCTACCAGTGTGTGCTGCAGTTGTCTGAACCCTGCACAATGACTACGGTGGTTATTCAGATCTGATGCAGCAACGCTTTTTAGAAGCGCGCCCCCCCCCCCCCCCCCCCCCCCCCCCCCCCCCGACAGTCTCCAGCTCCCAACACCATTGTGGTCCCAACGACTGTACAACGATGACAGGGATGATGGGACTGGCATAAGCGCGGGACCGACCTCTGTACTGCACATTCAGGCAGCAGCCCATAGCAGTGAAATCCCTGCATCTGTGCAGTACAGATGGCAGGCACCAGGACCGGCGCATGCACAGTACCGACGTTGGATTGGGAAGATTGTATCTGACCACCTGCACAAAACAGGAGTCCGACATTTCTGCCCATAGTTCATTTAAAAACATGACGTTGGTGACAAACTTTAGGACAGAATCATTCGGACCGGAATGATAATTCGCTGGTGTGCGCAATGGAAATCAGATCGCAGGGAAAATTGTACAGGAGTGTACCCAACATTTCTATGCAAGTCAGACTGACATTCTGTGGTCGGAAACAGACGTCCATTAAGACAAGGATCGCTTTAATCTTTTGTCGTGACATTCGTCTCTGAAATGCACGGGTATGGGTCATAAAATCGACACTATGAAGCGTGACATACATTAAGTCGACCACTAACGGTCCACACAGTGCACAGCACACTATTATATTCCCTCTCCACGCCCTAGTCAATGGTAGGGAATGAAATACCGCCTCTTTTGGGGAAAAACGAGAAAAACTCATGTCAACCTTTTCACTGTCGACATAATGATTGACCTTCCGACCCGGGCAACCTTAGCCATGTGGACCTATTTCAAGCATCAACCTAGCGACCGTATACCGAACTGCGCATGCTCGCACAGTCTGTAGGCACTTCATCAGGAAATATAGTAAGGAATTAAAATGTGCAGGTCTATTAGGCTAATGAGCTGACACTCTATTAGCACTCTGCTAAAAATACACTAGTACTGCAGCTGCGCTTGCCTGAAACACATAACATCGCAGGCCTGGCTGTTACTAATATCTAACAGACTTTATTTTCTGCATTTTAGCAGAAAGAAAAACTCAGTGGGGTGCACACTGATTATCATCACAAATTTCACATGCAAATTGCATTGTGGAACAGAGAACGTTGAAGAGATCCAGGCCTTGGATCTTACGCATGCAAGCAAAGTATCTGGCAGATACATTAAGTCAGGGCGTTGGATGTGACTGCACAGGAACAGCGCTTTCTACTACCCACAAAGTCTGTATGGGGAAGACCCCACTGTGTGCATTGTTTTTGGAAAAAAGGACATTACATCTCTTGAAGATACATTTTCATTTTAAATTAAATAACCTTGGAGGACGAAAGTTTTCAGAATATATTAAGACAATATTTTATTCAAGGCAATATGTCAGCATTCTATCTATCGGCTAACTCCAAACGAAAATAGGAGTCACTATGTCAACAGAGGACAGTCGGCACTGGGATCCCGGCACAGTTACAGATGGAGCAGCTCTCAATGGAGCTGCTCCTGGCTCCGACAGAAGGGGACGCGCGTGTACGAGACGCTCACGTGCCCCCTGTTCTGTCGGAGCCCTCCGCTGGTCTCCAGCAGCTCACCCAGTCTGCCCCCAACTCCATGCCCATCTCCCTGAAGCGGAGACAGGCAGGGAAGTCGCTCGCCGTCCCCTTGCTGCCGGGAACGTGCGAGCATGCCTGTCAGATGGAGCACCTGTCCACCAGCCGGTACCAGCTTCGGAGATGTGGCGATCCTGCAGGCCGCTCCATCTGTATAATTCTGCTTATTATTTTAACATCATTGTTGTAACTTTAAAATATGCCACCTTAGGAGCATGCTCAAAGTAATAATGCCATCTGGGCTGTAATTTGTATCAATAGACTCCCACTATGACCCTAACATACTTTGGCCACAAACAACCCCCCCCCCCCTTATTGCGTTTACATGCCCACTCCAACCCATGTTCCACCCCCCTTCGTTTCATACATTTGCAAGTTCAAAGTTGCGCATGCAGAAAGACACACATGTTCCACTCAGGTAGGCATGTCCAAACTATGGCCATCCAGCTGTTGTGAAACTATACATCCCAGCATGCCTTGCCATAGTTTTAGCATTCCCTAATAGCAAAACTGTGGCAAGGCATGCTGGGACTTGTAGTTTCACAACAGCTGCAGGGCTATAGTTTGGACATGCTGCTAAGGTGAAAACATATACAACTAGTGTTACATTCAACTCTGATGAAGGTCCCCAGTCTCTACCTATTTACCCTAGAGGGTCTCAACTCCAGTCCTCAAGTCCCATCAACGGCTCATGTTTTGTGGAAGTCTTTAGTCACGCACAGGCGAGTTAATCTATTTTGCAGGGTCAGTAATGATTCCGTCTTGCTTCCAGACCGACATGCGCAAAATAGGGGGTACAGGTGGGTTTTAGTTGAGAACCTGTGGTTTACACAATATGGCATATTCGATAAGCAGCAGGGTTTACAGGTGTGACATCTTCGCAGCTAGCCGCCGCAATCGCAAGTTGATCGCAACGACTAGCGTACACTGCACAGGCGCAACACATAGGACACAGCATGGATGTATATGCTCATTAATCACAATCAGGACTAGTGAGCACATACAGGCGAATCGCGGAATTGTTAGGGGTGGTGGGGGGTGGTGGTGGTGGTACTTATCTTTAATTGTCGGCACTGTCCAACTCAACTAGGTGTGGGAACCATGAGCCGTTTTTACTTTTAATAATGGGCAATTGCGACCTCTCGCCCGCCTTGCTCCTCTCCAATCCATTCTTAACGCCGCTGCTAGGATCATCTTCCTCTCCCGTCGCTCTACCTCCGCCTCCCCCCTCTGTCTATCTCTTCACTGGCTCCCCATTCCTTTCCGAGTTCTCTTTAAACTCCTCACCACCACCTACAAGGCTCTCTCCTCCTCCACCGCTCCTTACCTCTCTTCACTGATCTCTATCCACACTCCCTCCCGTCCTCTTTACTCCGCCACCGACAGACATCGCACCTAATCACCTCCACCCACTCCCGTGTCCAAGACTTCTCTCGCGCTGCCCCCCTGCACTGGAACAACCTCCCGCCACCCAAAAGGCTTTCTGATTCCCTTACCTCCTTCAAGCGCTCCCTCAAAACCCACTTCTTCCGACTAGCCTATCCCTCCTCCTCCTAACCTCTTTCGCTCCTCCTATCCTGCCTACCCTACCCCTCCATCCGTTCCTACTTATCCTATTGTTTTTCGTTTGTCCACCCACCTCCTTTTAGTCTGTTAACTCTTATGAGTAGGGCCCTCCTTCCTCACGTACTCACCCAACCTCTTTACCTCACCTGTGCTCCTGTCCTGTTCTTTCCTTCCTCTACTTCATCTTCAGTCTCCTCGACAATTTTGACACCTACTTCAGAACTGATGCTGATTTTAGTTCTACCAGCTATACCCCTATTTATGCTGTATTTTATCAACACACCCTGTACGTTACCTTGTCATTTGTTTTTTGTTTGCTATGTACGGCGCTGCAGACACTTTGTGGCGCCTTATAAATAAACAAACTACTACTAAACTAAGCCAGGGGGTTGCAAGCTACGGATGCTGTGTACATTGTAACCACTGTGTGCTGCCTTCACCTCCAGTATCTGAAGATCGGAAGAGCTCCAGCACTTTTCACACGTCATTAACCCTTTCAGTGAGAGATCCTCAAAATTGCAGCTAAAAAAGCCAGCGCCGCTCACAGCGACTGCTCTTTTAGTATAAATAAATACAAAGACGGACAAGTAAATTAAAGCTGGCCATTTTAACGGATATTTTGAGTAGCTCTCACAGCAACGTTGGCCAGCACAGTCTGGTTTGTAGCTTAGCACAGATATACAGACCAGACTGTGCTAGAAGCCCCTTAGCAGCGTGTGACACCCCAGGAAGGAAAGATGTGGTTAAAGTTGCAGGGTGCTGGAATGAACACCAACAATGTACATTATAAGCAGAGGTTGCGTATTTATACGATATCCCTCGGTCTGCCCTGATATATTTTCTCATTTCTCCATGACAACACAAGTAAATGGGATGTAATATAAAACAATTATGTGACATATAATGCACACGGTGTGTACTACGTATAGGGAGAAGGCTCCCAGCTGCAGCTAGCGAGGCAGGGCTTACTGTAGAAGACATGTCACTTACGCAAGATCAGTGAATTTATATTCATCGGTAGCATCCACTGTCTATAAACACTTGAGTACAGCACAGAAACATCCCTAAGGAGCGGGATGACAGACTACATTGTCAGGAGCGGATCTGTGAGTGAGTGTGTGTGTGTGTGGAGGGCATGTCATCTACAGGAGGAGAAAATATGCACAGCACATAACTCGTGCATTACCTAACTAAATAGTATTACAGCCAAGAGCAGACAAGCCACGGTCAGATTGTTAGGATTCTACATTGCACTGATCTAAAGCAGCATTAAAGGATTATGTGCAGACGATTTGTCTTTTATAAAGAAGCCAGTTAACCAGTCACCTGTATAGTACAATCAGACATAGGGGTATATTCAATTGATGTCGGATCCATTCCGACATTCTTTTGACGGAACGGATCCGACATTGGCTATTCAATGCAGCAGCCAAATCTCATTGATGCTCACCTGGCCGGCGAGGACCGGCGGGAGCCTGGATGAAGCCGGGTGAGCTGTGGGACAGGTGAGCGTGGTGGGACAAGTGAGCGTGGCGGGACAGGTGAGCGTGGCGGGACAGGTGAGCGTGGCGGGACAGGTGAGCGTGGCGGGACAGGTGAGCGTGGCAGGACAGGTGAGCGTGGCAGGACAGGTGAGCAGCTCACCCGGCGCCGTCTTCCGGGATGCAACACATAGCACAGAGCTATGCAAAGCCGTCCTCAAAGCCGCTCCTCTGCTGGTATAACCAGCAGAGGAGCGGCTTGCCCGGCAAAGTTGCGGGAGCACGCAGCACCGCTCACCGCCGGGGCATACACGCTGGGCGGCTTTGAGCTGAAAGCCGCTCAAACAGGCTGTTTTGAGCGGCTTTCAGCTCAAAGTCGCCCAGTGTGTATGGGCCTTTATTTTCTGGTATCAGCCATTTTGTAATTAAATTATAGTTTGTGAAACAACTAAAATAAATAAGCCTTCCCTAATGATTACAACCTCATCTCATATCTGCAGTCCTGATCATTTTTTCACACATATTTTGTGTCCTCAGATTCATGCAGGGAAGGGCTGACAACCAGTGAGCAGAATGTGTATCTTAACAGCTCATCGTGTTGGTGGCTCCAACAAGTGAATTAAAAATATATATATTCCCATGAAGAACTGATTTTTCAAATCTCAAGGCCATCCAAAAATAAATTCACTACCCCTTTGACAGTGGTCTCGGGGGACACAGACGAGCACAATGGGCTGAATGCATCCTTATAAGAAGAGAGACTGTTTTCCAAACCACGCTAAGCAGTAAAGTAAAACAGATGCCTAGTTTAAGAGGAGAGAAGGGAGGAAGGCATGTTTTATCTTCGCTGTAGCATTGCTAAACAGGCACATTCCCATAAATAATGCAGGGACGTCAGTCTATCGGCGTCCTTATGCATCAAACATTATATAGTTGTTTGTGAGAAACAAAGTATAATAAGCCTAATGGATTTTTAATAACTATAAATAAAATGACATAGGGCAGTATTCAATGAGAAAAATTCGCCCTGTTTTACGGCGAATTTGTGCTTTTTTCGCCTTGGACGGAGCATTTTGCTCTCCAAAAGCGAGCAACCCTATTCAATGTGAACTATTCGCCGTCTTTCTAAGTGATTTTCGCCGTCTCTCTCCGTGTAGCAATTCTCCATCTTTTCATGGAGAGCTGGAATGTGAACTTTTAAACTAAAAAGTTTTTTTTTTTAAATTTTGGTGTCAAAAAATCAGGATTTTTTTTCTGTGAAGGGGCATGTTATTTTTATTCATGTGCTTATAGCACATGAATATATATTTAATAAAAAAAAAATATTCAATTAATTTTTTTTTACACAGAGCAGCCAGCAGGGGGCCGGAGCTCTCGAGCCGCTCATTAGATATTCATATATTCACTGCATCCGATCATTACATATGCACGATCGGGTGCAGTGAATACTGGGTCCCCCGCTGGCTATAGGGGGGGGCAGCTTGTGCTGCCTGGGTCCAGGGGAGCCCATCTCCCCTCCACATATGTTCTGGGGCAGCCAGGGAGACTTTAATCTCCCTGGCTGCCACCGTCCCACGGCTCCCTGCCAGCTCCCTGCCGCGGACGCTCGTCCGCTGCAGGGGTTAAGACTCGCCGCGAGTGGCGGCGAGTCTTAACCATATTGAATAGTGGGAGCAGGAGAGGCAGCGAGCCCTCCGGAACAGGGCGAGTGCATGGCGAGAGAAAAAATCTCTCGCCATGCACGGCGAATTTTTTTCATTGAATACTGCCCTTAGCCATAATGACCATGGGCCAGATGTAAAAAGCTTAAAAAATTATCAAGTGGAGAGTGGTAAACCACCAGCTCCCAACTGCCATGTTACAGACTGGATTTGAAAAATGTTAGGAGCTGGATGTTTATCACTCTCCACTTACTGTAGCTTAGTACATCTGGCCCCATGGCCTTTAACTATTAATAGTCTTACAGTTGACACTGCCAAAAATTATTTCTGTGTACGATCATAAATAGTTGTATGTAGTTTATTATAAATTTTGGTGTGTGAAATGTATAAAAACAAAAAGAAACATAAACCATCTCCGAAGTATCTTCATATCTCTAGAAGGAAACAGAAGCAGAATAAAACACAAATATTCAAGAACTGTAGTCACAGAAACAAGGTAATGATTTCTCAGGGAGATTGAGCAACCAGAAAATTCTAACTATAATTCATTATTTAGAAAATTTACAAAAAGGTCTATTTAGAAATAAAAAGAAATGATAAGAAAAAAATATTATTCATTAGCAACTGAATTCCCATATAGACCTTTTTATAAAGCAGAAAGTCTTGTATTTTTGGAACATAGTACTATATAGGATGCTGTTGGCAGGTCAACACTAATGACGTTGAAAGTCAATAGGGCGACCACTATTCGTCGACGTGGTCAAAGGTCATCACAAGCAATAGGTCAAAATGCAAAAAGGTCGACATGGAAAAGGTCCACATGAGTCTTTCACCCTTTTTTTCATACTTTACCATCCAAGTGGAAATACTTAAGAGTATCATAGTGTGCTAGAAGCACCGTGGGCGAAGTGAGACATGCGAGGGGATATGGTACACTAATACGGTTGTCCACGTCAACATACACAACAAATAAATGTACAAAACTCATGTCGACCTTATCAACATGTCCATCAATCTAAGGTATGTCAACCATTGTTAGAAGTTGACTTATTGCCTGTCAACAAATAGTTGCCAGAAGGGGAGAGCCTTATACGCCAGCTGCCAGATGGGACAAGCTTTATACACCAGTTGCCAGATGGGGAGAGCTTTATACGCCAGCTGCCAGATGGGGAGAGCTTTATACGCCAGCTGCCAGATGGGGAGAGCTTTATACGCCAGCTGCCAGATGGGGAGAGCTTTATACGCCAGATGGGGAGAGCTTTATACGCCAGATGGGGAGAGCTTTATACGCCAGCTGCCAGATGGGGAGAGCTTTATATGCCAGATGGGGAGAGCTTTATACGCCAGATGCCAGATGGGGAGAGCTTTATACGCCAGTTGCCAGATGGGGAGAGCTTTATACGCTAGTTGCCAGATGGGGAGAGCTTTATACGCTAGTTGCCAGATGGGGAGAGCTTTATACGCCAGCTGCCAGATGGGGAGAGCTTTATACGCCAGCTGCCAGATGGGGAGAGCTTTATACGCCAGCTGCCAGATGGGGAGAGCTTTATACGCTAGCTGCCAGATGGGGAGAGCTTTATACGCTAGCTGCCAGATGGGGAGAGCTTTATACGCTAGCTGCCAGATGGGGAGAGC
This sequence comes from Crinia signifera, assembly GCF_055691185.1. Lineage (NCBI taxonomy): Eukaryota > Metazoa > Chordata > Amphibia > Anura > Myobatrachidae > Crinia > Crinia signifera. The sequence goes on from NC_139221.1 coordinate 33,772,906, forward strand.
TTTATACGCTAGCTGCCAGATGGGGAGAGCTTTATACGCTAGCTGCCAGATGAGAGCGCTTTATACGCTAGCTGCCCAAATGGGACCATTTCACACACTAGTTATCAGCATGACTTCAAAACAGAAAATCTACAAAACACAACATAAATCAAAGTTCATAGATCAATTTCCTGTTCATACATACTTTCTCTGGCTTAATAGGTAATCATTATTTAAATTAATGCTAATTAGATTACAGGCCAACTCAACCAAAGATCACAGCTCTGCTATGGTGCACTTTAATCAAGTAATTAGCATAATTATGTCAGCGGAGGTAACGGAGCAGAGCAAAACTTTCTATGATGACATTCAGCTTACACTGAATACATGCACCCTGCAAAAGACTGATGGAACCGTCATTTTGTACTTCCAATGATTTTACAAATAACGCAAACACTATGGTTTAACACTGACAAAACATTTACCCTAATGACCAAGCTTTACATAACATACACTAGCCAGGGCTTTCAGCCAATCTGGTCCCACCATTATTGCTATATTATCTCCATTTACAAATGACAATACCAGTACAATAAATTATACCTAAGGCTAATTGGCATAATATATTTAGGACACGTTTCCAATTATCTAGGTGCATTTCCCATTAGGAACACTTTTTTAAATTAATTCATCGATTGTATTTAACTACGGTCTTACTACACAAGATCTGGCCATCAGTCTCAAATATATGCTGGCGCAATTGCGGTTATGTGGGCTCCTCAGCTATAGCTACACTGTGGTCCTCAATATTTGCTCTCATCTATGGTTTTGAATTTCCTGATCCCTCTGACTCTGTTAGCTATGTTAGCTAAGCATACGCTCCAGGACCAGATCTGGTCCTGAAGAAGCTCATTAGCGAAGCGTACGCGGACCGTACACTTTGTGTGTGTGCCCCATCCCCTTTCCCTCATACCAAAGCATTTTGATCTGTTTGTTTAAATATTATAGCATAGGTGTGCTCCAGCAGTCTCTTATACTGTGAGCCCGGCCGGGTAGTGACACGGCGTGCTAGGTACTAGCACCGTGATTCACAAGCTCCTACCAGCAGGCGCTCCTGTGGCACCACAAGTAGCTGCATCAGCATTATCACTGGGCGCAGCGAGTGACGCTGCAACCCGGCGAAGCCGTCTCCCCCGTACTCACGCTGACGGCACTAAGAATATTGTAGTGCTTTTCAGTACACCTGATATATGTATTCACACGGGTGATTTACTGAGATCGCTTTATCCTGCTAATATTTTGCCCATTACTAGCCGAGATATTGGACATCATATCTAATATTTCTCCGCAACCTTTAGGAGAATACACCACCCCTAGTTACTGTATCCACAACAGGCAAAAGCATTTCATTTACACTATTAAAAGTAATCATTGAATGTACCAACATCAATTTGGGTTTTGGGGCCCCACGTTGTGAGGGTAGTAATATCCTTTTTAAAACGCATGTCCGTGTCAATAGTGTATTTATGTATTATGTGTCTTTTATTTCGCTACTTATTTTAATAGATATCTTATTAAAAGTTACGTCTTATTGCGTGAATTTCTTAGGTGCACCACATAGGGACAATTGTTTCCCATTTTATTTGATTTTCTTTGTTATATGCGGTCCTTCCCGAAAGCATTGAAGAGGCAGAACGGGCCCGTTTTGCCGATAACGGTCGTGAATTGTTGAGAATCTCGACAATCCACGGCCGGTTATGCAGACACGCCCCCTTTTCACCGATCAGCAGGCGGGACATTGAATCCCACCTGGCTAGCTGCTGTCGAGCAAAATGAAAATGGCTTACGTCTGTCGGGACGGATTGACAGTTGTGATCCGGGATTGAATACCCCCCTATCTCTGCCATCCAGACAAATATATTAATGGGGATGCGTGTTGCAATTACTGGTTATCTGCTTTTAATAAAAACTTCTTTCATATCAAATAAATTAGCTTACCTGGGGTGCATGAGAACGCTAGGATGACAGAATGGTTCATTAAAATTTAACCCAAATACAGTATATATGGTACATACAGAATACCACCGCATAAATCAGAGTATTTATGTATACATGTTTGTTCCTCATGGGCACCTCCAGGACTTGATAGATCTGGACCAAACTTGGTACACATAACCTTTCATTATTAAATGCCAGACCAGGGCCATAGATCTGTATCTACATATCTATGGACAGTGGTGCTTTAAAGTTTCTGAACCCTTCAGAATGTTCTATATTTCTGCTGAAATTTGGCTTAAAACTACCTCAGAGTTTCACACAAGTCAAAAAAGTAAATAAAGATCAAACCAAATCAGACAAATGCAACAAAAATTTTTTTTTCAGGGTGGGGTTTTAAACCTGCCTCACCTGCAGTGCACATGGTTTTGTCCATCTAAGAAATATTTTGTCAGAAAGAGTGAACTAGAATAAGGGCCTCAGTTCCTGCTGGAGTCTGCTGAAAAATAGCCCTGGGTATGACCCCTTTGTGAAGCAATAACTGCAGTCCCCGTAATTGTTGCTCAGTCTTGAACGTCTGCTAGGAGGTATTAAATCCCATTCTTTTAGTTGACACCGGTCAGAATTTTAATTCAGATAATGAATGATATATATATATATAATGGTCAATAATTTCTATTTTATCTGACTATTTGGAGAATAGCATTGTTAGTTAGCCCAGCCCCCACCCCCTGTCACCTGTACATGAAGCCCAATGTTGAATATCTTGTCCACGATGCATCGTAAGCGATATCGGTCAGTTTGTATGCGCAACATCATTCGCCCATGACATCGCCAAAATAGATTTCAATACCGGTGGTGCTAGGAATCACCCAATGTGTACCCAGCAAAACACAGCCCCTGCAAACACTTGGAAAGTAAGACAACATAATATATTCTACCTTAGAGCTGTTCTTGGTTCTGTAAGGATAACACTCCCTGCAAGCTAGATTAATGGGCCCTACACACATAGCGATGTGTGTAGGGCAGGGCTTGACAAATTTCTTTAAAATCTGGGAGCCAGGATGAAAGTGTAGGAGCCAGACAAAAGCAAAGATAGGGACAGTGCGTGGCGAAGGCGTACACCCTAATGCCTATTACACATGTACACACACACCCATTACGTATTATACTACGTGCCATAATGCCCATTACACTTTATGCCACACCGTAATACCTACTGTATATCATATTATACCATACGCCATAATGCCCATTACACATACCACACGCTATAATGCCCATTAAGTGGTATAGCAAACACCATAATGCCTATTACATATTATGCCACATAAGTTACGCTTACCTACATGCTCGTTGCTATGGGTTTCATGCTCTTTGCCAGGCGGTTAACATGGTCTGCAAGTGGTAATGCTCATTGTCATGGGGTTATCCTGGTCTGCCAGGGGTGATGCTCGGTGTCATGGGGTTATCCTGGTCTGCCAGGGGTTAACCTGGTCTGCCAGGGCTTAATGCTCATTGTCATCGGGTTATCCTGGTCTGCCAGGGGTTAACCTGGTCAGCTAGGGGTTAATTCTCATTGGGTCAACCTTGTCTGTCAGGGATTAACCTGGTCTGTCAGGGGTTAATGCTTGTTGTCACGTGGTAATCCTGGTCTGCCAGGGGTTAATGCTCATTGTCAAGGGGTTATCCTTGTCTGCCAGGGGTTAACTGGTCTGCCAGGGCTTAATGCTCATTGTCATGGGGTTAACTGCCCTGCCAGCTAAATGGAAGCCCCTCATCCACTTTGCCGGTACCATTTGCGGTAACGGCAGCGGTCGGGCAGACAGATTGTCCCAGTCACGCCGTCCCGCACGCACCCCCCGCACAAGAGCAGCACCGCCTCCGCTGCAGCGTGGCTTTCTTAAAACTAGCACCAGATCGTGAGGCCGATCCGACAGTCAATCAGGGGTCGAGCTACTACTGCCGCTGCTGATTGGCTGTTGGCTCGCGATGCCAGCTGCTTGAGTAGTTCAGGTTCTGGAAATAGCCGCGTTGCTGCTGCGGCGGACCTGCTCTAGTCCAGTGAGTCTGACTACCTTGTACAGCGGGGAGGGGGAGCGAGGAGGAGGCGGACGACCACTCTGCCCGGCTCTCTGGAAGCGCACCTCGGCCAGATTCTGCTTCCTCCAAAAAAATATCTGGTCGCCAGGAGGCAGAATCTGGTCGCCGTGGCGACCTGGCTCCCGGGGTTTGTCGAGCTCTGGTGTAGGGCGACCTAGCTATGCTAGGATGGGCACTGCTGACCCGCTGTCACTCAGCACACCGAGCTGACAGCCCACACACTGCACAAGCTGTTAGGACTGTGTGCTGAATGAGCCGACCGCACCAGTGGACCAGCGAGATTGATGGACACCGATTATCAGTCTCGGCCAGCGACACGCATTGCTGTCACAATAGCCCCCACACACATACTGATGTAGGGGCATTTTCTAAGAGACTTTGCCAAACATATCAGCCTATAACATTCATCAGCCAAAATGCAGCATACATACTGTACACATCTTGCTGATCTCAAAAGGTTTACAAAAGTAATCATCGGCTAATAAACATAATCAAAGGAGAAACTTGCAAAACAAAGGCAGAGGCTCCGAGTGTGCGAGTTCTAATATAGCCAACAGATATTTTCTTTGAGTTTCTCTCCAAATTTTTGCCAAATATACTGGAAGTCACAACAGACAGAGAACGACCAAGCTCACCAATTATAAAGTGGATTAATTTGAAATAGCACGTGTGAGTTTAAGTTTACTATATAATAAACCTATGGAAGCATGGCATATTCATGGATTTAGGTAAAAAAAACACAGTTGTCATGAATTTTTGTTTTTTGCTGAATTTATGCCAATTTACTTTTCGAACACATGTCAGGAGCTAACCAAGACAGTCACTATTTTTTCTAGATTGAATTTCTTGCGCAAGAACCATTCCCGGTTAAGGGGTGTAAGCAATGTGGGATCACGGCTGTCGATCCCCGCCCTTTGCGGTCAGATCGACTGGATAACGACAGACGGGATTCAATGTCCCGCCTGCCGATGGGTGCAAAGGGGGCGTGGTGGCGAAAATGGCCGTGGATTGTCGATCTGCGGCCCGGATAATGACAATCCACTGCCATTATCGGCAGAACGGGCTCGACAGCTTCTGAAGTCGGGCCCGTTCTGCCGCGATCCCGCACCAATTTTGTCATTAATGACAGCATTGAATAAGTAGCTGCCGCTTCCCACTTTGGAAATAGCGGCTGCACATTGCATACCCCCCTAAGTACTCTATCTGCTGTTATTATTCCTATGTTTTATTTAAATGGTAAAAGAAAGTGTACATAGCTCCGTACAAGGAAAAGTTGCATGCAAAGCAGCACAGATGGTGTAGTGGTTATCATTACCACTTCACATCCCTGTTGTCTTGGGTTTGTTTCCCAACCAAGCTGCAATGAGTGTTGAGTTTGTATGTTCTCCACATATTTAATACATGTTATACTCCACACTACAAAAACAAACGTCTGTAGGTATCTCCATATTATAAAAAAAATATATATTGTAAGCACCACTGGGACAGGGACTAATGTCAATTAGGAAAACATTCTCTTTAAAGTGCTGTGTGCACTATTTAAAAAAAAATTCTAATATACATAAATCTGGACAACACAAGTGAGTGACAGCTAAAAGACAATCACAATGACCCAGTGTCCTGGGATAAAATGGGACTGAAAGGATCGGAGTCAGGGAACACGCAAAGAGAGAATAAGAGGGTGGTGGCTGCTGCTATTTTTAACCAGGGAGAAACAAGTGCGGCAAAAGTATTTAAATATATTTTTGACTGCTATGCATAGTATATTGCATTTCCTTAATTGTACTGCTTAATCATTACCATTATACGACCATATCTGTACACTAATGCAATTAAATTGCCTTTTATCAACAATGTTTTTTTTGTTATGGTCATTATACTGTTTGTAGGAGATAAATAGCTTGTGCTCAGGATTACTAGATTTCATTCTAAATGTTTATTGTTCAGGGAATGACAAGTGGGCATTTGTTTATAAGAGAGATGTGGTGTGTTAATTGGCAGTTCTACAGCACAATCACCCAGCGCGTCTCCTAGGTCTCTAAACATATGTTGGAAACAAACAGTACGCAGAAGGGGAACATGTCCGCAAAGTAAAACGAATGTAATTAATTGTAAAAGTTTGAGCCTTCTTTCTGTGGGCTTTTGTGAACGGTGCCTGTGTAAAATGTAAGCCTTAAAATAGCAAGGATTTAAAGCAGGCCAATTGATGGAAAAAAAGGCAAAAATACATGGAGTAGTGTGTTTTTCTTAATTAGTGCAGCTCTCCAACGTTCCACAGAATCTACACAAACCAGCAGTTCGGCTTTCAGAGCCAGAAGCCCCTACTGACATGGATTAAACTCTTGCCGTGGATATAAATTATGTCCCTCTGAGGATGCCAGGGCTGGTCAGCTGACTGCATAGCTCTGTCAGTTCCGAGCAAATCAGACAATGGAATCCTCGGCTAAAGTCAACAAGCTTCCGGACCCTTTATTACTTAGAGGTCTGATCTGTTGCTGGTTTCTAGCAGCTGTTGAATACTTTCCACATTTCCTTTAAATGACATAATTACTGAAACATACATTTGGTACAAGTAGAGTCATAATGCCTAATTTAAGACCGTTTTCTGAAAATCAAAATAAAATGTTCCTTAGAGCCTCTGTTTGTTTCAGATTGGCTTGGCTCACCCGCTTGCTTAATACAGAAGAGAATAAAGGATTGCTAGCTCTTTGTAGGGGGGGGGGGGGGGGGGGTTGCCAGCCCCATGTGCTGGATGTGCCAACCATACCTACGTCTCCTCTCCTTTACCATCTATAGCAGGGGTGACCAACCAATCAGAGGCAATGAGACCAAAAAAAAAAAATGTTACGGTAAGACAAAAAAGCCGATACCATGCAGAATAATGGGCGTGGCCTAGCTCCCACAAGGTCGCACCCTATTTAAAAATGGGTTGCGGGCTAGCTGGCACAAGGCCATACACTATTGTGTGTTCACACCTTTGGAACAATGCAACTAGCACTCACTACACCAGCACCTTAACTGGTATGTTATTAACTCCTACAAAAAGCACATTACTGAGGATGTATACATAAAGATTTCGAGGCCATTGAGGAAAAACATTGTATATTCATCGCATAGCGATTACTGCACGAGGGGTGATATTTGGGTAGCAGTACATTGTATATCACCCCCATGCATTAATACAGTGTATATCGGAATGTTTGATTACTGTAAATCAGAGGTGGCCAACCTGTTCCTCCCTCTGTAGAGCGGCCACTGCTTGCCTGGGCAGCATCCAGGGGTACGGGAAAGGAGGGCAGACCAAATCAGTAAAAGGAGGCGGGAACTGAAAAAGTCCTAGACTGCAGTGCAGGACAGGAGGTTCCAAATTAGAATAGCACCAGAGACGCAGAATGTCATTGTCCTCCAAGTGCGGCATCGCATATGCCAACCGATGGGTCACACTGCAGGAAAGATACGGTTGCAGAGGAACATGCGAATGCAGACAAATACCTATACTCCGGCAGCTGTAAAATAACCTGGTGGGTACGGTAGACGTATCTCAAAGAAAAGAGCCATATGCGGCTCAAGAACCAACGTATTGGCCACTCCTGTTCATCTCTACCAACAGCAGCCTGACCGCAGCAGTACACAGACCACTCCTCTACTACCTCTACTCCTCTGCTACCCTACAGCCCGGCTGTATTGTGCACTGAGCATTATGGGCTGCTGATTGTTACCCGTGCTTGGTTTTAGATTCTCAGTTACTAGTTAGGTTTAGTTCTCTGTTTTATTCTAATGCGTGATAAATGTACGGCGCTGCCAACCACTTGTGGCACCATATAAATAAATTTTACCAATAATAATAACAACAATGATAATAATAGTGTCCACATGGATAGTAAACAATGAAAATATTGACAAAACATGGCAATACCACCCAAAAGGTGTCGTCATTTGTGTGTTGACCATGTCAACCTTTTCAACCTATCGATCATATTAGTTGACCTATTGACGGTCTACCAAGACAGATCTGGATCCATCCTCCGGATACCAGGTTTTGCGCGATACATATTTAAACCGGCTAATTCTACAAAGATCTTGCTATATTATTTTTTATACTTAATCACTGGAAAATTAAAATTATTCAGCAAATTCTGAGAAAGCCATCTTTGCGGCGTTATAATCTGCAGTAAATCTCATCCGAAATAACAATAGGGTCATAAAAATGGCATTCGGTCACATCTGTCCCAAACATTCCGAAATATAACAGCACTGGCGCTGACCAATCTGCCAGAGAATTCAGCATAAGAAGCTATGATGAATGCCATCAATCGTACATAGGAGAACAGAAGGATGAACCGTTTTAGAATTCTAAGTACACATCTGTCATTGCAATCTGCATCACTCCGAAAGAACTACATACCCCCATACCTCACTATTGTCTTAATAATGTGGGCGACTCTGGCTGGATGAGGGAAGAGCGCAGCTGGATCAGGCGCATAGCATTCATAATGTTGTCAGGTATACAGTACATTTTTCCACTGTGCTGCTGGGGATCTTGTCTCTTCTGTTACCAAACTCGGGATAGATGTATTAAACCTTAAAAAGAGATAAATGCGATGGTGATAAAGAGTGATAAATGTCCAGCCAGTCAGCTTCTACCTGCTATTTTTCAAACACAGCCTATAACAGGACAGTAAAGAGCTGATTGGCTGGATGTTTATCGCTCTTTATCACACTTGAATTTATCTTTTTAAGGCTTAATACATCTGACCCTCAGTCTGCTGCTTCCATTCACCCTACTCGCATCATTTCACTGCCACAAGCACCAGTCACCTCCCAAACATAACAGAAGTGCACTAGTAATGGCCTTGCATGAAATCAGCACTCTGATTGAAATACTCTGTGCTGCTGTGAAAATGTCTGTTATAGGACTGGCGACAGCTTGTTCTATATCTGCCTACTTCAAAAACAGACAATTGTTTTATTAACTATTGTAGATTGGAAAAAAAGGAGTTATGACTTGAATTTATATAAAAGGATAATAATAAACCACATTAAGCTAAATATATATAATATATATATATATATATATATATTACTCATCATAACCCCAAACTGTAATGTGGCAGTCGACATACTGAAGGCACTACAAGCTCTGGATCGTATGCTTGGGAGCAGGCACCTCTCAGCTCTTTGTCTGTTATTACCCAGTTTTGTTTAACTACGGTTTTATTTTAAATTTTAGAGCTCAACTGAATTTTCTGGTGCTATACAAGCACAGTGTATGTTAACTTAGACTAAATGTTAATTTGGGAGACCCTATAAATACAGGGGTGGCCAATTCGACCATCAAGATCTACCAACAGTTCCTGTCTTCCAAGTCACCAGTGTATCTTCAGAATGTGACTGTTCAGGAATGCAGCACATGTTTTGAAAACATGACCGTTAATAATGACTGCACCTGTGCACCAACTAGGTCAGTGATGGCTAACCTTGACACTCCAGCTGTTGTTGAACTACACATTCCATCATGCTATGCTACACTTTTGCTATTTGGCCATGCTAAAAAAATGATGTAGGGCATGCTGGGATGTGTAGTTTAACAACAGCTGGAGTGTCAAGGTTAGCCATCACTGAACTAGGTACTCTGGGAAACACAAACTGTTGGTAGATCTTGGAAGCCAGTTTGGCCAGCACTGCGGTAATGTGACCCAATATGAACCGGAGTATATGGTAATGTGGCATGATATGAACTGGGGTGCACAGTAGCATTGCACAATATGAACTTGGAGCAATGCAGTATGGCATAATATGTAGTGGGGAACTAGAGTGGCATAATAATAGTGAGGAACTAGAGTGGCACAATATGGCATAGAACAAACTGCAAACATGTTGCTTTTGCATTTAATAAATGTACGTGTTTATTTCGTTTCACGTTCCGGAGTGCAATGTATATATATTTAGTGTTTATACATGTGTGTATTAATAGCTTGCAGAAAGCTGCACCAGAACCAATGAACTGGATAAAACGCTATTGAGCAATTAAACAAGATGATATTATGGTATCCAGGCCAAGAGCTGCCCATATTTTATTAATTACATACAGTGGGAACATCTCCACATGCTCAGTTACCAGTAGCCCTGTTGCTCCACGATCTCCGGGAAGACTGCATCCCTGTGTGGCAACCTTAAGCTTAAGGTCACAACGCCCGTCTTTTGCAGTCAGCCGTGTTTCTGATTTCCTGCGCTCATTAAACCACTGAGAGGTTGTCTCGCGTAACAGATGGTTCTTTCAAGTTTTGTTACTAATCCAGAATCTTTAGAGTACTTCGAATTTGTGTACTTAAAACAGGAAGCCTACAGAGGAAAGCAACTCGCGGGGATGTGCACATTTCTGCCGAATGCCAAACAATCTGGAATCCATGGGCCTCGTGTTCCATCAAAGTGACAGAAATCATTACACTAGCGCAGCAGCTATACACAGATTCTCGTAGCACATGGTACTTTACTTGTGCCGAAGAGGCTGACATAACGCAGAGTGTACCCTTTTTTTTAATATATATTTGCTGCAGCTAAAACTAAATTGATTCAATCGCTACAGGAACTGGAATCCCTCAGGCTCGCTAGCAACTTTACATTTTAATAGCACAATATTTTGAGGTTATTGCTTCTCAAATACGGAATTAAACAGGCGCATTTGCCAGATAGGAAAGGTTTCTACAGCATTAAGATATGCAATGCGACAAAGCCGAAATAAACATCCATCTATCTCAACTCATCTCTGTTGATGTTGTATATAGTGTATAAATAGAATAACACATCAATGAATCCAAAGACGCTCTATTATATAGGACTATAGAATCTTACTGGAGCAGTGTTGCGAGCTTAATTCAGTTTACCACGTAAGCTGCTTATAACACACTGCAAGGGGAACCTTCAGGACTTATTCATCTCGCTGCATTGTGTACTATGGTACCCACCACCAAGCACCAATTGGCCAGATCTGTTCAATCAATGACCAACCTGAAGGGACCAAAGTCAAAAGGGTGTGGTATATTTCACCGGGATGCAGTTAAAATCCCAGCGGTCGGGATCCCAGCGTTCAGAATCCCGACACTTTCTCCCTCCGTGGGTGTCCAGCGCAGCGAGCCCGCAAGGGGGGGCGATCTTCGTCCCCCCCCCTTGTCGGGATTTCGGCGGTCGGGATTCCGGCGTCGGGATTTTGAACGCCGGGATGCCGACCGCCGGGATTTCATACTGAATCCATTTCACCGACAGTCGGGATTCCGACAGTCATTACTCAGATGTAGGAATCCCGACTGTACAGCGGGGGGAGCGCAATGAAGCCCCTTGCGGGCTCGCTGCGCTCACCGCGTTGCAGGGACTGTGGCGAGCTGTGCTCGCCACCTATTTTATTCTCCCTCTATGGGGGTCGTGGACCCCCACGAGGGAGCAGTCGGGATTCCGACATCGGAGTAATGACTGTCGGAATCCCAACTGTCGGGGAGCCGTCCGGCACCCCTCCAAAAATGGTACAGCAGAACACAGCTAAAAAAAAAATCCAAAATATATTTTGGGTGGAATTGTATGATACCGATGATTAAAATCTTACTTCCCTGCACTACAGATATACCCACATACATCTAGCCTCCATTCGCATTAAACAGCAGTAGCATGTGGCATCTATTTGTGACTGTTTAGAAATACAAATAGCGTCTTACTTGCAAAACGAACATGATGCACAAGCTGCTTCTGCTGAGTAAAGTGATGCATATCAGTGTACGGCTGAGGCGCTACCTGCATACAAAATGCTACAGTACAGTGATTTCCAGGAATACACTAGCATTCCAGCCATAAGCATACACTGAATATTGGCATACCACATATACATTTTAAATCAGCAGAAGCCACTTGCGCATTTTTTAAATGAGATGCTAATCAACGGAAAATGTTGCAAGAAAAGACACCGGCAATACCGAGCTCACGTATTATGTATAGCGCAACTTGTATCGCATGGAGGATAGATTTATGTAGACCAGCGGTTCTAAAACTGTGGCTTCTGACCCCAAGGTTGGTCCTGTCCTTCTCAGCAAAGGGTCGCAACTCCAGGTGCTGACCACCAGGCTGATGACTTTCTAATCTCAGTCAGTGATTCAAGGACTCTGAAAGATCTGTTGAATTGTCTGTTATGGTTAGGCTCCTCCCATCACTCTGTGCCTCCACAATGCTGCCATGTATGTGCTGTCTGCTGACTACACATGTGATGTGATGGGTTATGGTATATCAGGCTACTCCCTTCACTCTGTGCCTCCACAATGCTGCCATGTATGTGCTGTCTGCTGACTACACATGTGATGTGATGACCACCTGCAGTCACTTGCTGGGGTCCTGTAATTATTTTTATTGTCTGATGCTAAATAGTTTGAAGACCCCTTAAGTAGACACATCTGTACCTCAATCTTTAGGATCTTGCAATACCAGTAAAGATTCAGGCATCTTTAATTTGCTTGTCCCACTACTCCCCCAGATATAAACCTTTATGTACCCAGAATAGAAAACTTAAAGAAGAGAAAAGCCCACACCGGGGGAAGAGTAGGTCTCCTCAGACTGAGGCCGGCACCACAGCACCCACCGAGCCAGCAAATTATTTCTATCACTTAAGTTCCCAATAGGATTCGTGGTGCATCCTTACAAGTGCACTCGCCAATAGCCAAAAAGCAAGGGCCAAATCAGCTATACCCATGGCTTCAGTGTACATACTGTCCCAGTAGGCAGGAGAATGTAATGCCAATGCCAAAGGAAAAGAAAGTGGCAGGATAGTTTTAGCAGCATCAAATGGACAAAATATCCACACTAAGGTCGAAACGAACGTGCCATGTAAACAGAGAGGAACTTCTTTGATTTGAGGCTGGAGAATGGATTTTGATACGTTTTGCTTGTATTACCTAAAAGCGAGTTGTTTTCTTAGCTCTTAACATACTGCACATTACATGCAGCAAATGTCATGTAAGTGTGTATTTCTTATGTATAATTCTTATAAATGTTTCACAGACAGTATGGCAGCAGCTTGAAATATTTATAGCTTTCCACCCAAAAAAAAAAAAAGTTGACACTTTAATATGAAAACCGTCTCTCCCATCGCAATCTTCACTTACAGATGTTCCAACTCCTGATTCCTGAAGTCCAGACTCATTACGCAGTTCTTAAAATCATACTAAGTATTAGCTAGAGTCTTCCTCAGATGCACGGAGTACCACAATACTTCAGGGCGAACAATCACGTACAATGAGTACTACAGTTAAAAGACTGACGGGCAATATACTAAAAAATTTGAAATGAGAACATCCCTTTATCTGATCCTGATACATTCTGAAACCACTGGATTGATTGCAATGCGTTTGGCATCATTGTGTAGGTCATTTTCCCAAGCAGGATTTAGGCTAAGTGTGGTCAGGGGGCTCTGGGCGGGACCCTGGCGAGTCGTCCTGTGCACAACTCTCGACAGCGAGAGGCTTATGCACTTCAATACAAATTGATAGGTTATTGGGGGCTGTGGGGGTTTTGGGATGTTCACATCCCCACAGCGAACCGGCAATAATGCCGATTCGCTGACATCATCAGGGAGTCGGTGCATCATCGGGGGTGGGGAGGAGGCAGCACTTAGAGCTGGCGCTGTTCCAAGTGCTGCCTCCTGCATAGAGTGAACAGGAAATGGGTTGCTTGACCCCTTTAACTTGTTCACACCGCCAAGCAACACAGCAAGGAACGGTTAAGAACTCTGCTTTCTTACCGGTTCGTATGGCCATGTTGCTACCTGTTTTAGGCACACGATAACCTCTTTCACATCTCACTAATTACCGGGCAAAAACGTCTTGTACCCGGTAATTAGTTGCGATGTGAAAGGAGTATTTGTAGGTGAGCATTGTAACAGCCTCCAACGCACCCTACATATTACCAAAATCTGAAAAACCCAGGTAACAGACTATCAACAACTCCCCCATAGTGTCATAGCTCATTTCAAAGTCACCTTAACACTACTACCACAAACACGATTTAAAATTGTATTCATACTGCCACAAGAGGAGTGGACTGTAGGTGGAAACATACCGGGCTGAGTAAGGTACCCTGAAAATAATGACATCGCTCAAAGTCCCACTGCAACCCGATGTCCTGACCACATAAATGATAATGATGTTTTATTCCTATCACACACTTGTTTCCCTGAAATGGATCCCTGATGTACTGAATGCCAGCTCTAGACACGCAGTCTGCTGCTCAGTTGCTTGGGATGACGCCACTGATTGCTGCAGAAAACTGTCTTTATTAATTCCAGTAAAGATTTTTAGTCTTAAATCGTGGAACACAATTGTTCATAATAAAATTACTCCCACATTCTATTATGAACAGAGTCACGGTAACAGACTCTGTAACAGATCTATAATACATATAATTACAGAATAATAATAAAAAATGTAAATAAGCAGAATCATAACCTTAATAATAAATTAAACTGCAGCGGTAAACCAACGGCAATTCATTTAAATATAAAGAGCCTTATCAGGACACAGTGTCCACAGTGATGGGACGGTTACATAATTAAAACATGGAGGAAATGGCATTGTTCGTTAAAACTTACAAAGTCGAAATCGCCATCAGGAGGAACCTTCCAGTTGTCGGGGAACACATTTTTGGTTATGTGGTACTGCTCGTGGACATTCTGATTGTGGTTCTCGTGGGGCTTGTTTTTAGAGTCTTGTTTATCAAAGTAATCCATGAAGGATGGTCGCGGTACTTGCGGAGAAGTCGCATTTCCTGGTGACATATAGAGAAGACTTTTGTTAATACTCATTAACGCTCAGTCTTAACAATAAACAACGTAAAAATAAAATGTAATGGGGGAAAAAAAAATACACTACTCAGATTACACCACCACGAATAGACAACCATTACTGATTATTTGCTAACTACAAGGCTTCTGTACATTCCAAATATAGGGGTATATTCAATCACTGTCGGAACTGCCATCTTGCCGAAAAGACGTGTTTTCAACACGAATAGGTCGGAGAGGGTTCCAACCTATTCAGTGTTGGCTGCTTTTTTTCCGGCATGTTCCGCGACCGGTGGGATTCACTGAAACACAGAAAAAAACAAAAGGTTTTGGCCATGTTTCCAGCAATCTTAATCCGACACGAAAACACACCGGATTGAGTCAGGGAGGAACGGCATGACTCCCAGGCAATCCTTACGCCTCCCGCCGCAGCACTCACCCCATCCCCACGCCGGCTGGATGAGTATCAATTTGGCCGCTGATTCCGGATCCATTCCGGCAAAAGAATGTTGGAATGGATCCGGCATTAATTGAATATACCCCATAGTGTGATACAGATGTGTCCCCAAACACTGCGGAATAGCGTATTTTGCCGTACTCACCTACAATACGTTATGAATGGGAAGGCAGTGATATCAGGACATAGCGCCTCCCACAGCAATGAACTAAGAGGACACATCTCTATTCTAGAAATTAGACTCAAACAACACACTATTGTAACATCGGTTAATAATCTAGACCAGGCATGTCCAACGTTGGCCGTCCAGATGTTTTGAAACTACACATCCCAGCATGCTTTGCCACAGTTTTGCTATTCGAGAATACTAAAACTATTGCAAAGCACGCTGGGATGTGTAGTTTCAAAACATCTGGAGGGCCAACGTTGGACATGCCTGATCTAGACAATAGACACAACCTACACACACAAAAAATGTAAGCAAATTATATTCACATTGATACATTAATTATTGTATAATGCACAGTAATGGCTGCTTTTCTTAATCTGGTCCAGATTACTAGGCACAAAGAAGTGTCGTAACAGAGACACCTATAGCATTGTACAGTGATAACTTTGCTAGGCAAGAACACTATTAAATCTGTTTAATTGAAACATTAAAAACTTTATGTAAAAGGTCATGAAGAACAAAATAACAATTCCATCTATTCTACAGTTACGACTTGCAACTGCCATGACAATTACTCTAAATGTCAGCACTGCGCTTTACCACTTTGTGGAAATAAAAAAATAAAAACAAAAAAAGGAAACACTTTTCAATAACTTTTTGTTCCTAAATGTCATTTGCATACTGTACATATTATGGTGAAAAGTCAGACACATGCCGGGCAGTGCAGAGCAAACCAGCAACAGCACTCTGTAACATGAATCCCCCAGCTATAATGACAAGCCCAGGACCTCCCTACCTGTATTTACTTGTATCCATTAATCTGTCCCAAGGGACTACATATTCTACAATCAGTGTCCTCCCTACATATATTACTGATACAGTCGCACCTAATACCCCGTTTCAGCACGCAAGATCCCGTGCAACTCAGCTTGTGCCAAGCTCGAATTCACAGCCATTTTTCATCAATCCGTGTCCGTTTTGAATTCCGACTGTCGTGTTCATGTCGAGCGGAACGAAAAAGGCCTGTGATTCCGACTGTGGGAACGTTCCCACAGTTGGAATCCCAGATTGAATACCCCCCACCTTAATTGTGATGCAACAAAACCGTTTCATTGAGGCAGCACTGATTAATATACACATAACGGTTTTGTTGCATCTCATTTAAATGAGAGAATTGAGAAGCCATGGTTCACACCTTTCGACATGGGTCATGTGACACATGGTGGAATGAGGCTAGGAACATGAATACATATCTGTTATTGGTGCAATCCTGCATGTGGACATAATCGTTGTCAAAACACTGAATGCTTATGGACCTGTATATGAATACCTTAATTTACCTACTGCACAACACTGCAGCGCGCAGTGGTGCCTTCCCAATCTGCAAACAACGGACGCTAGGAGGAGATGTTGGGCTGAAGCAAATATTGGGGGTTAAAACTTTCACTCCAACATCCTAGATTGTCTGTATTTGTTTTACTGCAGAAAGTCCAAGATTGCTGGGATAACTTCACCATTATACAGCTTCTGACATAACACAATATAAACAAACGGAGCGAATCCAGAACACTACCATTTCTTATATTTATTTTGCTCATTTAGTTCCACCCAAAATTTCGTTTTTTTGGCTTTTAGGCAGAATTAGCCTTTAAAGCTAAACTGGAAATTTCATACACGTTTGAGAGAATAGCTGTGCCGAATCATACTATACGGGCATTAGCCATTAGCCCCGTCTCAGCTGGAAGTAATCGCTGTCCCCAGAAAACCTTTCAAGATTAATTCTATCACTTCGTTCCAAGTTCATTTTTAGAGACCCCAAGGAAA
The DNA here is from genome assembly GCF_055691185.1 of Crinia signifera. Lineage (NCBI taxonomy): Eukaryota > Metazoa > Chordata > Amphibia > Anura > Myobatrachidae > Crinia > Crinia signifera. The sequence goes on from NC_139221.1 coordinate 33,790,246, forward strand.
GCAGAGTGCATGACGCGTTAACGTAGGCAAGGGAACGGCAACTGCAAGGCTGATTTCTCATGTGGCGAGAGCTTTGCCCGCAGTGGGCTCGGCAATCCCAAAAACTATAAATTGTTCATGAGATGGTTATAATTGGCATGAAAAAAAATTTCGTTTTTTTTTGAAGAACAGAACTCGTATGAATGATTTATGGTTATTCCTTACAAAACGAAAACAAATGTGGCCATACAGGAGGGACATTTAGGGGCACAATCTGGTTACAGCACTGCCTTACACGGTGTAGGGAGAGGACTGTGGCTCAGCAGAGAGAGTGGGGATACTGCACTGTGGCGCTGCTTGACCTCACAACAGAAACGCCGGCCAACTTGAAGACATACTTGTCAACTCTTTAGGAAGCTCCTGTTTGCCCACCACACTCCCGTATACCATCAACCTTCCTAGTGAATCAGGCAGGATGGGGAGAGAATACTGGAATTTGCAACCGCTAATGAAATAAACTGACCGGCTGCATCTCCTCTCCGAAGATAATTTAAAAGGGTGCAAGCATGAAATGAGCTGGTGGGACCTCATCTTTGGAGGAGGACATGCTGTTCCTTAAATTCAACCAGTTGCTAGCACAGAGCTTGGGCACTAGAAGCTGAATCACAATTGGTAACAAATTTAAAAAGCAGAACAAGTAACTTAGCACCTCGGCAAAACCATGTAGCACTGCAGGTGGGTCAAACGCAAAATGTGCATTTAGATGTGGGGGAAACGCATAGTGTAAACCTAAACTGCAGTGTAAAAAATAAAGATGTCCAGCATTTGTGGACTACCTGCAAAAAGTACTCAGTATTTACCCATTTGCAATTTGCATTGCTGCACAATTTGTCCAGGTGCTAAATAACTTGTTTGGTTTGCATTTCCTCCCAAATCAAATTAAACCCCCTAATGGGCAAAGTGTACAACCATGCAAAGTTCTTTTTAAAGGCTGGAATTAAAGCATAAGTAATACAAGGTTATCATTATTGGCTTGCCTTGGTACTTGTGTAGTTTCACGGCGCCGTGCGTCTGTCCCCTTGCGGGGCTCGCTTCGCTCGCCCGCGCTGTGGGCTCGGTGGCTCACCACGCTATTTAAAATCAACTCCATGCCAACATGGATAGTGGAGGTATGAACTATCCATGTTGGCATGGAGTTTAATTACTTTTTTGGAGATATTTCGTGGCGAGCGTAGAACCCGGAAGTAGCACGGCGCCATGCTGGCGCCGTGAAACTACCCAAGATAAAAAATGTGTTAAATTACAGACACTTAATCAAGGTTACACTAACAATTTAGGACAATAGTTTAAAGTACCATAAACATTTCAAAGAATATCAATAACGCACCAACAATCAAATACTATTACAGTGCATCCTATATCAGTACTATGGGCCAGATGTACAATGCCTCAAAAAGTGATAAACAAGGTGGGAGTCGTGGAGAATAGGTTAAAGGGACAGTCTGAGGTTTCGAATTGGTAATTGGAGTGGACTATTTTCGAGACTTCAGACCAATGGGGGACTGAGGTGGTACGCCAGTTGCGTGCCAGGAGGCGTTTGGTAGTTGAGAGAATTTGGCTGAGTACATATACCTCCGAGGGGGAGTTGGAGTGTGGAAATAAGTGAAGTAAAGCTACTTTTGGGTGTGGGTGGATTACACAATGTGAAATAGTAGATATGAGTTGAAATATAGGTTTCCATAAGTCGTTAAGTTGGGGGCATGACCAAAATATATGGTAAATCGTCCCCACTCCCTGACATTCCCTCCAACACGCCCTCGGTGAGTTCGGCCATATTTTGTGGAGCAATGCAGGTGTCATGTAGGAGTCTAAAGTCTCGAATATAGTCCACTCCAATTACCAATTCGAAACATCAGATTGTCCCTTTAACCTATTATCCACGACTCCCACTTTGAAAAAGTGGGCCCCTTGGACAAGATATAAACTTTCCGTGGGCAAAACGTAGACTCAGTAGGATATGTCAAAGATTATACACGAGGTCTTACATGATCGTTGGCTCATCCTTCGGCAGTATCTAGATGATGTTTATGTCTATTTTGGATGTCTTAACTTTATCTGACTCAGATTTGTACCATACCTGTAACCCCATCATTGTACCCCATGCCTCTCTTTTTTCCGTACCCTTTTCCTTTTTTTTTTTTTCACCCATAATGATCGAAAATCAATAAAAATCTAAAGTTGAAAAAAGTGATAAACAGCCAGCCAATCAGCTCCTAAATGCCATGTTAAAGGCTGGGTGGGAAAAACGACAGCAGCTGATTGGCTGGTTGTTTATCACTCTCGACTTTTTCACTTTTTGGAGCTTAATACATCTGGCACTTTATGTTTAGAAGCACAAATCCTGTTTTATTAAAAATTAAGGAAGTTATGTATCCAGATTTGGCAATGTGGACAAATTACCATCATCGTTAAGCATTTAAATGATAGTTGGGGAATACAATGCTTATTATTAGGACTGATTTATGCTACACTTGAGCAGAAGTGCTAATCCCATTCTCCTACGCATCATGTGAGAAAACGGTTTAGCGTTGTTTTCCACCCAATACTTCAGAGTGATGTTATTGGAACGCGCCCGCTTCTGCTTTCCAAAATCATTTTAGCACGTAAATTCGAGGGGATTAACACTGTACATTAAAATAAAACAGACACAGAATAACTTCTGATTCCTGGAGCAAACAATGAGCTTAAGGCTTTAAGAGCAGAGACCCCAAGTGCATCTGAAACCAATTAATATTAATATATGACATTAATTATTTACATCAACCCAAGAGCTTGTGCAAAAGCACGATGAATTAAAGATCAGCCTTTTAAATGTAATGTTATACGAATCAAAGAACAGAATGAAAGTGTAAGACATTATAAATCAATGAGAGAATAAGGCGGTGGTATCGCATATAGAGGCATGCACAGCCAATACTCCGTTCACTCAGAAGGGCAGGTGAGCACGGAAAATCATGTGTAATAGTCGCCGGCGACGGATTTATATTACTGCAGGCATGTACTACGTACGGCGTGAAGACACTCAATTAGGGACCAGCCATCGCTGTCAGTGCATGAGGATGTCACGGCTGTGCCTGGAGGATGTGCTAGTAGGAAGTGCTAAACCAGCAGGATTCGCTGTACGTGGGCGGCAACAGGAGACGAGTGCTGGGCTGCATACAATGAACAAACGTAGATGTGCCGCAGCGTTACTGCATATTTGGTGTTTATTTTAAATAGATGGACACCCAAAAAAAAGAATGGGTTTGGTAATGGCTTTGTAAAGAACCCTTAAGCCACCGATTGTAACCATTCTCAATGGGAAAATGCAAGGTTAGAAACACAGGCCGAGGAACAGAAAAAGAAACCTTTATATTAAAGCATGAAGGTGGCAAGAGCACTACCAGGATACTTACTAGATTTGAACAGTCCCCTGATCCCACAAGATAATGAAAATGATTGTGAAGCTAAGGAGTTGACTACAAGCTGCCTGCGATTGCTCCTACATTGAGAGTACCTACTTTATATTAAACATGGATAATGGCCCTTATGCGGTTAAAATATCTGGACTGCCTCTATCTGTAAACTTGTGTAGTTATATACTATGATAAGAGTTCTACTGAAGATGGGATGTTGCTATGGGGGCAACCAATCAGAATCTACTTATTTATTTAGCACCTTCTAGAAGATAATAAATGATTGGTTGCCCATAGGAACATCCATTCTTCAATAGAACCCCCAACTTCGTAAATAAAGGGGCAGTGTATGGAGAGGTGGTGTACTAGTCTGGTCTGCAACCAGAGAGAATGTATGGCTCTGTAGATTGTAAGCTTGCGAGCAGGGCCCTCCTACCTTTTGACTATCTGTAAATACCCAGTTTGTTGTATCGCTGTCTCCTTTTGTAAAGCGCAACGGAATATGCTGCGCTATATAAGAAACTGTTAATAAATAAATCATTAACTTAAGCGAGAAAAGAGCATAAAGGAAGCAGTAATGTTATTGGACAGGATGGAATGGTAGAAGGTTGAACTTTTATTCTATTGCGCACACCACCTCTTCAGATGAGCTGATCATCTTCCCACCCCTCCCACAATTTCATTATCTATTGATGGCATACTATCTCCTTTAGATCCCAGGTAGGCTGCACTGGAGTTATCAGTGACTCCATCTTCTTTAAAACCACATATTCTGCCCCTCACACAGGTTCTGCAGTTTCCATCTCAAAAATATTTCCAGGATCAGACCTTTTCTCACCCCGCATGCTACCAAGACCCTCATTTAGTCACTGTTCATCTCCAGACTGGACTACTGTAACATCCTCCCTGACAAATAGCTCTAGTCACTCCATCTCTCTTTCCTAACATACTTTGTATGCCCCCCAGTCCACTCTTACAATCCCTATACTGGCTGAACTTTCCCTGCAGAATCAAATCCAAGCTTCGTACACTCATAAGGCCCTCACCCATTTACATCTTTGACCTAATCTTCCTTTACCTTCCCACTAGTCCTCTTAACTTCACGAATGAACGCGGCCTCAAGTGCATCCGAGTTAGAGTCAAGTACATAACATTAACCCCCGAGAGATAGCATCTGCTTTAGAACACTGTCTGATACTACTATTCACTTGGATATGTGTTGTAAATCGTAACCTGTTACAAGCGAAGTGGGCCCATATGATTACATATTTTAATGTTCTTAATAAGTTTAATGACATTCTGGAGCAGTTTAATTATTTTAACCCAGGGGATCCCACATTTGGAACCAGAATACAGAGAACAAGAACAGTGACAATTGTAGATGGCGTGACTAAGACACATGCTCTGATACTTGCATAAATAGGCAGTTGAGTCAGATTAGTAGAACCAAGTATGCTAATGCATCCAAGCCAGAAACTTCCCATTGTGTCTCCCCTGATCGGTTTTCTATCTAGAACAGTCATGTCCAAACTGTGGCCCTTCAGCTGTTGTGAAACTACAAGTCCCACCATGCCTTGCCATAGTTTTAGCATTCCCTAAGAGCAAAACTGTGGCAATGCATGATGGGAATTGTAGTTTCACAACAGCTGGAGGGCCATAGTTCGGATATGCCTGATCTAGAAGCTTACATTCTTGCAAGCAGGAAGTAGAGAAGTACTCACCAGAATGCTAGAGGAACGGTGGTCTGACCCAGAAGTGATGTCACATGATTGCAGATGGAGCTACTGCAGCCCCTCCAAGAGTATTCAAGTCACAGCAGGGGCATCAGGACAAAAATGTAAACATTGTAACTTATCAACACTTCATTACAGTCTACATAATGAATGTTGACATGGTCAAAATGGGATGCAGTTTCAATCCCGGCGGTCGGGATCCCGGCGTTCAGAATCCCGACGCCGGAATCCCGACCGCCGAAATGCCGACAGTTTCTCCCTTCGTGGGTGTCCACGACACCCCTGGAGGGAGAATAAATTAGCGTGCCGAGCGTAGCGAGGCACCAGGCCCGCTGCGTGGCGAGCACAGCGAGCCCGCAGGGGGGGGCGATCCACGTCCCCCCCTTGTCGGCATTTCGGCTGTCGGGATTCCGGCGTCGGGATTCTGAACGCCGGGATCCCGACCGCCGGGATTCAATACTGAATCTGGTCAAAATAGTCTCAACATTTTGTTCTCAACCCATTACAAATTTGTGCTACATCCAGCGTTGGTAGTTTATAAGTATTATGTACGTAATAAAATCATTGTTCTTCTTATTAGAAGAAATACAAAATGTATAATATTTTATATACTTAATATACTGCATTTAAAAAAATATTAAGTTCCGAGTAAAGGAAAAAAAATAAAAATACTCTGTGCCTATGAAAATCTAATCCAAAGCCAGAAAGATTTTGTTGACAATGCAACAAGCGTGAGGAATGTACCACAACATATTGAGTACTGCATCTCTGAGGAGGAAAACACAAGCCATTGGGAGAGACTGTACCTAAGGCCGAGTTCTGAGTTCTGTGACGGAAAATGAGGCGTCAGACAGACACAAGGGTACAACACAATCCCTCCCCGAGAGCAGCCCTAGGACTCCTACACTAGCAAGTAATTGCAGGATGATATGATTCATACGATCAGAAGAACAGAGGTAAATAACTAGCATGGAAAAATAATGAATCTCATATTAATATCTTACATGTATTTCTTAGGTCTGATAACAAAAGTGTTTGTCCTGGATTATAATAATAAAAAGGGTAACTTTTCATGGGCAAAGAATAGAAATATCAATGAGTTACACTGAACAGCAGCTGTGCTGATTGGTGAAGGTTTATATTTGCGGTAGCCTAAAATTTTTTTTTTTGGGCTTGATGTCAAAACAGGTAATTAAAACAACCAAAACGTTTATGCCTGCATGCACCCCATTGCCCCATGATAAATGACTGAATCCGTAATACTATACTACTCCTGTGTATGCTGTTTAATTGGGATACCCATGCTTATTGCCAGAATTGTTTGGTACTAATTACGTACATAAATTAAGTATGTGGCCGTGTTTAAATGCATTGCAATACCAAGAGGAGGCCACAAAAATACCCATGCACCAGGAATGTAAATTCGATGCAGCTTAAAATACTATAAAATAATATCCATATTTAGGGATTAGTTGATTAAAGCAACTACATTCAATCTTCATTGAATCCAGTGCTTACCCCTATTGTATGCCACCAAAAAAAAAGTAAGAATTCTATTCGGTTACTGGCATAATTGTGAAGTCTAAGCCTGTATATCAAGACAGATAGGATCAAACTAGGAGTGACAGCATAGAACCCCCATGGCCTTATAGTCCAAGCTGTGCTTAAAGCGCAGACTCCAAGACATCTCCCACTGGGGTGCAAAGTGCTGTGTTTCCTTTGGAATAAAAAATATGATCCAAGAAATATGTGGAATATTGTTAATATATTGACTGGCAGTGCAGATGGTGTATGACATTTTTACACTGTTGCGGACATTTACAACAGTGCTCTTTGCCAGTAATGGCAAAGAGCACTGAGGTTGTGGGTTGTATTCCACTATGTCCCTGTGTGAAGTTTGTATATTCTCTCCGAGCTTGCCTGGGTTTCCTCCAACATCCAACAAATGTACTGCTAGGGTAATTGGCTCCTCACAAAAATGAACCATAGCACAGGGATTCTCAAACACAGTTCTCAAGGCAAACCAACAACACAGGTTTTAAGGATATCCTAGGCTCTGAAAAGATGGTTAAATCAAACTGCTTGAGGTACTAATTAAGTCACCTGTGCCCAACCATGGTTATCTGGTCAATTCATATCAAACGATCCACAATTAAATTGGTTGCTTGATTTCCTTTATTGAAGCATGACTATATAAAATCTCAAAGAAAAGAAATTCAAATTTGACATGTTTGGCAATAGTATTATGTAGAATGCAAATCAGCTAAATATCACATACAAATGTTACTAAAGAAGCATTATTCATATAATAATAAAGACTCAAAATAATCACTCTGACCCGTCACTGTGGCCAGCCGGAGCGGTGGTAGTCCAAAGAACAATCGGGATGTCTTGAGAGTGTACATGGTACATTTTGTACCATAGCGTATTTGTTGATCATTTTTTATTTTATTTTTATGTGTATGATGATGTAACTTAGTAATCAGAAACCACCATTACTTTATTTTTTATTTACCTTTATCTAAAGATGGCGGCCATTCTTGTATCATGGTGTATGACATTTTTACACTGTTGCGGACATTTACAGCATATTTCAAGCTATAAACTATTTCCCTACTTCTTTAGGACTGAAATTTGAGCCCAAAATGAATGGTCAGATTTAAAAAACAAAAGGTCTTCTTTTTTTGTACTTCAGTGGGAATGAATACAGTACAATTTCAAAGTTGTTATTTTTACTGGAATACCTCTCTCTCAATATATATATCATATATAAATGCAAAACCCATTTTGAAATATGTATCTTTTTTTTTTATTCAAGCAATTTGAAATGCTAGCTTCTCTGTTTTTCACCGAAAATGACCTCTAATATCGCTGGTGGGGGACACATACAAATGGCAAATTCACAACATACACAATGCTCTATGAGGGATAACTGTAGAAAAAAATATAAAAAAAAAAAATTGGAGTTTGAAATTTGAACAAAGTTACACCAACCTGAAATCCTTGGAAAACCCAGAAATGCAATTCTTCTGTAGGTGAATAATTACTAAAAAAAAAGTCTACTTTTGTTACAGTATATGCTGTGAATACGTGTTTACCATGGTGGTCTATAGGAAAGAATGATAATGAAGAAGGGTGCCTTAAGGACAGGGCCCCTCTGCCTTGTGTGTGCTTGTACGTGTATTTAGGGCAGATAAGATGGGCCAAGTTTTTCTAATTTGCCATCAAATACTAGGGTAGATGTATTAAGCTTGGTGAAGAGAAAGTGGATATAAAGTAGGAGGAGAATGCACCAGCCAATCGGCTATGTTTGAAAAGGGACAGTTAGGAGCTGATTGGCTGGTGAGTTATCTCCTTCTACTTATATCACCTTTATCTCTTCAACAGGCTTAATACATCTTCCGCACTGTTTCTATGTAATGACATATGTTCAATGTCAGAAGTTTCCTTTCCCAACATCAAAACTGGGAAACAAAGGGATGGGGAGACGGCAAGATTAACAAACAGTAGAACCTCATTCAAGACTGCCTAGTCTCCATTTATAATCAAGTGAGAATACAATCTCCTTTATGCATACTAAACTTGCTGTTTGAGGTGGATAACGTGACCGATCCCTGTTCTCCAAATCCAACCACAGGGGATTTATGATATTGATGTCCAGCAATTAGAGGGGGCAGGAAAGAGGAGACAGCACATATGAATGGTCATAAAACCACGATCGGATGACATGAGCTATATGAATCAGTGCCTGATCACCTATCATTTTGATACAAAGAGTCACCTGCGAAAAACATAGAGGGCTGTTATATAAAAAAAAAAACTATCATTTTAATCTAGAAAATTGAAAATTATCATGTGAAATATTTTCTATCCAGGGGTTTTAGCTTTAGAATTCAATCCGTGCAATATAATATTGTATACAACATGTATGTATGTATGTATTTATTAGAAGTGACAAAAATAATTTAAATGGCCTCTTGGCTAGTGCATGTGTATTATAATCTGCTCTTCGTTTCCATCTAGTGGCTAAAGACTATATAGCGTCACTTCACTAGGCTATGCACACCTTCAAATTAATAGCCTTCTAAAATATTACACAAGGAAAAAAAAGGTAAAAAACTGCTATTTCTATAATCCTGCTATTAAATATTTGATATGACAAGGTAGTATAAAAAAATGGAAGTGATTCTCTACTGGGGGATTTGGAGGCCAAGTTAGTGCCTTGAACTCATTGTCATGTTTCTGAAAACATTCGCGAACACTTTTGCAGTGTGGCAGGATGAATTATCCCAGTGGTTCCCAAACCACCCTGGAGTATCAAAATTGTTTTCATGCCACCCCTAGGCCAAAGGTTTCTCAAAGTCAGAAAAAAATATTAAGTTGATTGTATTTAGATCTCATCCTTAGGATCATTATGAGGGTAATGGACAGAATTCACATCTGTTTGTCCACAATTTGTCTATTACATTGGCCATAAATTAATTTGAATTGGTCATGGACTACCAAACCAAGGCACCCTTGAAAGTCCCCCAGGGGCAAGGCACACAGTTTGGGAACCACTGCATTATCCTGACAGTGCCATCAGTGATTACAGCTGCCACGAGGGGATAACTTGGTCTGCAACAATGTTTAGGTACTGTAGGTGGTAATTGTCAAAGCATTAATCAGGTAACACAAACTCGCCAAATTTGTGTAATCCCGGGGCTGAAAAATCTCAATCCAAGGAATTCAGAGATTTAATTGCCCCAACAGTTAAAAAGGAAACCAAAACAGGTACTTAGCACGGCGCCCAGATATTCTACGTACGCTAAAGTAGTGAAATCACATGGTACGTTTTTACCATGCGATGTGATGCGATTTCACGCCCTCCTGTCAGACAATTCTTCCCTCAGGTGCTGGATGATGTGCTGTGGCTGACAGCCAGGATCACAAAACCCCCCACTATCCACACCACCCTGAAGCGTGGCGAGCGCAGCTAGCCCCGCTAGGGGCGGCGGAACGCATCCTCTGTCCTTTTCATACCCCTACTATCCATGTTGGCCTGGAGTTGATTATAGTGTGGCGAGCACAGCGAGCCACTGAGCCCGAAGCATGGCGAGCGCAGCGAGCCCCGCGGATTACTTTACATGTATTCCGCGTGCGCTCCCCACGCTTCGGACTCGGAGGCTCGCCACAATAACTAAAATCTACTCCGCGCCGATGTGGATAGTGGGGGTATGAAAAGGTTGGAGGATGCGTTTTGATAGAGTACTGATCTATTATATGGACATACACTTCAAATGAAAATGAAGGCAAACTGGATATATCAGCAGCAGCTGTACAAGGGTTCGCTATATGCATGGAGAACCTTCAAAGTTGCATCCAAACCAAAATACTTACATCCAGCCCTGCTGCACTTCCCCTACATAGTCCATCTGTATCCCTAGCATCCGGACCCATCCTGCAGTGTCAGGTAGGGATCCCATCTATTCCCCTGTAAAATGGACAACCACCACCCCCCGTCCCCCACTGTCTCTGTCCTGCCAAGACGCTGCATTACATGCTGGTGGCAAGAAGGGGCAGTCTGTACTTAGCGGGAGAATGGGGGAGCCCAGCAGCAGCAATACTTCTCCTTACACCTGCTCTCCATCATCAGCACAGGACAGCCTGCCAGCCTCCAATGTTCCCAGCACATGCCGCATCTCAGCTGTTCGATAATGCCCAGCAATGCCAAAGCCAGAGCAGCACTATGGTGACTGGCTGTGCCACTGCTGAGGACACCACCCCACTCTTTAACTAATACCAAAATCTCAAGATTGAAACCCTCAAGCCCACTGCATATAGCGGCAAACCTCAATGTTTTGGCATCAGCGCTCGCCGATACCACCTCTCTGAAAAGACCCAGCGAGGTGGAAATGGCGAGTGTGGGGGGTGTCAGTTGTATACTGACCCGCGAGCTATCGACACTGCTCACTGTCATACTGTAGCTCACCATATAGCATTGAATACACCCCATAATAATGAGAGCGGGTCTGCTCTTACTGCTTAATGTCGTCATATATTGATTTCGGGAACCACTCCTAGCAGCACCTGGGAAGTTCCCTTTCTCCCTTACTCAGGAATATTTATGGGCACCAGGGGAGAGCCAACGTCATGAAGACATGAGAAGGCGAGAATGAAGAAGAAACGATATGGCTGGAGCACACTGTAAATGTGACATGAGTTTATTTACAGGCTGTCTGTTCAGATATTGCTTTCGTGTGCAGCGGATGTGTTGGTTACAAGCAGGTTGTTATAGCTTACAGCTATTTGCTAAACACGCGGACACTATCCATATGATGGATTGGTGTGACCTCAGCGGTACTGGTGAGCTAATCACAAATAGGAACCGCTCACAAATCTGACAGTATTTTATTTATTACCCTTTTTCTTAGTTACCAGACAGTTAGAAGAACTGTTCTATGAGACTCTTTAGGCCAGGGGTGGCCAAACCGGTCCACAAGATCTATCAACAGTTTGTTTTCCAGGCCAACTGTGGATCTGTAAAATGATTTTTTTTTTGGGAACGAATGCAGCATGTTTGAAAATGTGACAGTTAGTAATGACTGCACCTGTGCACCAGCTAGGTGACCTGGGAAATGTGAGTTAGTAATGACTACAGCTGTGCACCAGCTAGGTGACCTGGGAAACGTGACAGTAATGACTGCACCTGTGCACCAGCTAGGTGACCTAGGAAATGTGACAGTTCGTAATGACTACAGCTGAGCGCCAACTAGGTGATCTGGGAAATGTGACAGTTAGTAATGACTGGATCTGTGTACCAGCTAGGTGACCTGGGAAATGTGACAGTTAGTAATGACTACAGCTGTGCACCAGCTAGGTGACCTGGGAAATGTGACAGTTCGTAATGACTGGATCTGTGCACCAGCTAGGTGACCTGGGAAATGTGACAGTTAGTAATGACTACAGCTGTGCACCAGCTAGGTGACCTGGGATATGTGACCGTAATGACTACAGCTGTGCACCAGCTAGGTGACCTGGGAAATGTGACAATTAGTAATGAATGCAACTGCGCACCAGCTAGGTGTCTATAAATTGTGGACTATTGGTAGATATCGAGGACTGGAATTAACTCAATACTCCTAAAAACGACTGTGGCTGTATATATACTCCTGATCCTCAAAGAAGGTTTGTCCAAAAGAGGTGTTGGAGGACACAACATTATTACGTCATGGACCCTTTATAGCGAAACCTACTTTTCATAGTTCCATCTTCCTCCTCCTCTTCCTCGTCGCTGTTTATCACCATGGTGCCCAAGTCTGACTCCAGCATGGTGCTGTTGTGCTCGATCATCGTTTGGGCACCTTCGCTCATTGTGCTGGCCGCTCTCATGGTCCCTGCACTCTCCGAGCTCGTTTTTACCATGGTATGAGAGTCCAGCTCGTCTTCCTCCTAGATAAAAAGGGACACAAAGGGTTACCGAGCAGAACAATCGTCTGATTAGCTTTTTATGGAAACACTTTGAAATATATTCCCCGAGTCTAAAGATCAGTTTATATAAGAATTTTTTTTCGCCCGTAACCACATCAAGAAAACCTCAAACCGTCGTATAAATACTAAAAGTCCCATGCTGGAAAACATTGAACTTTAACCACACGTTTTATTAGTTTGACTACTTCTCTGGGTCATAATTTACAATGAAAGCCTAGCAAAGACAGTAGGATTGGCAAGAACACCAGGAGGCACCTTTACACCGCTAACATTATGTGTGATGTCAATTTATGGACGCTGCCATATTTTACTGCACTCTCATCCCAAAAAACAAGCGAGTCATTTTTAGCAACAGAGAAAGTCTGCGCAGCAGATGCTGGGGAACTGTTGAAAAGAACATATTCCAGCATTGGATACAACAGCATTTCCAATCAGTGGCAGTAATGTTCCTGGAATGCAAAGCCGAATTGATGATAATCCAGTGCATGATTCATAAACCCCATATGGAGCACAAATATTTGAAAACAAAGGAAAGTCGTTGCTTCTCCCCACACATTTTAGTCAGACTTTTAATGAGGCGCTATTTGAGAGCGTAGCAATTAACCAGTGAATAGAATACAAGACAATGATGGATGGTAAAGAGATCCTGGGTATTTGCAGCAAAGGTGTAAATAAAGGTGTCTGCAAAACACAAAGTGGAAGGTTTGACATCTGGGAACAGACAGGCAACTCGGATTCCCAATGGCTGTAGAATTATGAGTTATGGAGCCAGCTCGGAATTTGTTCGAAACCTGGCAGTTGATGTTCTACTAAACCTATACGGACACTATGCCACCTCGCGGAGCAACGCAGATGTCTCTACATCAAAGTTTATTAGGTTTATTGAGTTTGTGTATTGCTTATAAATTTCTATAAAAAAAAAGTCACTTTGCAGTTTTGCACCCAAGCTGCAACAGACATAGTACATTGCAGCCATTCCCACATTGGGGTGGATCAATAACCATCAAGTGCAATAAGATAAACAAAATCAACCTTGGCCAACACAGTTGGACATAGCCAGTGGCGGATCCAGAGGTGGGACTGCAACGTCACCAATAAGGGGAGCCACACAAAAAAACAAGTTTAGAGTGGTATTTGGTGTCTATTTGAAGTAATGACGGTGCTGCCACCGATCACAGCACTGAAGTCTTGTGTTCAATTCCCACCAAGGCCCTATCTGTGTACAGTTTTCATGTTCTCTCTGTATTTCCCTAGAAGTGTCCTCTGAGTACTCGGTTTTCCTCCCACAATACAAGAATATAATGGCAGGTTTATTATATTCTGACAATAATAATCCCAGTGTAAGTAGGCATTTGCATGTAGTACGGGATATACGGGCAGATTTAACAAAGTTTGAAGAGAGATTAAGGGGGATATTCGCCGGGCGAAAATAGCGGCCTGTCATTATTAGGTCGGTTGCCATTCGAACTATACAATGTGGGGTTCCTTCTTCCAACTGGCGGAGTAAACCCTAACAGTCAGAAAGTTCTGGCATTGGCGAAAACAGGCGTTAATCATCGGAAATGGCCGCTAGGGAGGCGAACCTGTTCCAGGGGAGTTCCGGCCAGGATTGAATACTGGTCGGCCGCTGTTTACGCCGGCATAAATAGCGGCCGGGATAGAATAGCCCCTAAGTAGAAAGGATTAAAATACCAACAACCCCTGTAAAAATGTCACGAGTTGATCGATTTCTGTTTTATCGCTTCTCCAAGCTAAAATAAATCTGAGATTTTAAGCTGAACCAGGTCAATGATTGATGTGAATGTCCAAATATTCCCTGTACACTGCTGCGGGAAACTATATATATGCAATCTATAAATGACTTTATAAATACAAACAATAGAGAAATACTTTTTCCTGTACTGCACAATGCATTGAGGAGAATGGACGTTAATGGCTTTAAATATTTTCCAATCAAAGTTTGTTTTGAAGCGCCAAATCCGACAACTGAAGAGGGGATCTGTCCTATAGCCATTATCTGTGCAGGTGATCCGCTAGTTCCCAAACCAGTAGTTACTGGGGCAGAGAACCCCCCCAGCCATCGCTGTAACACTAGTGGCAGCAGTACCTGATCCGCTTACTGTCACACGACCACCCCCCGGGTGGGATTAGGCAGCATTAATGAGAACAATATGTAATATTTTATTTGCTGTACAGGACAAACAATTTCTCAGCAGTATATCTTCCAATAATGGTTATATGAAAAGACAGCCAGCAATTAAGAATGGATTGAACAGTCAAGTATGTTCGAGCTCCCCTCATCTGCATTGTTTCCCAAGACATGATGCTGCCAAACTGGCAGGTTGCTGTTCTTTGTCAGATGGTCTGAGTTAGCGGAGTCCGATGACCATGTGCTATATACTAATTACTTTTACAGTGTGTTCCTGCCTGTCCTTGGGTTCTCATTCTCTAGCAAACGTGTTATCAGCGTAGAAACAAAAAGGAACAGGGGAGGATGTGTAATGCCCATACAGTATGGTGCTGCATAATCCGGACCATTTTGAGGAGGGGGTGACCCTGGCGTGGCGTTTAAGGCACCCATAAATTTTGCATGAGCATCCAAGTAACTTTTCCATATTTATGGTTTACAAATAAACACTTGCACAAAGAAACTTTTTTTAGTACGGGTCGGGTCTCCCTTATCCGTGTATTCCAAAAACCGTGGTTTTTCAGAATATTTTGGTTTGTTGTTGTTGGGTTTTTTTTGGGAGGGGGGGGAGGGGGTGGACACGGTGGCCTCCGGGATTCTCTTCAGCGGCATCTCCAGTCCCAGAGGTGCATTGCGTGAGTGCTGGGTTGCGTCGGTGACGTCACCAATGCGGCCGCGCAAAAAAGTTTGTGAATCCCAGCATTTCGGATAAGAGATACTCAACCTGTGTGATATTTTTGTGAGGTATTGTGAAGGACTTTTACCAGTTAATAAAAATATAAAATGGATTATAGCCACAGCTATGAACGCAAACAAGGTATCTTTAATCAAGAGCCAATTCATGTTTAAAAATAATACATTACAGGCCCCCCATACACTGCGGCGAGGGGAGAAGTCGCCGGCGATTCCCCCCTTGAGCCGCCCGGGACCTCTCCAAATTCTGTGCCTTTGGCATGTTATGCAAATAAGTCACGAGGACACGCCCAGCAGACATCCTAAAGCTACAAGAAAAGATGGCGCATCCGAATGGGAATTGGTAGTGGTAAAAACAATAGCTTTTATCTGTTTTAACTAGTTTTGTAAGTATACTTCAATCAAATGCATTTGACTGAAGTGTTCATCTGACCTTGTCATCCTCACATAAACCATATGGATGTGTAACACATGCAACGTTTGTAATCCAGACAGTCCATGCGATTTCCATTCACTATACATAGAAAGGAGATGTTGCAGTATGTGTGGCTGTGAGTAAACTACACATAGACAAACTACAAAAAGCAGCACAAACAATTTTAATTTTGCAAATAGCACTAAAGGCACAGTGTGTGTGTGTGTGTGTATGATCTTATATATTGTAAGTGCCACTGTAGCCATGAAAAGAAAGACTAATGGTTTGTGTTCAGTGCTGTGTAATGTGTGAATAAATGTGTGAATTGAATAAATGTTAAAAATAATACAATGTATTTTCAGTATTAAACAAGTGCTACATGTATATTAGATGGATGCAGTTCATTTAACCAACACAAGAGGGTGCTACAGACAGCAAACTGAATGGCGATGAGCACTCTACTAGAAGTCAGTTTGCAGCTCAGACCAGTGAATATACTGTAACTGCAGAGCAAGTTAATGTAATATCATTTCCTCAGTATGCAGTAAGTAATAACAAGTATTGCGATTAATAGTTAAAGGTGGAGAAGAAAAGGGTAAAATTCGATAAATAGTTGTACAGTGATTCAGAGGTTTACTTGTCTATTTGCACATTCATTTAAAAGCACCTGTGAGAAGTATATGAAGCTAATGCTCCCAATAAATGGGTATCATAAGTATAACCTAGTAAGCCCTAATTAGCTTGGGCTGTATCCCAGTACTTACTGTACAGGCATACTGTATGTTGCAAATGCAGTCTCTACACCAGGGCTTGCGAAAAAACAAAGTCCTCAAGGAACTCCAAAAGCTGGGTACACACTATAGAATTCTTAGAGTAGGGAAAAATTTCTTATTGTCCCCTTACAGTTACTCTGAATTAAAGTTCAATCAAAATTTCATCAGGCGGGGCCTGATGAAAGATTCCAGGTACCCCAGGCTCATACACATGTATCTAGTGTAAGGTGCTCAGTCTAATTGCAATGGGTGTCCTGCTGCAGGTTAAAAAAGGATTGCTAGACCCTTGTAAATCGCATAAAAGACAAAAAAAAAATTAAAAACTGCGCTAGGTAAAATTGTTTAGCAATTAATTATGCACATTTATTTATATATATATTTTTAACTTTCACCAGCCAGTGGCAACATAAAAGCACAATTGATAAATAAAAATAAACATACGAATAATGAATAAATAAAACCTACTACAGGTTGAGTATCCCTTATCCAAATTATTCTGAAAACCATTCTAAAATGTACTTTTATTTTTTGCTAAAAACCTACTGGCTACATCTGTAACTGGCACTACTGGGGAAATAACATGTAACTGGCACTAAATATGTATTCAAATTAACTGCCATAAATGCAAGATACTTCATTCAAATCTAAAAATATTCCAAAATATGGAATAATCCATTATCCAATATTCTTCTGGCCCCGAGCATTTCGAATAAGGGATACTCAACCTGTACATACTTTTAGACAGACAACACAACACATAAAGGGCCATATTCTAGTTCACTCTTTATGACAAAATCCTTCTCAGATGGACAAAACCATATGCACTGCAAGTGGGGCAGGTGTAACTTGTGCAGAGAGAATTAGATTTGGGTGGGGTTTTACTTCAAAGTGAGATCTACCGTATATACTCGAGTATAAGCCGAGTTTTTCAGCCCTTTTTATTTGCTGAAAATTCCCCACTCGGCTTATACTCGAGTCAGTGGCTTTAATACTGTAGCCGCGGCTTAGGGAAGATGGCCGCGGCTACAGAAACATGGCCGCCGGCCTCCTGCATTGAGGACATGTATGGTGCAGGAGGCCTGGCCATTACAGAGCAGAGGACGGCGACGGCATCAGCGCGACGAAGTCAGCGGCTGCCGCCGCGCACCCCCCTCCCCACGTGGAGCCTGTCAGCGGCACCCTCTACCTCCCTCTTGAGCACTGCGACCAGGGCAGCAGCAGCGGCAGCGGCGAGCAGGGCAGCAGCGGACACACCAGGAGGACAGCGGCGGCTGTGCACCCTCCTCCCCCCGCCTCTCTGTGGAGCCAGACAGCGCGGCAGCTGCAACCCCCCAGTACAGGGGATGGAGGTCAGTCACACTTTAAGTGAGGCTAAAAGGCTTGTGGCGTTTTACACCAGTGTCCCTATTGACATTAATGCCAGGTGGTTGCTGTCATGTAATGTGGGTTGTGAGCCAGTGCTTGGAGATGGGATCATCTCTCAGTGCTGGCTATGTCATTGGTGAGAATGGGCCCCGGGTTGCTGTGACCCGGGTCACCCATTTACACTGCACCGTGAGCTGGATTGAACAATGCCTGTGGTGTCCCATGCAGGGGGAGAAACCTGTGGTGTCCCATGCAGAGGGAGAAGCCTGAGGTGTCCTGTTATTATGTAGGGGGAGCAGCCTGTGGTGTCCTGTTATTATGTAGGGGCAGCAGCCTGTGGTGTCCTGTTATTATGTAGGGGGAGCAGCCTGTGGTGTCCTTGTATTATGTAGGGGGAGCAGCCTGTGGTGTCCTTGTATTATTATACAGGGGACTTTACCAGTAGCTGCTGCATTTTCCACCCTCGGCTTATACTCGGGTCACTAAGTTTTCCCAGTTTTTTTAGGTAAAATTAGGTGCCTCGGCTTATATTCGGGTCGGCTTATACTCGAGTATATACGGTATATTGCAGTGTTAAAATAAAGCAGTCAGTATTTACCCTGCACAGAAACAAAATAACTCACCCAAATCTAATTCTCTCTGCACATTTTACACCTGCCCCCCTGCAGTACACATGGTTTTGTCCATCTAAGAAGGATTTTGTCAGAAAGAGTGAACTAGAATAAGGCCCAAAGCCCATATACAATAGTGTTAGTTGTGTATATAGGTAAATTGATACTTCTGTTTGAGTGTCACAATTGTTAGTCCATTTGGACTAACAATTGTGACAGACTCAAACAGTAGTATCAATTTACCTACTGTATATCCACAACTAACACTTTATGGCAGTGGTTCCTAAACTGTGTGCCGTGGCACCCTGCAGTGCTTTGGGGGACTTGCAGGGGTGCCCTGGATTGGTGGTCCATGACCCATTAAAAGTTATTTTATGACCAATGTAATAGACAAATTGTGGACAAACAGAAGTGAATCCTGACATAACTGACACTAAGGAATAGATATAAACACAATGTACTTACTTGAATATTCATTTCTTACTTAATCAATTAGAAACGTTTGGGCCAGGGGGGCCGTGAAAAATGTTCTGATACTTAGGGGTGTCGTGACTGAAAAAAGTTTGGGAACCCCTGATTTATGGGCTTTGTGTGTTATGTCTTGTTTGTCTAAAATTATTTAGTGTATTTTTTATTCATTATTCGTATGTTTATTTTTATTTACCAATAGGGTATTTATACGGTCACTGGCAAGTGAAAGCTAAAAATATATATATATATATATATATATATATATATATATATATATATATATATATATATATATATATATATATATATATATATAAATGTGTGCAATTAACTGCTAAACAATTTTGCCTTAGCGCAGTTTTTGGTGTTTTATTTGTGTTTTATGCGTGTGATGAAGGTCATACAACACGCATGTAGGAGCTAATGCTTGTGGCATGTGAAAGACTTTGACTTCAGGCTGACTGGCTGGTGTTGAAGCACAATATACAGGGAGAGGGAAAAATAAGTAACCCACTTCAGAGGGCTCGGGAGTACGTTCTACTGCTCCGAATGAGACAAAATTGAAACTACCGTTAATTCAAATCATGTGCTAGTCATTTGTTTAATAAAAATGTTTATTTCATAAATCTGCCGAAATGCACACAAATAAATGTTCAATAGGCTTATCATTGTAATGTCCAATAACCTGCACATGAATGTTTAATATGCTTGCTCGGTATGTCCCCCTTCAGTAAGAACAAGGTGCTTCAGTAGCAAAACCCTAGTGTCTATCGCAGTGAGTCTGCCTGACTATCCAGAACATTGTGACATTTTTTGCTAACCCTGTACATAAAGTAAAGGTTCCAATAGTACGTTACATTGGCAAAGCCATCTGAGTTAATTAAGACATCACGTTCCCCGTAGCGCCAGTAACATATCCCATCCCCAGTAGTGCCAGTTACACATCACGTCCCCAGTAGTGCCAGTTACACATCCCGTCCCCCCGTAGCGCCAGTTACATATCCCGTCCCCAGTAGCGCCAGTTACATATCCCGTCCCCAGTAGCGCCAGTTACATATCCCGTCCCCCGTAGCGCCAGTTACATATCCCGTCCCCCCGTAGCGCCAGTTACATATCCCGTCCCCAGTAGCGCCAGTTACATATCCCGTCCCCAGTAGCGCCAGTTACATATCCCGTCCCCAGTAGCGCCAGTTACATATCCCGTCCCCAGTAGTGCCAGTTACATATCCCGTCCCCAGTAGCGCCAGTTACATATCCCGTCCCCAGTAGCGCCAGTTACATATCCCGTCCCCCAGTAGTGCCAGTTACATATCCCGTCCCCAGTAGTACCAGTTACATATCCCGTCCCCAGTAGTACCAGTTACATATCCCGTCCCCAGTAGTGCCAGTTACATATCCCGTCCCCAGTAGTGCCAGTTACATATCCCGTCCCCAGTAGTGCCAGTTACATATCCTGTCCCCAGTAGTGCCAGTTACATATCCTGTCCCCAGTAGTGCCAGTTACATATCCTGTCCCCAGTAGTGCCAGTTACATATCCTGTCCCCAGTAGTGCCAGTTACATATCCTGTCCCCAGTAGTGCCAGTTACATATGTCCCCGGTAGTGTTTTTAGCAACAACAAAAAACCTAATTATGGAAGCTATGATTTTTGGAATTATTTGGATAGCAGGTATACGGATACCTGTACTTACATTTGGGAGTTCCACCTTAAGTGCAGAGCATCAATGCATCAATTATTATAGTAACTTTTTTTTAAATGCATTGATTTAACTTCATATTGTTGCCAAATAAAAAACACTTCTTAGGATTGAACTAATTCGGTATTTGCATACATTTCTACATGAATTTATAGAACAGAATACACTTGCACAGACTATAATTCCATGGTCAGTTTCTCATTTCTCTCCTTTTTGGGGGTCATGTTTATAAAACCCGCCAGTGAGTTCACCTGCCCTTTAAACCTTAATAATGTCATGACTGAAAATGCCCGTGTGTGTGAGGGGTCACGGGGATTCTTTATATTTTTCCAGTAGCCACATAACTATTTATATCAGAAGGCAAGCACACCTACATACAAATGCACAAACCATAGACCGCAAAGCCTTATAACACACGGTGTTCCTGAGCCGGGGCGTGCATGCGGTCATCAGAACAGGTTATTTATTCTTAACGGATTTAAAATATATTACCGTCCTGAGCTGTGTGATGGAAACCTCTTGTGACAGCCTGACATGTTATGATAGGTGCTCAGGTAAGTAAACAGATTTTTTTAATTAGCCGAAAACGGCAAGCAAAGTATTCTACTGGGGGGGTAACGGAGATCTGAGTGCTTCGATGTTAGTTTAAGCATGCTGACTATGACTGGCCTCTTCTAGAGAATTTTAATTTTTTTGGATGGGATTTTTGATTCGGGAGGTCAAGCAGCTGTGCGGTGGAATGTATCCCAATCAAACCTCAGTTCATGACAGCTTGCAGGGAATACGGCCAGATATTTATTACCTTAAAGAACAGGGTCTTTCTGCTTTGTGTTTCAGAAATGTTGCTGCAGATTAAGGCTTATTTTAGCTTCGTGTCTCTGTGGCTTTTACCCTTTATTAAGGAGAACTCATGCAATACATAGGAGGTAAATACCCGGCTGAAAGATTCATTACCAGATATTAATATAGAGCGCACACACTCCTCGGCGCTTTACAGAGACTGTATCAGTCGCTCACACGAGTCCCTGCCCCAGTGGAAATTGGAAAACGGTTGTTAAGTTGGAATTTGGTCTACAGTAAGTGGATCGACACCTTTAGGTCGACATGGGTCAAGGTCAACATGGTTCTAGGTCGACATGGTCTAGGTCAACAGTGAAAAGGTCGACGTGGTGTTTTTTCACTTTTTTTTTTTACCTGAATGTCAACACAGTCGACATGGACACTGGTTAAAATGCACCGTGTCCGCTCGCCATGCTTCGGACACACTTCTATTCTCCCACCACACCCTAGTGGATGGTAGGGCATGAAATACCGCCTGTAAGCATATGTCGCCTCAAAAAACAGTGAAAAACCCCATGTTGACCTATTGACTGTCGACCTAGACCATGTCGACCTAATGCTTGTGTCGACCTAGAACCATGTCGACCATCGTGCTATTAACCAAAGGACCGTATCCCATTAGGTTGACATGCATTGGTTCAACCATTGAAGGTTGACTTTTTTACTTTTATTTCATGTGCCGACAGGTGATATTTCATACCCTACCATCCACTAGGGCGTGGAGGGAGAACAGAACAGTGTGCCGAGAAATTTGAGGCAACGTGCCCGAAGCATGACATACTGCTATTTGCTAGTACAATGCTATATAAATGATTTGGTGAGAATAAAAGGTTGAAAAATAATTAAATCTATCCTATTCAACCATTCAAACACAGATACTGAGGGATAGCAACACAAACCCGTACAGCTCATTTTTCGTAGTGTTCATCCTGGGCCAACAAACATTGGGGCAGATGTATTAAGCCTGGAGGAGCGATAAACTGGAGATAAAGTGAAACTAGTTAATGCACCAGCCAATCAGCTGTGTTTGAAAATGACAGTTGGGAGTTGATTGGCTGGTGCTTCATCTCCTTTCACTGTATCTCTTCTCCAGGCTTAATACATCTGCCCCACAAATCAGCAGCCCCTATATATTGCTTTATGTATACAGTAAAGAACCCTTTTGCTCAAAGCTGGAGATTAAATCTCCTATCAGCCACAAGTAGAAGCCATGTGTTCGCTTTGGGGACCTTACATTATTCGTGTATGGCTGGTATATTAATGTCCCCTAGTACTTGTTCTTTACAGAACTTGGATCAAATACTAAATCCTGATTAACTGCTCGAGACAGAAACAGACTTTGGCAACTAGAGGTCCTTATAATACGAAAGGACTTAAGCTCAACAACAGCTGAAGAACCACTGGTTTCCCAACTGGGACATCTTATTTTTACCAAGTTTGAAAAAAAAAAAACACCTACTGAGTTTTCATCTTCCTCTTCCAGCTCTCGCTGCTGCTCCTCGTGTCTTTTTGCCTTAATGTCCATCGCTTCTGTGATGAGGTCTCTAAGAATCGATACAGGCTTAGCATTTTTGATAAATGTGTGCTAGGGGAAAAAGAGAGAGAGAGAGAGAAAAGATGAGCATCACGTTGCAAATCATAAACAGCCATGTAGACCACATTTACTGCACTTGTACTGTATCTTGGTTGTATATGAATCGTTGTACTGATTGTATGTGGACATTATTATTAAACATGGTCAGGCTACTAAAAGGTGCCCATACATGGTACAATTATTGTATACAATATCGCATCTCATTGCATCGCACAGGTTTTGCAATGCAATGAGGTGAGATCTAGTACAAAAAGTATGTGCTGCTAGTATGTACTAGATCTCATCGCATTGCAAAACCTGTGCGATGCAATGAGATGAGATGCGATATTGTATACAATAATTGTACCATGTATGGGCATCTTTACAGAATCTTATGCTGGACTAAAGGGTCGCACACACTGGGTGATGCCGCTTATAATGTTGGCCGCAGGGACCCGGGGTATGGCCCTCGTTAACGATCAGCTCCCTTGTCTGTACGTGCACAGACGACGGAGGGGGGTCGTTAATGACCCACAGAACTGCGCATCATCATTCGTCGGTCAGACTATAGACACCACAATAAAATGATCGTTATATCGCTCAATATGATCGACCAGTAAATGCAGGGCTTTACTCCATTCACGGTTTTGCAATTTACATATTTTCGTTAAAAAAAAACGCCCACACCCAAAAATAATACACCCGACACTAGAAAATTCGGTACTTCTTTACTTTCACGGCGCCACTAGATCAGAAATCGCGGTCATCGCGGGCATTGAATGCACTTAAAAACGGCCGCGACGCGACCGACGCGATGCCCGCGATTTCCCATAGAGATCAATGTTAAATTTCTCAATGGACCCGATTTTACTGTTAAATGCCTCAATTGACACGATTTTTCCATAGGAAACAATGTTAAATGGCCCACAGAGGCCAAATAGTCACCGTAAAGTGTGAAATGGCCCCCACATTTTTTAACGCCACCCCACGATCAACGCGAACCCGAAGCGTGGCGAGCGCAGCGAGCCCGCGAGGGGCGGCGGTACGCGTCCTACGACCTTTTCATACCCCCACTATCCACGTCGGCGTGGAGTTGAGAATAGAATAGTGTGGCGAGCGCAGCGAGCCACCGAGCCCGAAGCGTGGCGAGCCCCGCGAGGGGACGAGGATACCTGTGAAGCCCGCGAAGGGACGCGTTTACCTGTAAAGGTATCCGTGTCCCCTCGCGGGGCTCGCCACGCTTCGGGCTCGCCACACTATTCTATTCTCAACTCCACGCCGACGTGGATAGTGGGGGTATGAAAAGGTCGTAGGACGCGTACCGCCGCCCCTCGCGGGCTCGCTGCGCTCGCCACGCTTCGGGTTCGCGTTGATCGTGGGGTGGCGTTAACAATTGTGGGGGCCATTTCACACTTCAGGGTGGCTAATTGGCCTCTGTGGGCCATTTAACATTGTTTCCTATGGAAAAATCGTGTCAATTGAGGCATTTAACAGTAAAATCGGGTCCATTGAGAAATTTAACATTGATCTCTATGGGAAATCGCGGGCATCGCGTCGGTCGCGTCGCAGCCGTTTTTAAGTGCATTCAATGCCCGCGATGACCGCGATTTCTAGTGGCGCCGTGAAAGTACAGAAGTACCGAAAATTCTCATGTGACACTGAGGAAGTGTTTGGTATGACCAGAGAAACGATGTATAAGGAAATATCTGTACAGTACAGAACACTGTGTACGTATAGTGTGGTTAGAAACTGCTTCACTCAATAGGAATATCACGGCCTACTGTTGAGTCCCAAAATCCCATTACACATTATGTATTTTATATACTGTACATACAGTATGGAAACATAGATTTTACATACTGACAACGCAAAATTAGAGGCTACATGCAAGTAGCTTTTCTACTGTTTAGGTCACCGAATCTGCGTTCCATGACTGTAAGCATGGAGGGTCTGTAATCTAAACCGTGCCACAGGGGGAAAAAAAATTATGATATCTTCCGTAAACAAGGAAAGAGCTTAATTTGAGTCACTTACAAAATAACTTTAAACCCAATTAGAATACAATTAGATAATTTTAAATGCCATGTAGTCATGACCATGTGTAATCCTACACTGTATACATACAGCAAGGAGGAACGTACATTAACTGTAAACCTACAGCTCCCACTTGTATTAATGTTGACCACTTCAAAGGACCCCGCTCTTTGCCAAAGAGGCCATGCACTGTGTGCATTCATAAACTCAACGTCTGTGTGGAATTGGGGAAGGTTAGCTGACTTTCCCATTCATCTGGTAATAAAAATAAATTTCGCATTTCATCAGGACGATTACACACTTAATAAAATATGTGTAAGGATTGTGAATAATATCCATGATTATTTGTTTCTCACTTTCCTTTGATCACTACAGAAGAGAAGATATCAGATTTTTTTTACATTCTTTATTAAAAAGATACATGTGATAAATTTCTGGGAGAATTTTGTTTGGCGAGCAGCCGTATCAGATGCTGCATACACGCCGGGCACTAGGACCCAGAGTCTGCAGGGAGATGTGACCTCCAACCTGATGTGCTAATCAGGTTGGAGGTCACATGTGCAGATTCCAGCTATCTTTACTGTGTAGAGTGAAAAAGTAGTGTGTCGGCACATGGTAACCACTGTTAACCAATGTATTCCACAGTGTTCCTACTTATGCTGCTGCTCTCTGTGTGTGGTCCAATGGTGCGATGTACAGGTGCGATGTGCTCACCGAGGCACAGCACATAAAGTATATGCTGCCCGTACTTTTTTAACTAGATTGCATCGCATCTAGTTCAAAACGCACAAAGCTTTAGCACATCGCATGCGTTTTGAAGAAGATGCGATATGATCTAGTTTATAACACATTGCATATTGTACCGTGTATGGGCACTTTTATATCCATTATTCAACCTTTTGTGAGCATGAACTCTATGGGGTGTGTTCAATTACTTTTGCGAGCCTTACAGTGCTGCCTGCTCGCTGTCACAGCTCGCAGGGTCAGTATTCAACTGCGACCCCTGCACACGCCGTTTCCCCCCTCACTAGGTTTTTGGAGCTATGGGGAAACGGCGTGTGCGGCCGCTTAAACAGCGAGGCTCGCGGCTAGATGCAGCCGGCTCCCTGCATTAGCCACGAGCCTCAATGTTTGGGGAACACAGAATAGGGTGAGCGGCCGGCGTGGGGTTCAAACGCCAAAGGGGCATTGTTTTAGTCTATCCCCGCCGTTGAACCCCCTCGCCGGCCGCATTGAATACCCAAATTGTATTACTGTACACCTCTCAAATGCAGAGCATCAAAACAAAAAGCAACTATAAAAGTACGACCTTTATTTTCAAATAGGGGTTTATTTAGTAAGATGGGAGTTTAATTGGGTGTGGTATATGGTCCCGACAGTCGGGATCCAGACAGTCATTAGCCCGATGTTGGGATCCCGACTGGCCGGACTCAGACAACATGGCGAGCGCACCTATTCTACGCTCACCACCTATTCTATTCTCCCTCTATGGGGGCCGTGGACCCCCACGAGGGAGAATAGCTAGTAGCAATCGGGACCCCGAATGTTGGGGTTTTGACTGTTGGGATCCCTATGTCAGGATAATGACTGTCGGAAAACTGTCTGGCACCAGTTTAATTTCAGATTGGATGTTGCTACCAATCAGAGTCTACTGCTTATTCTACAAAAGCTTTCAGTCGTGCACAGGAGAGGAAAACCATTCGGAATCACTCACCATCGATGGTTTCCCCCCTGTTCGCAGTGCAGAGTAAGCCTAGACTCACCCGCTGCCGCTGTGGAGGCCGTGTGGAGAAGGAGGCTGCTGATGATGTCAGTGGCCCTCCCTAAGGCCAGGGAATGCTTGCATTTGGGTCAATTCCTGAAACTACTTGGAGGGTTTGCCCTGGGCATTCCAAGTATTTATACAACTGCTGTTCGATACCAGCAAATCCAACTGTTACTGCTTCTTAGGGTGTATATCACACCAGTAAGACTTTATAATATAGGTAGTAGACACACCTTCTTTGAAAATGCTACAGTAGGTAGCGAAACGCGTCAGGTGTTTCTGTCTCACTTCCAGGACCAGGTTATATATCAGGAGCTGATTATTCTTTCCACCATCACCCGGCTATACTGCCTATTGGAATATTCCATCTGCTGCCATGACCAGTTGGTCTTGAACATTGGCAGCCCCCTTCTGGACATCCTCTGGCAGACACATTCTCCAGCAGCCACCCTTGAGAGAGGACACATATTCCAACACTGGTGTTTACCAGGACACCTTCCACCAGCAGTTTGCAATTGGACTCTGTCACTAGAGAGGACTCCGGTACCCCCCATCTGTAATAGCTGAAGAGATTCTAGATGCACCGGATAGACAGAATATTATCAAGTGTATACTAGATAAAGTCTGTGTTACCAGATTATGGGGGGTATTCCATGCCTGACACCATTTCGGAAAGGGGAAATAGCGGCGGGCGGGCGGGCCCCTATTGAATGCTGTCTTGCCCGACAGAACCAACCTTAAAAGCTGCAGGGCCCGTTTTGTCGATAACGTCCGTGAATGGTCACGGCCGAATCTTGACAATCCGCAGCCGTTTATGCAGACACACCACCTTTTCACTGATCGCCAGTCGGAACATTGAATCCCGCAGGGCGATATGCGGTCGTGCAAAACGAAAAACGGGCCAGGGTCACGGCTGTCTGGACGGATCGATAGTTGTATTGAATACCCCCCTATGAGGGATGCCCGCTATTACATGGCTATATTTTACTATTTATATTTCTTCTAGTGCTGATGCTTTTAAACATAGTGGATTTTGCCCTTACTGCCTATAAAGATTGGGGTGACTTGAATTGCTAGTTTGTAGAATATATCTCCTCTAGTATTATCCAGTCTGAGTTTATCTCTTGAGTTTTTGTTTGTAGTCATGTCTCAGTTCCCCTGTGAAGACTATTGTTGCATAATTAATATGCCTGCTTTCACATTTTTGTCCATTACTAGAAATATGGATATACTAGCCAAAAGCCCCCAAAAATGATAGCTTAGTCCCTGTCTGCTCTGGCCTCCAATCTCTGTCTTCACAGCTCCTTCCCTCCATAGCCAGCAAGTTTGAAACAGATCATTTTGTTTTCACTTTCTGTTTAGGAGTAAATTTGCTCAGTCTAGTGGCCTCTAGTGGTCACTGGCGGTACACTACTGATACTCCTATGGATTGGAGTGAATGTTCGTATAAAGTTTATTATATGTAATTGTTTTCTTTTTATTTCAATATGTTCAAAATAAAAAGTATTGAATTTAAAATAAACTGTGTTTTAATTTCCTTTAAACAAGTATAACATTTAAAAAAAAAATAGATTTTACAGTTATTTAAAGGTTACCAACAGTTTAATGAGGGCTAGAGATTAGAGATGCAAATAAGAATTTCTTATTGACGGACTTTTAATTGATTAGTACTGAGGACAGCATCTACACGCGTTCAATTCCTGCTTTTTTCACAGAAATAAAACTGTGCAGTAAATCAGCGCTTGCACACCTATTAGGCATTCGAAGAGGAGTGGTTTATGCCAAGACAATGGTTTAGAGAAAGCAGTGGTGTCAAACTCATGGCCCTCCAGCTGTTGTGGAACTACACGTTCCAACATGCCCTGCTACAAATTTTATATACTGGATTGCTAAAACTGTGAAAGGGCATGCTGGGAAGTGTAGTTCAACAACAGCTGGAAGGCCAAGAGTATGACACCACTGCTAGTTATTTAGTGAGTAAAGAAAGAGTTAAAAGTTCCACACCTCGGTCTGCCTCTAAAGTGAGAGTCCGCAGATCTCTCTCATCCATCCAGAATTTCCACATAGAAAAGGAAATGCTTGCAATGATTTTAGATGTTGCCCTCAACATGTTAGTGCGCTGCATTCCACGCTCTCTATGTCACTGACCTAGAATAAGTCACTGGAAGGGCCGAGCTCCAGGATCTGTTAATCATTTGGGCAATCAGTGAATACCAGCACTTAGAGAGTTGATATTTATTCCATTTGGATTGCTTCCACGTTAAATCAGACATCTAAGTAACTGGCTCATAAAAGTTATTCAATACCAAAATAAGAAGCATTATCTACGGAAAGATGAGGCTTTGCGATACGCTGTAATTTACAGTGTCAGGAAAGAGCTAATTTTTTAGTGCTTCAGTGTGATCAGGGAATTACAAGGGCTTTCCAGTTACTATTGAACTCTTCAGCCAGGTCTGGTCGAGTTTTATTTGATCGCTAAAAACTTGCTACTGGTAATTGCGTAGCCGCACAAACCGGTGAATCTACGCCGCTCTGGAACCTCTCTGCTAACTTTGTGGTCTACGGAGTTTCTGCTCCATCACAATGAGACGGCAATTGGAATATAAATTAAACATTTAACTTGTGGAATACATGGGCTCATCTGGGAACCAAATTATGTTATGGAACCCATTTTTCCTTAGTAATGTCCTTAATATTATTTCATAGCTGCATACCCTCCTGCATTCTGCAGGAGACTCCCTGAAATAGCAGCAATCTCCCTCTCTCCCTCTCTCCCTAGTCTAGCAATCTCCCTGATTTCTCCTAACCCACATTACACTGTTGCATTTTTGGGGAAAAAAGGAATGAGAGACAGATACATTTACATTGAATTATCAGCACCATTTCCCAGCACTTTACCAAGTACAGTATAGCTCTTACTAACTGCTTTGGGCTCATCTACATTTGGATAGAAGTCATTTTACAAGACTCCTCTCAGATGTAGCAGTACACACCCACGCTTCTAGGTGCCATGTTCACAATCTCTTTTCACAAGAGCTCCATATATGGAACTAGACACGCCCTTTGGGAGGAGCATGACACGCCCCCTCAATTATTTGCTAAATTCTACTACCAACTATAATCTCTATGAAACTAGTTTTCAAAAGTAGGCAAGTGTGTATCATTTGCTTCACTGTGGTCTATAAAATTTAGCACATTACTGGCAAAACACTGAAAAGTAAATGAGGAATGTGCAAAAGGTTAATTGGGTGGACAGAGCCCTAGTTCAATCCAAAAAGGTCAAAAGAAAGGTCAATATAAAAATGGTCGCCACATTAAAAGTTTTTGAGGTGTCACATGGACCCTAAATTAGTGTACCTCTTGGCTCGCCATGTTTTGGGCCCAGGAGCCTCAATCCTCTATCGTTGCGCTTAGCACATTTTATCATTCACAGGGACCTAGATCGGATTACCAACCCAACTGACACATGCCTCTAAGACATGCATATCCAAACTATGGCCCTCCAGCTGTGAAACTACAATTCCCATCATGCCTTGCTACAGTTTTGCTATTAGGAAATGCTAAAACTATGGCAAGGCATGCTGGGATGTGTAGATTCACAACAGGCGTGCCCCAGTTCCTACATGCCTGCTCTAAGTTATCTGTAGTCTATATACATTACACATGACAAAGTAGCCCATAGTGTAATAACTGTACTAGAAGTTAGTGATCGGTTATGTAAGCAAAGACCAGGTCAGCAGGCATTCCTAATCAGCACAGTGATAAAATAACTAAACCCTGAACATAAATGTCTAACACGGCGGTATACATATATCATCTGACTTGTGCTTATTGCAGTCATATGATTGTACAAACACCACAATTCCCATACACCTTTGAAGTTTAACTTCAGTAGCAGTAGGGAGGCTAACACCCACCAACTGCCACAGATGTGTTTGTAAAGCAGCAATACATGTAGGGTATCGCAGAGCTGCACAATGAATACATGGGTAAGGGAGGTAGGATTAAGAACTAATTAAACAGGGATTTTTTTGGAGGCGTGGCCACACCTACCCGATTTAGCCACACCTTCTAAGTACCCAGGCCCTGTGGATGCCTCAACTGCCCTGCATTTGGGGACACTGGGAATTGGATCCACAGATAGAACTCTGTTCTAAAGAACTCCTAGCGAGCCTCAGTGATAAAAGATTTGGTGCAACTCCCCTCTCTCAAAGCTAGTTTGGATGAGGGAAGCCTCGTTTAAGCCAAGTGCGCTATTTGAGCCGTGATCCAGTGATTTCCTAATACAAAGTTATAGTGAGCAGAGTCTGATAAAAATGCAATTATAAATGTATCCGGGCCAAAGTAAATATAGAATATATGCGACAGTTTCAAGCTGCTCCCCATGGTGCCCGGGAGCGGGCTAGGCACATGTAAGATCACCACAAACCTAAAAAACGGGTATGGTTATCCACAAGTTGGTCGACATGCTGAAAGGTCGACATGGGTCTAGGTCGGCATTGGGACAAGGTCGACAGGTCATTAGGTCGACATTGGCTAGTTTTACAGTCAAAAGTTTGACATGGGGGTTTTCCACTGTTTTTTTTACCTGCATGTCGACACAGTCGACATGGACACAGGATAAAGTGCACCGCTTCAATCGCCATGCTTCAGGCTTAGTGACTCCCTGCGCTCGGCACACTATTTTATTCTGCCACCACACCCTAGTGGATGGTAGGGCATGAAATACCGCCCCCATACACCTTGAAAAGGCCTCTTTTACAGGAGAACTGCGGTGGTGGATGAGAGGGAACCTACAGTCAAATAACCCCTGCTATAAGCACCTGGACCGAACCAGCCTTTACCACTTATTTCATCATTACTCCCCCCAAGGTTTGGAGGAGCGGTCGATAGTCTGAGTGGACCTTCCTTATACATTGGCTGGGGAGTGCTACCCCAGCATTGGAACGCCACCCATACAAACTAAAGGACTGACCCACATTAAGCAAATCCTGGGTATACTGGACACCCGTTGCACTACTGGATCCACAAAAGGACACCATCAAAGGCACTCTAGGAACGGATCTCATCCTTTTCTCCAAAAAGAAATATGGAACCGTATGGACTGACCCATTCCAATAATTCCCTCTCAGACGTCTCGCTTACATAAGTGCTCATTTGTACCTACTGTTGTCTATTTGCACAAATTATTCCCAATTTTATTATTATTTTTTTATTGTGTATTAATAAATTGCTTTTATAACTAGAAAATCATTGGCACCTATCCATTTTTCACGTAAGAATTTTTAATTACTAGTGCAGTGTACACCCCCTCTTTGTTCATGAAATACCACCTGTCGGCACATGTTGGCCTTTTGACTGTCCATTCAATGACCTGTCGACCTTGTCTCATGTCGACCTAGTGGTGTCCACCTAATGACTGTCGATCTTATGACCGTAGCCCCTAAAAACCACAGGACACAAACCTGCGTATACATAACCTGCCTGCGTACAACGTCTGGGGACAAGACTAACAAGCTACCTTTTTGCACTAGAACCAAAGTTTTTTCTATGCACGGTGCACTCATAAAAAGAACCGAAGGGATTATGATAATTATCCCAGTAAAACGCAGAGCTACACAATTCAGTAAGCAGGAATTTATATTCCCAGCGGGCCATAACCATATAGTAGATAGAAGTCATTTACCTTTATTACTCCATAAAACATAGAAAAACACTATTAAAGTCCACACAACTGTGAAAGCAACTCTAGAATCACACGATAGTGTGAAAAACAGGTTGTTAAGTAGCACAAACAAAAAAAGCAGCAGTGACGTTGTTAAAGCAATAAGATTATTATGGTGCAGATTGCTTGCGACTACACACCTTGATGTGGTTATTCCACTTTGCATAACCCCATACAAGCCCATCCCATAGCTATATATAGGAAATATGGTAACAATGGCCCAATAGGTATCCGGACTATTTGTAGACAACAAGTAGATAGACAGCCATTAGGTCGACACTGCCATTAGGTCGACACTGCCATTAGGTCGACACTGCCATTAGGTCGACAGTCAAAAGGTCGACAGTCAAAAGGTCGACAGTCAAAAGGTCGACAGTCAAAAGGTCGACAGTCAAAAGGTCGACAGTCAAAAGGTCGACAGTCAAAAGGTCGACATGGTTTTTTTCACTGTTTTTTTGAGCCGACATGTGCCGACAGGCGGTATTTCATGCCCTACTATCCACTAGGGCGCGGCGGGAGAATAAAATAGTGTGCCGAGCGCAGTGAGGCATCGTGCCCAAAGCATAGCGAGTGAAGCGAGCGATGCGAGGGGCTGCGGTTCACTTCAAACTGTGTCCATGTCGACTGTGTCGACATTTCGGCCAAAAAACAGTGAAAAAATGTGTCGACCTTTTGACTGTCGACCTAGACACTGTCGACCTAATGGCAGTGTCGACCTAAAAGCATGTCGACCTATTGAGTTGTCGAACTAATGGTGTCGACCTAATGGCTGTCTATCTACTTGTTGTCTACAAATGGTCCCACATCCGGCCCAATAAGCTGCGACTTCAGCCTCCCACTGATCAGTGTGCTCGTTAGGGGAAGGGCATACATTCAAATTAAGGATGTAACTGTGAAATGTAGGTTATAGTAACATCTATGTGGAGCACAGAAAGCAGTATAAGTGTCAAAGCCCTAAGTGTCAACCTGCTCCACCCCCATGCCTTCTAGTGTTCATTCTGGTGGCAGAATACTAAACCAGCATAACTTTAAGAGAAATAAAAAGTGAAGGCCTATGGTTTATTCGACCACCCTGATGTGAGCACTGGCTGAAGTTTGAGCGTAGCATCAGCTAAAGGCGAAGTATTACTTGAGTAATTATACTGGAGGGACAGTAGATGGTGCTGTATCTTAAACTGTCACGGTGTAGTCGCTCTTTAAAGTGCACTTTCCCATTACTTATTCTTATCACCTTCCAAGGTACGAAGCTTACATGGACTGGTCCCAGTAAAGTTCATCCCACCAATTTTAACCTATTTTATATTTGAAGACAGAAGTAAATTCTGCTGAAGCCAGAACATTCACAAATCCAACTGGTACTTCTCAGATATGACAAAGTGGGAGAAACTTCCCACCTTCATCTGATATAGGTCTGTATTCAATGCGGCCGGTGAGGGGGTTAAACGGCAGGGATCGCCGATCTTCGCACCGGCCGCTCACCATATTGAACACACCGGGGGAATCGTCGCCGTCACAGGATGGCGAGGATTCCCCCGAACAGCGAGGTTCACGGCTAATGCAGGGATCCCGCTGCATTTATCCGTGAGTCTCGCTGTTTCTGCGGCCGCATATGCCAATTCCCCCTCACTCCAAAAATGGAGCACGGGGGAATCGGCTTATGTAGGGGGGTCAGTTGAATACTGACAGGGCGAGCTGTGACAGCATGCCCCGGCATTGAATACACCCCACAGTGTTTCATTGGGGTAATATGCAACATTAAGGGGTGAGGGAAGAATCCCATGATTAAGTGACTATTTGACCCTAGTAGCTCATTGTTGCAATTTGTGTTGGGGATATTCAATTAGCCACAAGAACAAATCTGCCCTTTATACAATGGTGGGGGTTAAGAACCCCAAGCAATTTAAGCTGCAGCCCAACACTATGGGCGGTATTCAATGAGCCTGATTCGCCATGTTTTTATGGCGAATTTGTGCTGTTTGGCGAATTTTTGACTAAAACGGTGAATCACCCTATTCAATGACCACATGGCGAATACATTTGAAGGTTTTTTTCGCCATGATTCACCGAGTAGCAATCGCTATCTTTTTATGGAGAAGTGGAATGTGAACTTTTAAAATAAAGTGTTTTGTTTTTTACATTTGGTGTCAAAAAAAATCAGGAATTTTATTCTGAGGAGGGGCATGCCACTTTTATTCAGGTGCTGTAAGCACATGAATATATATTTAATTTAAAAAAATATATATATTTTATTTTTTACACAGCAGCCAGCAGGGGGCGCCGGAGCCGAGCCGCTCATTACATATTCATATATTCACTGCACCCGATCGTTACGATCGGGTATAGTGAATATAGGTCCCCTGCTGGCACCCCCGGGGGGCAGCCTGTGCTGCCTGGCACCCGGGGAGCCCACCTAACCCCCACAAACGTTCTGGGCTAGGCAGAGAGACTTCCATCTCTCTGCCTGTCACCGTCCTCAGGCTCCCTGCGGCATACGCCGCAGGAGCTCATATTCGCCAGTCAGGGGCAGCGAGCCCCTGACACGTTGAATACCGGAGCCCGCCGGCTCCGGAACGTGGCAAATGTGCAGCGAATCCTAAAAAGGATTCGCTGCACCTCGCAGGTATTCTCATTGAATACCGCCCTATATATATATATTGGGACACTCTAGCCCTCCTGCCTCATCTAAAAGATAAGCACCTTATATTAATTCATTTTTTTTTTTTTTTTTTGTACTTTGAATATTTTTCAGATTGCATTTTAAAGAGAAGAAGTTTATATGCATTACAGGCTTAGGAAGCATTTGCCCTTTCAGTGCTAAAACAACAAGTGGACTCTAGCATGTAAATGCTGAGGATGAGATGCACTTGTCCTAAACAATGCATATCTTCAGAACGCTGGCTTGACTGGAGAACCCTCCATTGCTGGTTGTGGATTGGCTACAGAGATTTTAATGAAATCCAGGAAGGCAAAGTATACCTTCCAACCCTGTCGACCTAAACCATGTTGAACATTAGTGGTCGACCCAACGGCCGTATACCATTGTTATTAAGTGCAAACTTAATTATGAAAACGTGTGTAGAATCCTGCATTTTTTTTGGAAAGGTGAGAGAATGGCAACTGAAGAATCAAAAGTATTTTGTTGTTGGCAAGTAGGAAGCTATGATGTGTGGAGTACTAAAAAATGCTGGTTCATTAGGCTACGCAGTCCACATGACCAAGAAATCATGTATTTTGCTACACGGCAGGAATGGCTAGCAGCATAGTCAGCAAGGATGTACGAAAACAAAGTTTTGTAAAAAAAAAAAAAAAAAAAAAGAAGGAAATTAAACTGTGCTGTGGGACTAAATAAATTGGCAATAATCCAGTGAGATATAAGGGTAAGACTCAGGCATGTCCAAACTGTGGCCCTCCAGCTGTTGTGAAACTACAAATCCCAGCATGCCTTGACATAGTTTTAGAATCCCCTAAAAGCAAAATGGTGGCAAGGCATGATGGGACTTGTAGTTCCCACAACAGCTGGAGGGCCATAGTTTGGACATGCCTGCGTGTAAGTACTAAGGTAGGTGGTGGTACAGTAGAGGGGATAGGTGGAGAGTACTAATAATGATGGTACAAGCAGGTGGGAGGTCAGTAATACACTTACGCACCAACTAGGAGATCTGTAAATATGAAGTGCAGTTCTGAAATACTGAGTAAGTGTCAGACTATTAAGTATAACAACCTTGTGCTGAACCCATTATCCGCATGTGCCGTACGGGGCCTACATCACTGGAGGCAGTAGGGTTGCCGTAAAGCAGGTGCAGGCAATAAGCAGCCATCCAGCTGATGATGAACTACACATCCCAGAATGCCTTGCATCAGTTCCAGCATGGCCAAACACCAAAACTAAGGCAAGGCATGATGGGATGTGTAGTTCACCAACATCTTGAGGGCCACTTGTTGCCCAACCCTACCGACAGCTGCCACCACTGGGGATTACCAGAGTTGGGTGTGGGCAACAGATTTACCTCGCTCCTTGTTTGTGACAACACCACACTGCTACCGGCATAGAACGCATGTGACAATTGTGTAGCATAGTGCGTAGTAGAGAAGTTGCTAACCTGTAGGAGTTGCGTGGCAGTCGCTCTTTGTTCTGGGTTCTTGACTAGACATTTCTTCACAAAATCTGTGAATTCATCGGACCACAGCTCAGGTTTCCTAAATGTAGGTGGAGGATTTGTGGGAATCATGAAAATAGCCTAAAACAAGAGAGAGAGAGAGAGAAAAAAATGGTTAAAAGGCCCAACATTAAATATATAAGCACTGGGCAAGAATCCTAATTACAAAACCACAGGGCACAGATAGCGAGGGGACAATGTACTATAAATGGATGCCTGGAGTGTGCAGGAGTGTTCATGTAGTTACATTTTTACCCATCATGGTGCATAACCCTTAAAACATTATGTTGACAGTACAAGGGTGAGATGCATCAAACTTTCTAAATAATGTTTAGAATGTAAGCTCTAACGAGCGGGGCCCTCTCTCCTCATGTGCTTTTCTTAGAACATATCTCTGCCACTGTTATAATCTCATCAGTGTCCGCTGCTTCAACTGTCTATTTTATTTACCCAGCACTTGTCCTAATTTGCATTTGTACTGTAAATCACAATCTTTCTTGTATTGTTCTTTGCTCATCTACGTAATGTCAGGCGCTGCGGAACCCTTGTGGCGCCATATAGATAAACGATAATAATAATAATAATAATAATGCAAAGGGAAAAAGTGGTAATGATGCCCATAGCAACCCTTTGAGTGACAAAATTTCTGTGAGAGATAAGCAAAATATTGGCAAAAAATGCCAGCGTCGCTCACATTTGTTATATAAAACCAAATAAAAAATCTTGGTTAAAAAAAAATAAAAAATAATGATATTTCCTATATAAGGTAAACATTACAGGTCATTATTTATTCATTAACAGTTCCTTAGTTCCTTATATAGCGCACACATATTCCACAGCGCTTTACAGAGAATATTTGACCATTCACATCAGTTCCTGCCCCAGTGGAGCTTACAATCTATATTCCCTACCACATGTACACGCAAACACACACACACACACACACACACACACACACACACACACACACACACACACACACACACTCTCTAGGTTTCATTTTTTTGTTGGGAGCCAATTAACCTACCAGTATATATTTTGGGATTGTGGGAGGAAACCAGAGTACCCGGAGGAAACCGCAGGCAAAGGAAGAATATACAAACTCCGCACAGTTAGAGCCATGGTGGGAATCGAACCCATGACCTCAGCGCTGTGAGGCAGTAATGCTCACCATTACAACCATAATGAATAAAAATGTTTGCTTGGCAATTTTAACACCTATTTTAACAAATTCCCTTGGCACTCAAAGGGTTAACTTAAGGTGTAATGGTGTGTACACACGTTGAGATTCCTTTGCTATTTAACTTGCTATGCAATCTTTGCTAACTCATGTGCTATTTACATACAATTTATGCTATCTGCATTAGATTTGCACTACATAGTCACTGCTGCCCTGTCTATCTGGGTTTCGATTTGTGCTATCCTGGGAGCGCACATCGGGATCGCAAGGTAAAAAACCTGTGAGATCTGCATGCGATTTTGACTATACAGTTAAAATCTCATGCTGGATTGTACCTTGTGTGTGCACCATTACTCAGACCCATCATTTATCTATAATGTGGAAACCAACTCATTTAAACTAGACATTTTGTATGCAGTAACTATTCCCAGCCTGCAGGTTCCGCGGTGCGCACCTTGTGCCTAAGTATTGATTTTTGGTTTTCTAAGGCAAATTATAACTATAACCCAGCCTTTCCTACACATGTGATATTTCGGGTAAGGTGAAAAACGGTCAACTCCTACGCCACTGTCCTTGAGGCCAGCTTACACTGAACTTTAGTACCTGTAATCTCTGAAGGATCTTAAAGTAAATTTAACAGCTATTCAGTAGCTATCAAAACCCAAAACTTTAACCTCCAATGACAGCTGTTATCTATGGCCCCTACCATCACACACATTTATGTGCAGTGCTATCAGAGGTTGTAAATTACTCAGGTATTTTATAGCGTAACTACTCTTGTGCTGGGAGGGTTTGCTTAATCAATATACAGCAGCACTGCAGCTTATCAAAATCAATAGCTGCATGATAATTAAACACTGACAGAAACTAACAGACACTTTACTGATGATAAAGGTTTAAAATGCAAGTCATCAAACACAGAACATACTTCTACTAGTACGGTGTGATCCCAGAGAACAAGTAGGGTACCAGCTGATGGCATTTTACTGTTCAGGATTTATTATGGGACTATGAATTGCAGGGTGAGGCCATCTGTGGCAGGGTAGCATGCGTTACACATTTACCCAGGAGTCCTCCTCTCCTCCAAGTGGTATAGCAAGTCGAGGTAGACTACAAAAGGTTGATAGTGGTTTTCACCTTTTGATCAACGTCGACACCCAATCATGTGGCCCGCAATTAGTGTACCACTTCACTCAAAATGTTTTGGGACAGACTTTACATTCTGCCCAATAAACAAAAAAATTTGAAAAACTCACATCGGACTTTTCTTCATGAGTCAACATGGTCATTGCTTGCGCTGACCGTACAACCATATCTATGTCGACCTAGACATTGTAGGCATACCGATACCCCTCAAAACCACCTGTTCCTTGCTGCATGCCCCATCAGATGAGGTTTAAAGCACCTGTTCACCTGTTGCAGAGAAGTAGTGACCATGCTGGGCAGAATGTAAAGTCTGTCCCAAAACATTTTGAGTGAAGTGGTACACTAATTGCGGTCCACATGATTGGGTGTCGACGTTGACTAAAGATTTGTACACACGGAGCAATATGATTGCTGAGCAATATATTGCTCAGTGTCTCCTTTTCATCAGCGACCAGAGATGGTCGCTGATGAAAAGGAGACACTGCCGGGGGAAGCCGAAGTGGGACACAGCCAGTGCTGGTGCGGGCGCCACTCACCTGCTCCATGGGGGGAGGTGCAGCCACCACTGACATTTTGCTCCACGGAGGGAGGGGAGGGGGGGGGGGTGCGGCCGCCGACCTGCTGCTCCACGAGATGCCGCTGGTCACAGGAGCATGCTCCATTGCAGGGCTATATTTACAGGGTTTTTTACAGTTTCTTATATAGCGCACACATATTCTGCAGCAATGTACAGAGAATATTGCGGTGGTAAGCAGCACAAGTGGGGCCTGTGGTGTATCCGGCACTAGTGCTGGTTATTATTATTTATTAACAGTTTCTTATATAGCGCACACATAATCCGCAGCAATGTACAGAGAATATTTGAACATTCACATCAGGCCCTGCCCCAGTGGAGCTTACAATCTATATTCCCTACCACATGTACACGCACACACAGACATTCTAGGGTTAATTTCGTTGGGAGACAATTGACCTACCAGTATATATTTGGATTGTGGGAGGAAACCGGAGTACCCGGAGGAAACTTACGCAAGCACGGGGAGAATATACAAACCCCGCACAGTTAGGGCCATAGTGGGGATCAAGCCATGACCTCAGCGCTGTGAGGAAGTAATGCTAACCACTACACCATCCGTGCTGCCCTATATAGCAGAAGGTAAAAGATAAAATGCTACTTGTTTCCTAGTACGGCGCCCGTCGTGGGTCATCGCATACCTAAACTTAAGGTATGCGATGGACGCGATTTTCTGTCACTTTTGAGCCTTTATTGCCGGTAATGATAAAATCGCGCGATCAACGCGATTTTACATAGGGAACAATGTTAAATGGCCCAATGGACCCGATTTTTTATTGTATACCCACCCTTATGGGTAATTTATATGTGAAACGGTCCCCCCATTGTTAACGCCACCCCACTATTGACGCCAACCAGAAGCATGGCGACCGCAGCGAGCCCCGCGAGGGGACGCGTAATACCTGTGAAATCCGCTCGCGGGGCTCGCATTACTCTGGTCTCAGGGACCATTTAAATTGATTCCAATGTAAAAATCGCGTTGATTGCATCGCATGCGATTTGGTTGCATGCGATGGACGCAATTTTTTAGGTCCCGATCAATGCAATTAAAATCGCTGGCGCCGTGCTAGGAAACAAGTACCGATAAAATAAACAAGTGAATCTTTTGGGGCAAATTTGACAACAAAAAGACAAATGGCCATTAAAAGCAAGAAGAATAAAAATGAACGGAGGAGATTCCAATCAATTGACATGTAAATCTGGGTACAATCTAGACGACATGCACCTGAACGATAGATATCGGCTGACTATTTTCCTTGAATTTTGGACAAACGATCGATCAGACATGAGAAAAGTAAATGGTGTGAAAGATAGTCAGGACACACAAAAAAAAAAAAAGTTATGCAGAATAAGATTAACGGATAAAATTTGAGCAATAAGAAATCTCAACATAATATGACAGGGAAAAATGACAAGAATGGTCCACACACCAGGTGGATGATCTTCCCATGAGAGTGTACAGGATAGATGAAACGGAAACAAAAACAAACTGCGCTGGAATAAAAAGTCACTTTTTAATAAAACAGTACAATAAACCTACTAATACTACTGGGGGAGGTCATTCTGCCTGCTGTGGGGCTCTGGTCATCCCAATGTGGAGATTCAGACCAGACTGTGCTAGAAGCAGAGAGCGACACCCCAGGTGGGAAAGAAGAACTGCTTGGGTTTTGAAAGGTGTCAGGTGCTAGAATGAACACGATCAATGGTTACAATGCCAAATACAGGCCACAGGTCACTTTGGTAATGTCCGTGGTTCTGGAGGAGCAGCCAGCTGGAGCATAGATGAACGGTGGAGTCTAGTTTATCAGAGCCACCAAATGACCTAAGCATATAAACAGAGGCCTCCAGACATATGGTTGCAGCCTGAACACTCAGATAGTAGGAGGCATCTGCCTACCATAATTCCTGGAAATAGATGAGGTCCCATAAGCACTGATCACGGGTCCACATATAGGACAGTGATGAGCAGGGTCTTCATTGTAGGCAAATCAAATCAGCAATGATGTGCGTTGCGAGTGCCGTAATGAGAAGAAGCTGTGTCATGTGTTAAAGGACCATGGTTTAACCTCGAAAGGTATCTCCCAGAGAAAACGTTGAGCAGGTACGCCCAGCAGCCTATGGAGAACATGGGTGCCAGGCTGCAGAAAACAGCTTCCAATAGTTTGGAAGCTGCAGTAGATGTTCTGTCTACCAACAGAGTAAATCACTAAGCGGTGATGGAAAACAAGCTTAAGGGGCCTACACACAGGGCGATACGCTGAGCGTTCTCTGAGTGATGCTACTGTAGATCTCTCAACGCTCAGCAAGATCGCTTAGCACGCAATGATGTGCCAGCGCTGTGTGCTGAGCGATCTGTTAGGGCCACTGGCCCTAAGACTGGTGATTATTAGATATATACAGCATGCTGGATAGCAATCGGCAGGCGATATCGACATGTGGGGCCGCGCATGGCCATGGCCCCTACACACAGAGCAATGTGTCACAAATCGCCCCGTGTGTAGGCCCCATTACACCTTGCCACATAAACATAAACAATTAGCCCGATGAACTCAAAAAGCACTATAGAGTTATCGTCTTATCTCATCAGCCTTCATAAAAAATAACTACTGCAAATATTTCTCTAGTCAGCAGTTGCTTTGGATAAAGAGAAGAAACAGAAGCTTAGACACAAGAAAGAATTACAGGATAAAGTCCCCACTAACAGCAGTAATGTTATCTTATCTGGGGAAGAGCTGGGATAGAAGAGAAGTACTGTAATGTTGACAGATGAGATTCCTTCCCATTTTCTTTACACGTTGCTTCTAGGAACAGTACACAATCCTTTTACCGCCATAAGGTAGCAGACGGACGCGGTTCCTTGTAAAGTTTGTTACTTAATTACGGCTCGGTTTACGAAATGGGGAAAAACAACACGTTGTAATGTTTGCAATAATCCATTTTTATGAAATAGGTTTAGCATGCAGCAGCGAGTGATCTCATATATTCCACTGAGTAGTAAACCAAAAATGACAATTTTTGCGCCTTTAAAAAGTTTTTATTGGAATAAATAAAGACTTTACATGGACAAAGTTTACGCATGGCTCAATAAAGTAAAACCTGCGCTGGCTGACTATCCAAATATTGCTTGAGCTTCACAGGAGCTGTAATTCGGGTCATACATTAAACAATAATAGTCTCAAACTGGCTCATGTAGGACCATTTACAATGACCGTCCAATGCTGCACAAGGGCAGAAATATGGTCATGATCATCGATTTCGATAATCCAATGAGTTTGATCTTTCAGACCGCATTTCTTACGGTTTCGCTGACTGCGATTAACAATGCGCCAAAACGTCTTTCAGTTGAGTATTAGCTGCTGAGCTGGCCCGATACTCTGAATATAGACAATGCTCGAAGCTTAATATGAACGCCTTGACAATCTTTGATTTATGGCCAGTACTGGCCTTAACTGGGAACCTTCTTTTATCTATGATGAAAGGTTTGAATTACATTCCAAATCAATGATTGCAATGGAGGAAATCTAGGAGTCTATCTTAATTCAATATTTTGTAGCATATTAAAATATCAGCCAATCAAATGCTATTTGTGTCCAAATTGCAAAAAAAAAAAAATGCTAATATACAGAAGCAACAGGAGTATCTGAATGCAGAAGCTTGAAGCCAAAACTAGCCCCACATCCCAACCTGTTGCTCCAGAACCACACCCATAGTTTACTAATAAAGATTGGTCACATGGGGCCAGATCTATCAAGCTTTAAAGCTATCTAAGATCAACTCCACGCCGACGTGGATGATGGTGTGTGAAAAGGTCGGAGGACGCGTACCGCCGCCCCTCACGGGCTGGCTGCGCTCGCCACGCTTCGGGTTGGCATTGATAGTGAGGGGGCATTTAACATTGTAAGGACCCATCAGGGTGGTTGTACAATAAAAAATCGTATACCATCGCATTGTATGGCATACAATGCCATACAATTTTTTATTGTACAACATTGCGTCACATCGCATACCATACTTAGTCTTATGGTACACAATGCGATGGGCGCCGTGCTAGGAAACAAGTACCAAATTTTTTACAAATCGATGTTAAAAATCCACGACTAAATCATTTTTAAGATTAAAATGGGCAGACATACCAAGCCTTGGGGAGAGATACATGTGTCAATCAGCTCCTTGGCACTTTATCTCTATTTATTGACGACTTTGTACATCTGCCCATAAATCCCCGATGTGTATGAAGCAGCAGTCATACACTGCAGTGCAAGAAGAGTAATCAGTTCCCCATATATCTATATATCTTTATATACACAAGTATCTTTATTTCAGGTACAAGTTACCTTGATTTGAATGATTTCAGGTTTACTACTGAACAGTTTCTTTATTACATTAACTTCTTCCAAGCTTCTACTAAAATTGATAATCAGTGCAATCAATCTTTCTGAGTTATAAACGTTATAAATGTTATCAGAGAGAAAGACAGCACCTACTGGTACTACGAACAAATCCCACCTTTGGATTTTGCAGTTTGTACCAAGCAGATGATGGGAAAGTTACAAACTGCTTATTAACCTCCACCATCAGGATTTCACCCAACTGCAAAGCTGGACAGTAAAGGAATTCTCTATTTGCTAAATTTACAGCACTTTGCATTGGCGCCAAGTGCTGAAAACACGCGTTACTACGCTACACGCCAGTTTCTGCAGTGCACAAAAAAAAAAGAAATTCCACCAACTAGCGCCCCCATAATTTTGGATTCTAGTTGGAATTATCGCAGCTAGTAACTGTAATGCCAGGATGCCAAAAAGACTCCCAAGCTGTAGTTTAATGTAATCGGCAAAACAAATCTCAGCGTGTCACAGCTCTACTGGGAGAAAACCAATAGTAATACACAGCCAGCGGGGAATCTATTCCTCTTTCACGCACTCT
This sequence comes from Crinia signifera, assembly GCF_055691185.1. NCBI lineage: Eukaryota > Metazoa > Chordata > Amphibia > Anura > Myobatrachidae > Crinia > Crinia signifera. Next base: position 33,835,013 of record NC_139221.1, read on the forward strand.
ATTTAGGACATTAGGAAAATAGAGGGTCAGACAGTGAATGCAATGTCTAGATTTATCCTAGCAATGGTGTGAGATAGAATATTGGAAATCAATAATTGTTTTTAAAGGCGCTTTCTTGAGATTATTAAGGGCCTGATTCAGCTTGGCTGCATATGTTCACTGCCTAGGGAACAAGTAAAGGCCGCCTGCCAGTCGGCTGACTGAACGCCATACACCCCCCCCCAAGTGCGGAATCCCCGCATTTGCATGTGAGGGGATGTTTACGCTTACACATCCCCTCGCATGCAGCCGCACGGTTGAAAAATCACCGACCATCGATTTTTTCCCGTTCCCAGATAAGAGTCAGACTAGACTGATTTTTATCTGTGCCGTAGATGGCCAATTTCGGGGCGGGCGCTGATGTAATATGTCATCAGCCACATGCCCCGAGCAGGCATCGACACCTCTGCGATCATAGGGGGAACACCCCACGTTTTTATCCGAATGCAACAAAATGCTGTGAGTTCCCCTACACCAGCCCCCTCTCTGCCCCCCTTCCCTCCCCTAACAGTGCGGACATCTCGGCGAGTGGGATGCGCTCATTAGGTCTACACCATTAGGTCGACATGGGAAAAGGTCGACATGGGTCTAGGTCGAAATGTAATTAGTTTGACAGTGTCTAGGTCGACGGTCAAAATGTCGACATTGTTTTTCACTGTTTTATGACTCGACATGTGCCGACAGGCGGTATTTCATGCCCTACCATCCACTGCTACAAAATAGTGTACCGAGCATAGCTAGGCACCATGCCCGACATCATGCTGTAGACCAAATGATCCCAACCCGTGATACTCGCAGAAGGCATTCACACAGGGAGTTTTGCACATGGGCATAATCTTATATGCGCAGACCCTCCACCATCGGAAACTGGGCCGAATCAGGCACTCAGGGGCAGATTTATTAAGCTTGGAGAAGAGATAAACTGGAGATAAAGCGGAGAAAAGGTAAAAGGAGATAAAGCAGCAGCCAATCAGCTCCCAACTGTCTTTTTCAAACACAGCTGATTGGCTGGTGCTTTATCTCCTTTTACCTTTTCTCCGCTTTATCTCCAGTTTATCTCTTCTCCAAGCTTAATAAATCTGCCCCTAAAAGCATTAACAAAGACTGGTGTCATCAAGAGGCTGTATTCTTTCCATAGGATCCAGCAGGATCCAAGTGTAATCTAAGAAAATATCACCCAGTGAACATTCATTGCAGAACCTACACAGAAAAAGAAGACGGTATTGTAACGGTCTGGATTCATTGCAATGATAGGAAGCAAGATGTACTGAGCCTTTATAAAAGTGATAAAGCAGAGAGAGAGAGAGAGATAAAACACCAATCAACGTCTAACTCATTTTTTCAAACCGCAGTTAGGCGCTGATTGGCTAGTACTTTATCACTCTCCATGCGATCACTTTTCCAGGCTAAGTACATGGGGCCCAGTGAGAGCGGCTGGCGTCCTGACAGACACTGGTATAAATATGACCAACGATCGGTTATACGCAGACATTAATCACTGCTGGTTCACAAGATGTGACAATGACAGTTCCATCGGCATGGGAACGTCACATTGCAGCACCTTTAACCTTACGCTGGTAGCTATCTTTACAACCGCAACCAGTAGTCTAACAACCATTAACTGCACACTGTAAATGTGTCCCTTTTTATTAAAAATAAGGTACAAAAGTTTTATGTGACAATCGATGCAATTAAGGCTGTAAAGTCATCTTCGCATAGACGTATAATAAAGACAACACTCTTTTGTTATGGAAACATAGTCGCATGTAACCGGGCAGGTCGATTGCAATTTAAACCTTATGGCGTGATATAATGGATTTCACATTAACTATTGATTAGCGAGAGGTATATAAATGCAAGACTGTAGTTTCCATGTAATCTGATTGCCCCCTATATATACTGTACGTTCATTGCTCAATGCTGCAGTCACAGTGTGTTGCAGTTTGGTTACTATGTTTATAAATTACAAAATCAAGCAATATCAGACACGAAACTAAAAATTCCCTATAGATTGCAAGCTTTGCACCATAACCTATGTCTGTTTGCTAGCCGCCGGGTTTGTTTGACCCTATAAAGCACTGACAAGAACAGTACCTGCATATAAAGCACACATTTACACAGAGCAAGACTGTTGTAGCCAAGTCAAAATATTTGAGTACTGACCAGGGGCTGGCTGGAAACTTTTAGCCTGTGGAGCAAAAGCAATCAAGTGGCCCCACGGGGGACCGAATGAATCAGAATAACCAACACTGCGCCAAGTAGGGCCCCTAAGAGAAAATGCACCAGGGTTACACACACGTAATGCCCATTACATATTAAGCCAACCACCAAAATGCCAATCGCATATTATGCTGCACACCGTTACGCTCATTACCTATTACGCCACACACCATGATAACCAATACATATTATGCCACACACCGTAATGCCTACTACATTTATACAATACACCGTAATGCCTATTACACATTATACCACATAACTGCCGCTTACCTATATGCCCATTGCTAGGAGTTACATGCATGTTGCCAGGTTTCTTGCTCGATGCAAGGGGTTACATCTAATTTCCTGGGGGTTACAAGCTCCTTTTCAGGAGTTTCATGCTCATTGTCACAGGTGGTGGTGGTGGGGGTGACAGGGTGTTAAATGCCAATTGCCAGGAGGGTTAAAGGCTCGTTGGTAGTGGTTTTATGCTCATTGCATTGGGGTAATACATGCTTGTTGCCCATGGGGAGTTGCATGCTTATTGCTCAGGGGGAATGCATGCCAGAGGGAGTTACGTGCTTGCTTAAAAACACTGGGCCTGGGTCCCCTGCTGCTCGCCACCTGCTGTTCACACACAGCATCTGACAGGGGAGCAAGCTCATCACCCACAGGTAGACCTGGTCAGACAAAGCTTGCCACCCACAGGTAGACCTGGTCAGTAAATGTACGTCACCCACAGGAAGACCTGGTCAGACAAAGTTTGCCACCACAGGAATACCAGGTCAGACACAGCTCACCACCCACAGGAAAACGTGGTTAAGACAACTGGTTCCTTAAATCTAAATTGGTTTGACACTGCTAAAAATGCGATAATCCGGAAAGATCAAAATCTGATATAATTAGATTAGATCTGATATGCACAACAGTATATAGGTTTGACCTTCCCCCATCAGGATTTAGGTGGGTCATTAATTTTAGACAAATCTGCCCATTGCCAAATGACATCATGTGTGCCGCCAAACTGTCTCTAGATCTGGTAGATTGATGATCCCAATAAAAATGGAAACCACACAGCTGATAAAAAAAAAAAAATACAATTATCGCCACCAACAAAATACAAAAACTACTTAAAAAAAACAAAAAACGGTTTCATGTAGAGGAAATAACATTAAAAAAAAAGAAAACCAAAACGAACAACAAAAAGCATAATTAAAAAGTTGGATAAAAAGGAAAACAGAGGTATGACGCATTCTGTGTGTTCCTATCTCTAGTTTCTATTTATCAAAATCAGAAATCTTTCCAACTTTCTCCTTTCCTGTATAAGACCAAAACTATGTCATGTTCTGTTTGTGTAACAATTATACTAATTCAATGCAGGTCACTCGGTTTTTACGGTGTCCATATGACATTTAGTAAAGTAAACATTGGCCAATTAGTTATATAGAAATATAAAAATGAAAGAAAAAAAAGGGAAGCTTGCCTTTGGCTAGGTCACACAGTGGCCATTGAACAGCTCGGGCTAGACAATCCTACAAAAATCAAGACTATAATCAATTTATACTTTAATTTATCCATTTCTTCTAAACATTTACTCAAGCTACTGACTCCGGGGGACGGGAACATATGATGCTATGATCTTAGTTAAACACGTAAAAAAAAAAAAATGTGAAAGAAAGGAATTAATAAACTTTAAAAGGTTGCCCCTGGCCAAAGAAGCCAATTACTGGTAATCGGAAATTGAATGTAGACTACAAAATAAGAACGCATAATGTCAACGGATTAGCTCAAAAAAGGTCTAAAACTCATCTCATAAACAATGATACAGAATATGACCAAATACAGCATTGGAGTGTAATCGGGAGATTCGGAAGACCCTCTGCTAGAGAGATGAAAGGGGCAATTGATTGGACATGAGCTATTAACAGAATACAAATTGTTAATGCTTTGGCTAATTAGACAAAATTGCAGAACTAATTTCAGTAATGATCTCATTACATAAAGCGGTATGAAGTAAACCGCAGGGGTCAATGGGTCTACATCATGATATTAATCTAGAACAAGGCAAGATCTAGAAAACTATCTTAGCCGTGTGATGCTGGTAGGGTGGATGAAGCGGACGGCTTACATTTGCAGGTACAGCTAGAAAAAAAGAAAGAAAGAGAGAACGCTAGACTACACTGTCAGCAGGAATGTGGACATACTGGGACCTGAACAGTTACGACACTATTTTATTTCTTTGTCTCACTTTAAATAATCATTCATACTTGACCTGAAACACTGCTGGACCAGAGTACTGCAGCATAAATGTATCACTACTCATATAAATCATAGTCATTACATAGAAGCAGCCTAAAACACTCTGCAGAATACTATTATATTCATCTACAATTTTATACACACATACATACACCTAACCGCAAAAATAAGGTCCGATTCTCATTGCCAACTGTGTCCATGTCGACTGTGTCGACATTCGGAACAAAAAAACAGTGAAAAACCCATGTCGACCTTATGACCAGTCGACCTTCCTCATGTCGACCTTTATGCAAATTCTACCTTAAGTCATGTCTACCTTGGCCCATGTCGACCTTAAGTCAGGTCGACCTTCCTGCCAGTCGACCTAGTGGGGTCGACCTAATGACTGTAGACCTAAGTTCATTCTGACAGATGTACCGCTTCCCTTCTGGCAATGTCGCTATAGAGCAGGGGTAGCCAACTCCAGTCCTCGAGAGCTACCAACAGTTAACGTTTTCCAGGTCTCCTCACAGAACCACACGTGAAGTAATTAGCTCCATCTGTGGATCATTTAAAGTGTGTTAGTCAGTAATGAGTGCACCTGTGCACCTGAGAGGTGAGCTGGAAAACATGAACTGTAGGTAGCTCTCGAGGACTGGAGTTATCTACCCCTGATCTAGAGTATGTCCACCATTTTTAAGTGTTGACCTACTCAATGTCAACCATTAGTGGCCTACCTAGTGATTGTCGACCGAGACATTGTGGACCTGTCGGATACCATTTCGATTAGGAGAAAAATTTAATTTATTGAAGTTTGGAAACCAGTTATTCAGAAAATCTCATAAAATCAGAAAAAGGAGGAAAACTGGACTAATTAATGCTGCCAACATCATAGCACTGGGTTACGGTCACTAGGTCAACCCTGGCGCAAAAAAGTGAAATTGTCGACCTAATGCGTGTGTCGACCTGCCAACTCTGTTGACCTTAGCTATGTTGACCTATTTCAGGTGTCGACCTCAGCTGTGTCAATCTTCAGTGGTCGACCCAAAGCATGTCGACCAAAATAGGGTCAACGATATACCCCATACCCAAAGGACAGTGGTTAGCACTGCTACCCTGCATTGCTAGGATCAGGGCTCTAATTTTGTGTGGGTTTACAGTAAGCTCCTCGGGGCAGGTACTGGTGTCACATTACAGGTTATCTATACAGTGCTGTGTAACGCGCTGGTGATGTACAACTTAATAAATCATTATTACTAAGGGCCAGATGTATCAAGCTTCAAAAAGTGATAAGATGGAGAGTGATAAACAGCCGGCCAATCAGCTCCTGCCGGTCACGTCACTGGATGGGTTTGAAATATGACAGGCAGGAGCTGACTGGCTGGTTGTTTATCACTTTTTTGAAGCTTGATACTTCTGGCCCTGAGACCAACTGTCATATGCACAGAGATCATCACTGAAAGCTTCCTCTTTCTTATTTACAATCAGCCCTTTCTCAAAGAGGGCTTTCATTTCTATAGCCTTCTATTTCATGGAATACTTAATATTTGCCGTGTTGTATAATTATACTGAACACTCTTTTTGCTGCATCATTTTTACTATTGGTGACTTTCCACACTGCATTACTTCAGAGATGGCTGATTTCCCCCATTGGTCACATTACTACCAATGCGTATAAACCACTTTTACACCATGGTGCATTTTTGCCCCTTTTCATGACCAAACTGGTTTTCCAGGTTTCTGATGCATCAGTTACAATTGGTATAACTTTCCAAAAGTGGTTGTGTAGTTACACATCCGGTATAGTACCAGAAGTATATGAATTAGCACAGCTACAAGTACCCCATATCCATATGACAATTGAAGGGGATTTTCAATTGTTTATAAACCACAATTAGGGTGGCCAATCCCGGGATCGGGTTTTTGTATTAGGGAAGTAATTCCCGGGATCCCAGTATTGAAAAAATGCCCTGGGATTGGCATCCCCAACCACAATGCCTCAGACTCCGGAAAAGACAGTTTTAGTTGGAAAGAATTGTGCATATTGTTATTTTGGGATTGAAGCATTGGGGTAAGCATTGGGGTAATTACTGTGCAACATTCACATAATCATGTGTAACCACACATACACACCATATGAAAGGGACAGAACGGATCAGAAAGCATGTGTCCAAAATGCAAAACTAGATTTAGCAAAGTTCTGTGCAGTTATTACTCCAGTAGCACATCAGAGAAGGTTACCAGGGAAAATGTGATTTGTAAGAACGTTTGTACAGAATAAAGGTCATACACATGGGCCCTTATTCTGGTTCACTCACAAAGGCAAATTCCTTCTCAAATAGACAAAACCATGTGCACCGCAGGTGGGTCAGATGTAACGTGTGCAGACACAGTTAGATTTGTGCGAGTTATTTTGTTTCTGTGCAGGGAAAATACTGACTGCTTTATTTTTACACTGCAATATAGATCTCATTTTGAAGTAAAACCCCACCCAAATCTAATTCTCTCTGCACAAGTTACATCTGCCCCACCTGCAGGGCACATGGTTTTGTCCATTTGAGAAGGAATTTACCTTTGCGAGTGAACCAGAATAAGGGCCATGGTCCGGATTCAGATGCAAAAGTGTCTCGAACGATACAGAAGTGTAAGTACATATTTACTAGGCGGATCTTCCATGTGTCTTTGCAAGGTAGCCATCCAGCAATTCTGAAATGGCTAGTAAAAAGATGGAATCTAGAGAGTTGGCTGCTCTTGTATCCTCTGCAGGGTGTGGTCTGAAATATTATGACTGGCATGTCAGTTCCATGGTCTTTCCAAAGATATGATGAAGGCCAAGGGACTTGATCCAGGTGGTAAAAAGAAAAAATAATAATATTAAGGGCCTGATTCATGAGGCAGGTGTCTGAGGTCACATGATGCCAGTGCCCGCCCCGTGCTTGGCCATTTACTAGTCAAATAAAAGTCAGTCAAGACTTTAAATTAAAAAAAAATCATTCTACAATCGGCGACCATCAAATACATTTTTCGGGCCGCGCACTCGCATGTGTTTGCATGCCACTGCGTATATTCGTAGGAAGGTGGTTGTTTGTTTGCCAGCCAGTGACATGAACACACTCGCTAAGCAGCAAATCACCGCTGCTTAGCATGCATAAACTGAATTAGGCCCTATGTGCAAAGACAAATCGGTCATCAGATGAGCACACCCCAGGGATCCTTTTTTGCTAGAAGCCAATAACATTTATGTATGTTTTTGTACTGTGGTAAGAAATTAGAACATTTGGAGGGAACCCATGCAAAAAGTAGAAGATATACAAACTCTGCACAGATTAGACCCGCCATGCTACACGTCCTTGATAAAGTCGTGCAAGGGACGACCAGTTGGCCTAAGATGAATGAAGAACACTGCGGTGCATTAGACTATTATTTTTGGTTTAACAGTCCAGCGGTGCTCGGTCTCCAATGAATCCAACCAGATTAGTGTCATGGGAAAGATCAGTTCTGGTTAATGAACGTCCGTGCCGGTGCAGCCGTGCCATTTGGCTTTAATAACATCACCGCCTTGTATAAAATGACCCTCAGGAGGAAGTCAGAGTCATCCGCAGATTCTCTCCCTAGGATGGCAACTTCAATACAGCAATCACGACGGTAACATAGTATGGTTTTGAAAGGACGCACGCTCATTACAAACAGATGTCTGTGGCACATTTCCCCTGGAATTATCGAACAACTTTTCTTTCACTTTCATAACAAATTAGTCAATGGTTTCTTCTGCACCTGAAGAAAAGAAAAAAGTTATGGGAATGCAGGCCTCAAGGCAAGGCATTCAGTGGCGAAACCTAAATCCCCACAGCTGTCATTGACGTTTACAGGGGAAACTGCCTCTGGCATGTAAAACTTATTAAGCCCTAATTATGATATGTTGAGTTTACGCAAAAAAAAAAAAACAGAATACATAGAATTTGCAACAGCAAGTCATATTTTACCATCAAAAGCACTAGCATGAGATCATTAAAATGCTGCCACAATCATTGGCTCATAAATAATAAAAAACACAGGTTTAATTTGTTAAAGATGTATTTTGCCAGCTTTTTTTAGCTGGAGCTTTCAACATTTTGGAAATCATCGCCATCTCCTACACGGTCGTGCAATTAGTCTTCTAGATTAGGGCTCCAAAATCAGAGTCTTTACAATCTGCTAAACTGAACTATATATATAGGATACATACTAAATTTTGGCAATCTCAAACGCCCATCTGGAGTTCTAATAAAACGATCAGAGATAAGTTAGAGTTTTGTCCTTTAACCACATTGGTGGTATGCCCGGAAATTTCTCAGGCTATGCTGCACTGCAGGAGCGGGCTGTCCCGAGAACTTGGCCAGTGGTGTCTCCAGCGGTGCACCACTAGTCTCACCACCATTCGTCAGCTCCAGCGCTCTCCCACCACCCTCATCACATCCACTGCTGGCGCAGTCACCTCCCCCTCACTGCTCGGTGAAGTTCAGGGCGACTTGGGAGTGCGTGTCTTCGGCCACCCAAACACATGAATGCCCGAAAACCCAAGCTCTCCCGAGCCACCCCCTAGTGGCCCTGAACTATACACAAAGCCAATTCCAGATGCAGCAGCCTCAGGGGAGCAGGGGCTGTTGCAGAAAGCAGCTGCCCCTTCTGTGGCAAGTATTTCTGAGGCAGGAAAAACCTGGTAGGTTTGTCCTGCCCCAGAGAAACCCACCACTCAAGGGGTTAAGAGTCCATTGCGCGCAGCATATCATACAATAAATTGTGTGTGCATGTGTGTGTCAAATAGAATGTCAATAGTGAATATATACAGAAGCCAATACTTGTCTAATGGTGCAATTCCATTTTAATTCAAATTGCGCCCAAGTGAGGTCACACAAATTTGATTGCAATGGGAACACTAAACGTACCCCAAGTGTCATGTAAGAATAAATTTAACTCATTTTTAAATAATACACCTTTCACATCACAAAAATTACCCGGGTCTCTGTGCAATGCGAAAGGGCCTTTTTTAATTTCCCGAGTCCAGCAACCTGGCATTCTGGGTTAAAAGAAGGTTTAATCCCAGGTCGGACCTGGGTTGTTGTGCAATGACGGGTCGAGTAACTATGGAGGAGGCAGCTCTTGGAGTAAGCAGGCTTGATGAACACCTGCGGGCGCCCGCATCGGATCGTCATCAAATTCACACATGATAGATTTTTAAACAATTGGTCAGTCCGATCGATCGGAAACGGCCATATTGTTTACCGTGCGTGGACACCTTAAGTATGTATAAGCACACAAAAAAACACAGACACAAAATAAATGTATGCGTCATTTGATCTTGCTCCATCATAAAACAAACACAAAATTGGTCTTGAGGTCTGATTACTACTATAAAGAATGCTCAGATAATGACTATGAAATAACGTAAGGATTTGTGGTTCAAAGTTCCGCTAGCTGTCTTTATTGCAGAGAAATCATTGTGTTAGGAACCAGGTTTCACAATCAAGCATCATAAATCCTTCACACCTCTGTAAAAAGCAGGGCTGGACAGAACTAAAAGAGTCTCGTGCCAGTGTATACCTAAAGTAGCACTGGTAGTAGTTTACACAAGAGGGCATATGCACCTTAATACCAACTAGAAACAGAAACTAGAATTTGAAGGCAGATAAGAACCACTTGGCCCATCTAGTGTGCCCCTTTTACTATGTGTAGTAGTATTTTTATTGCCCAATTGTTTGAAGATTAAGCAGGCTACATAAGAACACGTTTAATTCTGCTATGAACAATCATTTGCAATGCAGGAATTAACACTTTTACGGCTGCACTGACCGTTATGCATTCAAACAGAGCAAATTCAAAGTCATATCTCTTCGCCTTGATTTATCCTTTATCCTGACCAGGCTGAACTGAACTTGGAAAGGATAAATGGTTGGCTATTTCTGCAAGCTGAAATAGCATATGTATTACAGGCTATTTAGTCCAGAATTACCTTCCCAGCTCGCAGGCACCCCGAACAGTACATGTTTTACAGATCTCCTCAGTATCACATGCAAAATAACGTACACCATCTGTGTATCTTAAAATGTGTCATCCGGTAATGGATACACCTATGTATCCCACTAATAGATCTGGAAAACATGCACTGTGAGGGGTCCCCAAGGACTGTAGATGTGAAACTCATTATACGAACCACTAGTGGATTCTTGTGAACTACCACTAGGTGGCAGACAGTCACTTAATTAAGGTGAGGACAAAATCTGGCAGATAAAGGAGCAGTCCAGTGGTAGAAAACGTCAAACTCAATAGTCCCTATTGGAACTACAAGGAACGGAATACTTTTCTAGACAAGTAGTATATACTGGGACTTGTAGTTCCATACCAACTGGAAATCCATGTGGACTAGACCAAACACCAGGAATTGCAGAATTGATCGAAACGTAGGGTACATATACACAGTATATTGTGTATACACAGCTGTTACCTACTGTACCTGATTTGTATTACAGTGAACACACATTTTCAGAGAGGTGTTACGTTTTGTGAGAACACTAAATTTCTAAACTACCACCCTGTTTCCCCGATAATAAGCCCAACCCTTATTTTTGGACAGCGGTCCAAAATAAGCCCTACCTTGAAAATAAGCCCTACCCTTCTTTTTGGACAACTGTCCAAAATAAACCCTACCCCGAAAATAAGCCCTAGCTAAATCCTGGCCACGCATGTGCAGCAGCCCTCCCATGTCCATTTTGACTACTGCCATTTTTGATTAGGGCAAAATGCTGCGGTCACATGGTCCGCCATCCAGCCAGGGGTCATAGCGGCTGGTCCTGGTCTTTTATGGGCCAGCCAACTGGATAGTGGTTCGGTTTCCCACCAGGTCCAATCTGCCCCTGATTCCATGCAATTTATTTATGTTTACATAATAAATCTAACTTCGATCAGGCAACATCGAGACACAGATAACTTTTTGTAGGAACAACATTGAAAGAAGCCAACGTTTTAGACGAGATCAGACATTTCTCTGACTAATCTGCCAAGTTCCCCAAGGCACAAAGTTGTGTCCTTGTAACATTAATATTGTTCTACAATGAGAACCAAGTTAGCCAACTACACACCATTGCAAACCGTTCCTATTACAATAATGTAGATCCAGAATAATTTAATATAACATTTTCGACAATAAAAACTAATTTTTTACAGAAGAGAAAATCCAATGACAACACATGGAACGTGTTACTATATACAGGGATGCGAGCCATCCACTTGGAACAATATGTGCATTTCTTCTATGCTCAGGAGCCCAAGTCTAAACTCTTCTATAAATGTCAGGGGCTACATCAACATGACTGCAGGTTAAGTTCACATCTTGGCACAGGCAATTTTGCAAACCAACCTAAGAAAACAAGTGAAACAGGTATGGTATTAACAAGAAAACCCCTTCCACAATCTCCTTTCTAAAAGGAGAGCGGCTTGTCACTCATTTTATTAAAAAAAAAAAGTGATAAATTCCAAGCCGGCTCAATCTGTACAAAGAGTAGACACCTCAGCAAATTCATGTCCATACTCGGTGACATCATGCCAAGAAAGCCAATGTACTACAGGTACTATATGCTATTACAAAAAAAACATCATTAAACATACAAGAAGAATCTAATTATGAATTAAACTTACTCTACCAGAATGTTGAGGAGACTCGCTGAAATAGTAGTAATTTCCTGACTCCATGGAGAGTCTTGCAATCTCCATGAGGCCAGATGAGTGCAACGCAGTGATGATGTCATCACTAACTGACCACCATGGAGGGAACTCGCTAGCGCAGAAGGATGAGTGCTACAAGAAAATGCCCGTCGCTCTCCAGCACACTGATAGCTACACGTGGGACTGTGTCCATGGAGGAATTACCGCTGACTTGTGGCCATGGAAGCTTGAAGATGTGCGTCCCACCACAGCGCTAGTGTTGCTTTGCAGGGGACATTTGACCAAGGATCTGTACAGAAATTATTACAGTGTAACAATTTTTAATACACAGGCCCTCACGTATGGTGCACTAGGGTAAATGCTCTCCTCAGCAGCCCACAAATTGGTGTTTTGTTCACAAACTGCATTAAATACTTTTTTTTAAAAGAAGGCAAGTGAATTTAAAAAACCTCCTCTTATAAAAGTCTAATTACTTAGAACCTATAAAGTCATCGCCACACCAGGGAAGTCCTGGACAAGATTGGACCCTAAGACTTGCCATACGAGGTCTAGAATCAACTGATAGCTGGACAGAACCCCGATCCACGTTTCTATGAGCATTGTCCTTTCCTCTGTCCTTTCTGTCTTCTTTTTTGTTCTATACATTACTACCTACCTGCGACAATGTTTACATGCTTACATATTTTGATGTTGCAAAAATATGGACGATATTGTCTTTACGACTACATTTTATTTCTGATTTGTGAAGATTGCCATCTGTATGCTTCTTGGCCATGTTATGTCTTCTAAAGGTTTCCTAATATATTCGATTTTTGATATCTCTGTTTTTGATTCATGGAAAATTTGTTTTCTCATATATAACATTTTTTTTTGAAAATAAAGAATTTAAAAAAAAAAAAAAAAAAATGAAGGCAAGTATAGATGAACTATGCAAAACGATCCACCAGAACATAAAATGGAACAATTTGGTTGCAGGTTTAAGCCAATTTAACCACTCACAAAAACATACAAGGAAGATACGTGATCTCCAGTAGGGCTGCTTATAAAAGGTCAATAAAGTCTGTGGTTGTGCTTTTCTCAACAGACATGGTCATGTTATGGTCAGGATCCATTTAAGAAAAGTGGTTATTGGTTGCAACATACAGCCTTTAAAACAATTATTATTATTATTATTATTATTATTATTATTATTATTAAAGGGGCATTAATGAAGCCAAACCCCGGAGTTGCATTGGCTCGGGATGACTCCACTAAGTCACAGCAGTTCAGCAAAGTGGTCACTCTACTGACCGAGAGAAGCTGCAGGAGGGTGAGAAAGTATGATGGATATCTTTGGCATAAATATTGGTCATTTTAAATATTATATTCAGAATTTCTGGCTTTACAATTCGGGACAGAGGGTACAAGAAGGGGCCGTGGATACATCACAATGAGGGCGTGCCAGCACTTCAACTCCTTATAATCACTGGTACCTGTTGTGCTGCCTGATACCACTTTTCAGATCGCAATGCCGGGTCGAACCCAGAATCTTGATCCCGGGTCCGGCACTTTCACAAGAAACTCAGGTCACCCATAATACAGAGGCAACCCGGGTTTAACCCTTTTATTACCCGGGTCAAATTGCTGGGTTGGTCGATTCGGGTTAGGAGATGTAGCACTTTCACACCGCACCTCGACCAAGCAATTACCTGGGTTATTTTTGCAATCTGCAATCGGTATAAGCAACTATGGGCCAGATCTTGTATCAAACTTCCAAAAGTGAAAAAGTGGAGAGTGATAAACAGCCAGCCAATCAGCTCCTACCTATCATTTTCAAACCCAGCCTGCAACACTCTAGTTAGGAGCTGATTGGCTGTCTGTTTATCACTCTACATACATACCTGATATATACAGTACCTACCAACTATTTCCAAACAGAAACAAAAGTGCTTTTAAGTGGGACTACCGCACCTATTCGGGAAAGTTGGATCAAGGCGGATCAGAGGCAGAGAATGTGGATAAAATAATTTACTTTTTACCATGTTACAAATGAGACCGTGAGACTAAAGCCAGCATCAGACGTTCTGTTAAATAACAGAGTTCTATCCAGAAAACGCTTACAAATCTAATTCCCAGCAGGAAGATGTCATTCTCTAAATACATACATTCTTCCAGAGAAGAGAACATTATTAATTCTGTGGCAGACGATCGCACAAAAACTACAAAGAAGGTATCCATTTATAGCGCAGATATCCTATTCCTCCATATCATGCGCATATATCTCCCATCCAGAAGGCTCATACAGTCAGATCTAGTAAACTGGCTGCTGGGGAGTAAATAATGTAGAACATAAATCTGTCACCCTAAGACACGGTAGAGTTCCCTACCAAACATCTTGTAATGATATTTGTCACTAATTTCAGGCAGACTTCCATCAGAGCTTCATGAACTGTAAAATGGAACTCTCTATCACAATATGGGAATAATTATGTTTTGTTAGCGGGCAGGGATAAATCTGTAAAGCTCCCCAGGGACCTTTAACTCTACATTTTTTTGCTACTAGTTGCTACGGTCGCAGGGATTCTTTATCACAGGCGGTTTCCTGAACTCCATTTCTATAAGTGAAAACGATCATGTAATGTGTAATGATGTTGAGTGGATTTAATACCCCAGGCGCAGTACAAGTATGTACTTTACTTTGCTACAGCAGGGAAAAAAAAACTTAAAGCAATCAACCTAGCTTCCGTTCGCTCCATGGACTGGGGTATAATCATGTTGGGGTTCTGTAACTAAAACATGCAACTATTATTTTGCCATTTAAATTGTTTTTTTTTTTAACTACTTATTTTAGCTCTTTATTCAGAGGGGGGGGGGGGGGGGGGGGGGGAGACCAAATCCATACATTAAAGTAAAAGCTATATGGATGAGTGAAATAAGTATGAATAGTACATGATGAAAACGGTTTTGAAGACGGGCTATTGCTTTTAATATTGTTCTTTCTAATGCTTATAGCGGTTTAATCAGGTTTGGGATTATATAGATTATGTAATGTATAGAGAATCGGTCGCCAATCTTAATTGGAGTGCGAGCTACTCAAGAAAAATAAAGCCTCCTGAAGAGCTATTAAAATAATAATTTAATTAAATAAAAAGAATCTGTTAGTTTCTGAAGTGGTCTGTGTTCCTATCTGAAGGACGTCCAGCCCTTGGCCCACAATGTTGATCTGACCACCGCCTGCAGTGTGGAGACTCTTATCCATTCCGCAGTGACTCCCGTTTTCCTTCCAGCTCAGGTCCACTGTGGGTGTGTCAGCTGAGCTACTGTCTACCATCTCTATATCATGGAGGTTCTCCTGCGGATCCCCTCTCCGTCCCGCCGTGACTTCCATCTACCTTCCCGTATGCGGTCTACAACTGATGGCATTGATATTTGTAGTTCTCCGACACTGCCTCCGGTCTGTTCTAGGACATGGACACTGGATCCCCCTGCAGCTGAAGGCAGCTTCCGAGTTCTAGCTATCTGCCTTGTGGTATATCCCAAAATCAGTTTTGAATTAGATGTACGTGGTCAGAGGTCATTTCCTCTACCGCAAAACTACAGGTTGGAGACCACAGGTAAAGAGCATGAATGCTTTCTGGTTACTTTAATGTAGGATTCCAATCATATGATTAATTGGGAATTATGATAAGCAGGGCACAAATATTGTAGTTCAACTTTTAGTGCAATCCGTGCTGCCATTTCAACCAGCAGAAATAGCAGCGCTCGCCTATTCAATCCTACAGTTTCCGACAGCAATGAAGGCTTTGAAATTCAATCTTTTTTTTAAGTTGAATATGAATGGTCGGAAATGGTCGATAATGGTCAAATTCGCTGCCAAGTCTAAAACATTTACCAGCTTTTTTTCTGACAAAACATGGCCCTTCAGGCACTTGAATGCCGACTGTCACGTTACAGTCAGAACAGGTTGAAATCGGCCACAAATCAGACTGTTGGGAATTTACCGACAGTCGGATTCGGGATTGAATACTCCCCCCATAAACTGGGTACACACAACACAATGTGTATACTCAGCAATATCGGCGGGAGCGGGGTGTCAGCATCGGCAAGTGCATACACAATTGCCGATGATGAGCGATGGCAATGCTGCAGAAGCGCTCCTAAACTATGTCCTCCCTCACCTATGCATGCAGGACGACCGAGAACAAAGTTATTGACCCTCTGGAATTTGCATCGTCAACGATATACCGTGTACACAATAGACGATATGCACGATAATACCATTAACATCAACGTAGTTATCGTGCATATTGTTAACTTTGCATGACTCCAAGAGCAGTGGGAACCAGGTGGTACTCCTCAGGTTTGGTTAAAGTGCAGACACAGAATGGCCAATGTTCCAACATACCGTACACGCATGGAGTTTTTATTAAGGAGCTATATAGAAAAAAAGTTTTCTGCTTATCACCTTGATAAGAATGTCCTGCATGTATGTTGGAACGTCAGTCATTCTATGCCTGCACTTTTAATGATAGAATATATTGACAGTACACCCTTTTTAAAACAACCGCTAGGAGTGCGGCCTAGTTACTACTTTGCACTTAGGGCACAAGCCAGTCGCCTTAGGGTATTGGATTCTTTGCATAACATAAATAGATATCTTTGTGGATGTAACCAAAGTCTAAACACAGAATGCATTTATGTTTTATATATACGCCTTATACACACTGCCTTAAGGCAATTATTTAAAAAATTTTAAATAATTTTGTACTTGAAACAAAAGTTTGTGTACACTGAACCGTTAGAATTTTGTATTTCTTATTTTTGGATATGTGTGTGTGTGTGTGTGTGTGTGTAATACATGCGCGCGCACGCACGCACACACATAAGTGTGGAAGGTGGAAGCAGTGGCGGAACTTTTGAGGGTGGAGGAGAGTGCTTGCTATCCATAGGGACCCCCCCAGCTGCCGGGCCCCATAGCAGCTGCACCCTCAGTACCTTCAGACACTGCTTGCACCGTATTATGTCCCAATCAGTAATGCCCCCTTTAACAGTTTTACACCCCACGCCGTAATAACCCTTACGTGGTATTACGCCCCAAACAGTAATTCTCCTTGCACCATATTATGCCCCACACAGTTATGGCCCTATCACCATAATCTGCCCCACACAGTTATGCCCCTTACCATATTATGCCCTACACCAGTGGTTCCCAAACTGTGTGCCTAGGCTCCCTTGGGTGCCTCAGGACACTTGTAGGGGTGCCTTGGGTTGGTGGACCAGGATCAATTCATATTATTATTAATGGTCAATTTAACAGGCAAAACCAGTGCTTGTTGCTGCCAATCATAATATAATAATATATGTGGACAAACAGGAGCAAATCCTGTCCCTTACCACATAACTGTGACATATACACACAATGTACTTCATTTAATATATTTTTTTCTAAATTTCTCAATAAAAAGCAGGGTTGCCTTGAAATCATTTTGATGCTCTAGGGCAGGCATTCCCAACCACGATCCTCAAGGTACACCAACAGTACAGGTTTTAGTGATATCCAGGCTTGAGCACAGGTGAATTAATTAGTACCTGAGTGATTCTGATTAATCCATCTGTGCTGAAGCCTGGATATCACTAAAACCTGCACTGTTGGTGTGCCTTGAGGACCGTGGTTGGGAATGCCTGCTCCAGGATGCCCTGATTCAAAAAAGTTTGGGAACCACTGCCCTACACAGTTATTCTGCTCCTTACTAATTACGCCACAGTCACCTCTTCTGTTAGCAATTGTCCCCACCAAAGGGGTTGTGCCCCCCTCATCACCTGTCTGCAGGCCTGTCTGCCTCCTTCTCTGAGACTTCCTAAAATGCCCAACACCTCCTCTAGGATCCTTAACAACTGTCTCCTCTGAGGCAGTGGACATATTGGGAGAGACATGTATTCAAAATGGAACATTGTCTGTGCCCTAAAAATGGCACTACATCTGGGTCGACTTTTCAAATGGGTAGCGAGAGGGAAAAAAAACTGTTTTCTTATCCAGTGCCTTAGCAACACTGATGGTTCCATCTAAAACTGTTTAACTTTGAAAGATCTGAAACACTTGCTTTAACACACAGAGCATCAGAAAAACATCTGTCCAGAAAAAAAAAAAATATGACAGAGCGGAAATAATTATTTCACTCCATCTCGCTCCTTTCAAATTTCAGGGTGGTCTAGTAACCAGTTTGATAGCACTGTAGTTGCCGGGGAAACTAAATGGAAACAGGTGCGATCAAAATTTTTAAATGAAAGATTTTGCCGTACTTGAAACCACCTGAAGTTATGTTTCCATAAACTCTCCCGCTGCCACTGCATCAAAATTTCCTCAAATGTTTTAACAGAAAGAGGATTATAAATTACCTGTGGACCATCACATTTTAATTCAAGAAAATTCAGAGTGATTGGAAATGGTTCTTTTGAATATCATTTTGTTAAAAACACTGAACATTTTTTTTTTATTAAGTGTTTGGAAAAGGCACCGTTGGGCAAGAAATACAGCGACCATGGGCAGGAGTTAACAGTAATTTAATGTCGGAGGTAGTATCGGGTTTTATTTTTTGAAAACGAACAATAGTTCAAATCATAGGTCCAGTTAGAAGTAGAATATATTTAGAGCTGATCGCGAAAAGGGATTGTATTAAAGAAGAAAATTTAATTTCATACTAACACTAAGAGAAGATCATAGAATAATTAGGAAGGCGGTAACATATATTTAGTTGGCCAATCAATCCATAAGTTATATAAAAAGAACAGATTTGCCAGTCACACTGGAATAGAGTGGGGAATGCTGCTAGGCTGTTTCCCATAGCAATCTCTGTTCTACCGTGCATAAACCACTGGTGCGTAACATGATGAGTATAGACTTCTGATCTAACATACAACAACACATTGCTTTTGTACAGAAGCTTTAATGAAGCAAATAATTTATTTCTGAAGACCTGAATTATTCATTCATTCCTACAACAGTCTACTATGGATTCAAAAATATTGGGATCCCTTGAGAGGGATATTACCAAACAGTTACTACTACAGGCTGCTAGCTCTTCAACACCACTCTAAAGCAACAGTTCCCAACCTTTTTTTTATCACCCGTAGCCTTGGATTAGGCTTTTCATTTAGGAGTACCCCTCCGATCAATTTGAAATATCCACAGTACTTACAAGTGGAGTGGAAGTGAGTGGTATACGTGCACTTATATTAAGGAGTAGCGGAGTGTGCGGTCACGAATCGGGTCCCTCTGTATCTGGCTGCTGGCTGTGTACGGTCTTTGGGGTTCCCGCTAACACCTGTAGAATTAATGCCACTGCTACCGCTAGATGATCACTGATTTCTGAGGGAAGCACAGGTAGCTCCCAGTGGATTGCTGATCAGGCAAAAGCACGAGGAAACGCAGATGACGCAGCAGACTATACAGGAAGTGACACCACATTGTTTATCTTCACAGCAATGGGAGACTTCTTCCGCTATTACCAGTATTAATTTCAAGTACCCTTAACCGGTCTGCAGTGTACCCCAGGGGTACTTGTACCCCACCACTGCTCTAAGGGATAGTACTGGGGAAAAAAAATCTCAAAATCAGATAAATGTTTTCCTATAAAAAATATCCATGGTGTGATAGAAGTCATTTCTATACAAAAATCGGTATAAATCGGTCTCAGCAGAAAACATTTGAATCATTCAACGGCTGATTTTTCAATACATTTCAACTAGTCACACGAGCCAATAGATCACTCAAAACAGACACAAAAATAGATTGTTGTTTATCTAGCCACAAGTTGACCAAATTGGACAGATCTCACTGACTAAACATCAGGTTGAATGCATGAAATAGATAGAATGGAGAAGAATGTCTTTTTTCTTGGCGCACAGAGGTAAGTATCAAATGTGTATGTGAAAATTACAATATTAACATACACATTCGATTCTTTAACTTCCCTCTGTGCGCCAAGAAAAAAAATACATTCTTCTCTATCCATTCTATCTATACTATACAGTGTCTTTGGCTGCACCCCCTATGAGATTTACAGATCTAGATCGTCTCGTCTGGGGTTAAAATAAGTGCGAATGAAGACATGAAATACAAAGTGGCTTGAGTTTGCCCATGGTCACCTGTCAAATATTCAGAGTGGTCCATCTGCCAAATAGCTTTACAGCGGTGCCAAAAACGATGCCAGTATGGTTGCATCTCATTTTCTTTTGTTCCGAGTGATGATTTCCGATACAACACCTGACCAACAATGCTACTGGTATAGCCAGCATTAGAGAAAATGAATATAATACAAGACCCATCTCATTCATTACATGAATATTTTGTTTATGGATTAAAGGGTCAACAATCAACAGGTCAACACCAAAAAGGATGACATGCACAAGGTTGACGTGGAAACGGTCAACGTGGGAAACTGGTGACACATGAAAAGGTCGACTTGTGTTTTTTTCAGAGGTGGGAAAACTTATAATGACCTGTAATGTTTACCTTATATAGGAAATATATATATATATATATATATATTCATATGACAGGTGTGAGTGACCCCCTGGCATTGGTACGACCTCATCTAGGATTCTAGGTCCTTGGTACAACCTCATCTAGAATTCTAGGTCCTTGGTACGACCTCATCTAGGATTCTAGGTCATTTGTACAACCTCATCTAGGATTCTAGGTCATTTGTACGACCTCATCTAGGATTCTAGGTCCTTGGTACGACCTCATCTAGGATTCTAGGTCCTTGGTACGACCTCATCTAGGATTCTAGGTCCTTGGTACGACCTCATCTAGGATTCTAGGTCCTTGGTACGACCTCATCTAGGATTCTAGGTCCTTGGTACGACCTCATCTAGGATTCTAGGTCCTTGGTACGACCTCATCTAGAATTCTAGGTCATTTGTACGACCTCATCTAGGATTCTAGGTCATTTGTACGACCTCATCTAGGATTCTAGGTCATTTGTACGACCTCATCTAGGATTCTAGGTCATTTGTACAACCTCATCTAGGATTCTAGGTCCTTGGTACAACCTCATCTAGAATTCTAGGTCCTTGGTACAACCTCATCTAGGATTCTAGGTCCTTGGTACGACCTCATCTAGGATTCTAGGTCCTTGGTACGACCTCATCTAGGATTCTAGTTCATTTGTACGACCTCATCTAGGATTCTAGGTCATTTGTACGACCTCATCTAGGATTTTAGGTCATTTGTACGACCTCATCTAGGATTCTAGGTCATTTGTACGACCTCATCTAGGATTCTAGGTCATTTGTACGACCTCATCTAGGATTCTAGGTCATTTGTACGACCTCATCTAGGATTCTAGGTCATTTGTACGACCTCATCTAGGATTCTAGGTCCATGGTACGACCTCATCTAGGATTCTAGGTCCATGGTACGACCTCATCTAGGATTCTAGGTCCATGGTACGACCTCATCTAGGATTCTAGGTCCTTGGTACGACCTCATCTAAAATTCTAGGTCCTTGGTACGACCTCATCTAAAATTCTAGGTCCTTGGTACGACCACCTCATCTAGGATTCTAGGTCCTTGGTACGACCTCATCTAGGATTCTAGGTCATTTGTACGACCTCATCTAGGATTCTAGGTCCTTGGTACGACCTCATCTAGGATTCTAGGTCCTTGGTACGACCTCATCTAGGATTCTAGGTCCTTGGTACGACCTCATCTAGAGTACTGTGTTTAGTTCTGGAGGCCATATCTCCAGAAGGATATAAATACAATAGAGACTGCACAAAGAAGGGCAACTCCAATGGTGCATGGCCCATATCACAAAACTTACCTGGAGAGACTAAAATACCTTAATATGTACAGTTTAGAGCAGAGAAGGGAAAGGCGGGACATGATAGAAGCTTTCACATACATCAAGGGCTTTAACAAGGTACAGGTGGGAGACATTCTTCACAGGAAGAGGAGCAGCAGAACACGAGGACATGCACTGAAACTAGAGGGAGGAAGATTCAGGGGAAATCTGAGGAAGAATTACTTCACAGAAAGAGTAGTAGATAAGTGGAATAGCCTCCCATCAGAGGCGGTAGAGGCAATACAGTAAAAAATAAATTTAAACATGCTTGTGATAGACATATTGATAGCCTTACAAAGAAATATTAATTCAGTTAACATGTTTAAAAAAGGTGCACACTAGATGGGACAAGTGGTTCTTATCTGTTTCTTGTATTATTGTGCACCCAAGAAACAACAATAAAAAGTCATGAGAGGACAATAACACAGAGCAGTTTCCTTGGGCAAGTCACAAAGCTGCAGATGTTAAACATGACAAACTTAATAAAGAGAGAGTTTGTGGGGTTTTAATAGAGAAGACCGACCACCATCAACAAAACGACACAGGTTTGTATCTATCTGTAACAGCAAAGCATGATATTTCCGTTAAACTATCGGGATTGCGGTCGGCAGGTCGATACTAATAAGGTCAATAGGCCAACACATAAAAAAGTTTTTTTTGTATTACAAAATGGTCCACATTGAATGTTGAACAATGTTAATGTTCTTATTTTAAAGTGGCTTCAGCACTGGATCTGCTACTAGCGCTAGGGCTGTTGAGCCTGACTAGACGTTGGACCTGAAAGGGTTAAAGGTTTTTTTCCATAATTGGACATAGAGTTAGATTACAATAGTGTGCCGAGTGTAGCAAGGCACGGTATCCAAAGCATGGCAAACGAAGAGAACCATGTGACTTAGGTGGATATTCAATCTCCCGCTGCCATTCCCGAAGGGGGCAATGGCTGCGGGGTCCTATTTAATGACATCTCCCTCAACAGCATTGAACAGGGATCTCGGCAGAACGTGCCCGACTTGACAAGCAGTCGGGCACGTTCTGCCGAGAACAGCCAGGAATTGACAAGCTCCCGGCCGCAGCTCACAGATTCCCGGCCACGCCCCCTTCTTGGCGCTCTGCAGGCGGGACATTGAAATCCACCTGCAAAATCTCAGTCGAGCAGACCGAGAACGGGACAGGGTCACGGCTGTTGTGCCAGCCAGACAGTCGTGACCCTACATTGAATAGCCCCCTTAGGGCTATTTCACACACTCCGGCTCCTGCCGGGCGGCGAAATCCCGCACGGCCAGAAGCCATGCCGTGCATAGTAGTTACTAATGGACACGATTGTGTCCATTCAGACAGGGCGGCCACGGCCCGGCCGCCCATTTGCAGCCGGATCCCACCACTGGAAGGGACGGCTGCCGGGCTGCGGCCATCCCCTCCATTCTAAACTGCTGTGTGCTGCACGGCTTCCTGGCCGTGCGGGTTTTTACCGCCCGGCAGGAGCCAGAGTGTGTGAAATAGCCCTTAGTGTCCATTTCGCACTATGTCAACATTGACAGCAAAAAAATAGAAAAAAACTCATGTCGACCTTTTAATTAAGACAACCTAAACTATGTCGGCCTTTTTCGTGTGTCTACCGTATTAGTGTCGAACCCAATCCCAAAATATTAGACAGACCTGTTTATCCTATGAATAAAATACTGATGAACATTTTTGTTACTAGAAATCCTATAAACTGGAGATCACGTCAAAGATGAAACACGCGAGATCATTACTATGGAATTCATATTAAATGCTACAGTAAAACTGCTGTTTTAGAAACGATCAACTCCCATTCAACAGCACGTTACAGTGTATGCATTATGCAATATCCTACTTTGAAAGTAATACCGCAACGTTAAAACATTTGTGTATTAAGCCTTTATGTAAATATCTCAGCGGGACCCTGGTGCAGTTTTGCAGAAGATTAGCACTTCTGAGAATGTGAGTTATGCTAGAAAAATATACAGAGCCTGGTAAACACAACCGGCATCCAGTTATCCTTCACTTATCGTGGCTTGGGTTTCAAACCCGACCAGCGTGTGTGTAATTTTAAAATTACAGAACTGATTTCACTGCTTACTTAAAAGTGATTAATCAAAGTCAAAAAAGAAAGCCAACCATCAAATGGGGCATGTTTCAGATTTCCTCTTTTTTTATGTGTATATATGTATGTAAGAAAAGGGAAAAAAATGAACTTATTCCATGTAATCAAAACAGCATTTGCAAAACACAAAGTACATGTATCCCATTTAATACCAATTAAGTCTTCAATTGCTGTCTGACTTGCTCATTTCTTACCGCTCTGGTCTTGCTACTTGATTACACATTCCGAGCTTAATCTTTTCCGTAGAAGCCCCAATGACTGACAAACCCCGATTCATAAATCACTACTTAACCGTAAGGCGGGATAACTAACACACAATCGCCTAAGACCGAGGCACAGATACTGATAGCAGACTCAAAGTTTGTGCAAAGGACGCAGACTTTACACTAGTTTGGACAACACACCTTCCAGTTCAGTGTCAAAGGAGCATGATTTGTCTTCTACAAAAGATCTACTTAATAATAATCACTACCGTAAATTTATATTAGTGTTCCCGCTAGGCTGTTTTAGCGGGACGCTGCGCCCTGCCCCTCTGGCAGCACCCGGCTAAAACAGCTTGCCTCTGTCCCCTCTGTTGTGACTGGGCAAGCCCGGCACTGCTGTACATAGCGATGCCCGGCAGTGTACAGCATTCCGGGTGGCCGGGTCCGCCCCCTTCAGTGACACCGGCGTCCAGGGCCGCCCATTTGCGTGACGCTGCCGGACGGACCCGCCCCTTTTTGTCACAGAGCGGCCCGGGCACGCCCCTTTTGTGACGTATGTGGCCCGGGACTGCCCAAAACAGTGACGTCGGCGGGCCCGGTCCGACCCCCTTACGTTGCCTCCTAGAAGGAACACTATATATATATATTATATTTAGGGTACACAGCAAGAGCTATACCGGTTTGCAGAACATAAAGTTGCATTGTTTTGCTCTGTGCCAGCCAGAACGGTAAGCGCTCACATATGCACCGGTAGAGTCAGGATCAGGGAGGGAAGGACGAGAACATTGAAGGTGCGGACACACCATTGCTAGCTGATGGTCACAGACGCATACACTTGAGAAAGCCGTCTGACTTTCAGGTGGTGGAAAGTATGCGGAATAAACGGTAGAGAATGTCTAGGCCAAGGGTTCTCATACTCTGTCCTCAGGACCCCACACAGTTCACAGTTTCCAAGTCACCCGGCAGGTGCACAGGTGCATTCGTTACTAACTGACACATTTTAAAAGATCCACAAGTGGAGCTAATAACTTCACCTGTGATTCTGTGAGGACACCTGCAACACATGCACTGTGTGGGGTCCTGAGGACAGCGTTTGAGAACGTGTGGTCTAGGTCAACAGTGACTAGATTGACACCTTGAAATGGTCAAGATGCCAAACGTCAACATTGACAAAAGGTCGACACAAGCCTATGGTTGACATGAATAAGGTCGACATGAGGTTTTTCATTAGTAATTGCTTGTAAAGCTCCTCTGACGCCAACTGGTGATTTCTGTATAGGAAACCAGTAGTTGTTTCTGCGTAAACATATGGTAATAGCGGGTTTTGTTTGTTTATTTTGTTTTTATTCTTTACTTTTATTTGGGGGGGGGGGGGTTGGAACGTTAACTGCAAATGTGTTTGCTGAAATAAAAGGAGTGGTTAAAAACCGCGAGCACAAGTGCACAGGACGATGCAAGTCTGATATAAACCCGGTGCTACCGTTAAGGACTGGCTTGCATCTAAAGCGTATGTGCCCACTCTCCAGGAGTTTGCCACTTTCTTAAGCGAGGTCAGCAGGGCGGTGAAGTGGTCAGCTACAAATGTGCCCTAACCCTGCCTTTGAGACATAAGGCGGAGGATCACAATCAACCAATGTACTATCAGGCATTCAGGAAGACATTTGTAGAGACTTGACCACATCCACTTGATCTTCCCAGAGATCAGCACTCAAACGTTAGCAAATAATATCTTAAAAAAAAGGTAGTAGGGGTGAGATGTTGCTACAACTTCTAAAGAGAACAAGTCTCAAAGATGCCCAAAGCAACCAACAAGCTTCTAGTTATCATTTATCGGTTACAATCTATAAAGTGGCTGCTAGAAACCAATTCCCGATCCCACGTGCTATCAAGGCTCCTACACCTGCCTCATATTCTTCACAACTGCCTCGTATCAGGGCTAATTGGCTATCGGCCATAATGATCATGTAATGTAATTGCAGATTAATTTTTCACAGTATACATGAAAGGGTTGCAATGAATATTAGTGTAGCATTTTATAAATACAATATAATTTTGCAACTATACCTAGTGCCTGAAGATTCTAATTTGATAAAGGTTCTACAGGTTTGTAAACGAAATGCATAATATACATATATTACAACTTCGTTCCTATTTATCTTTGTTCAAAACTGTTCATACATTTTACCCATTAGAGGTTTAAGACCCCAGTAGTTTCTGAACTCCTATCCATGTCCACATAGTGTTATAGTGACTTACTGCTTCATTAGGGGATAGCTGACACCCTTTATATATAAGGGAGTGTACTGTACATATACCCTATTTTTTTTTTTTTTTTTTTTTTTTTTTTTACACATTAGTGGCGTTTAGTTTTCCACGTATATATATAGCAACTAAGTGGGCCCCACGCCCTAAACCATTTCTTATTACTGACATATTATGGTCTTACCCTTTATAGTGCCTATTCAAATATATAGCCTGCAAATGCAAGTACAGATTAAAAACACTGAAGAACAGATGATAGGGGTGTTTTTATCCACATGAACACAATATAGAATTTATGGGGGAGGGGGCAACCCCTCCCCACATATAATAACACGGTTAACCTAATGAGAGAATTGTCTTGTCTGACGAAGGCCAAAATTCAGTTACCCATGTTCAATGATCAGGGATGCCTGTCTCACCGCAGGGCTATTAGATCAGCCCTGATAAGGCAAATCAGTGTGTGTGTCTGTGTGTGTGTGTCTGTGTGTGTGTGTGTGTGTGTGTGTCTGTGTGTGTGTCTGTGTCTGTGTGTGTGTCTCACCTGTCTCCAGCAAACCAAGCAAAATCACTGGAAACAGACCCATTTTGGTCCAATAACCGGGTTCTTTGAAACGCAAAAACACAGGTTTCACTGAAACCATGTGTTTCCGGTTAAAACTGTTTTCGTGGAATTTTTTCGCTGTACTAATTGTATAGCACAGGGGGGGGGGGGGGGGTTTAAATTATTGCTGAAACATTGGAAGAAAAGTAAAAATGTCCGTTTTTTTTTTTTACCTGATGATTTTTCAGCCCTAAAGAGTATAGGCCTAGGTGAATTATGTTATATGGGGAGAAATTTGGATGCACGTTAGCCGGTACATTATTTTTAAAGTAGCAATAATTTAAAAGACACCAAGCTCATGCTAAAAAAAAATATATTCTAGATCACTGGAATTAGGTCTCACGCAGTAACAAAGTCCTACAACGGCTCCTAGCATACGGAGTAGCGAGAGATCGAGAACCCGCCTTCATCTCCTAACTGCCATGCTATAGGCTGTGTTTGACAGGAGCTGGTTGGTTGGTAGTTTATCACTCTCTAGTTTATAAATTTTCAAGGCTTAGCACATTGTGGCCCTGAGACTCCTACGGGAATTAGTAGATGATTGTACAAAAAGCATTTCTGGGGTCACAGTATTAAAACACACACACAGACGCATTTCTTGGACAAATATTAGCTTTACGACAGATATTATTTAAATCTAGATTTATCCTGACTGCGCTGCAATAAAGCGCTCAGTTTGATGAAACTCTTATCTAAATCTAAACTGTGCGCTGGGACCATCGACGACGAGTGCTAACATTTCATCCAGGGTGTGCATAATGCATGAAATGAAAATTAAAACCTCCGCGGTATATTACAGATCGATGTGTATTTTGGCAGGTGACGTTGATTTTTAAAAAAAGGAAGAAAACATCTGGAATGTTTTCTTTTACTAGTGGCTAGCGCAGCTTGCGAGATGTATTTACAATCTGTTCCTATCGCAGACTGTGCCGCTCTCAGGGCTGGCTAATGATTACCATTGGAATGGCCAAATTCTTGGCAAACAAACTTGTACAAATATGTAAATGAATGCTATAGCAAGGCACGGCCACGTGAGGGGTTTCACACTTCATAAATGTAGCTTTAAGCCAAAATATTTGCATTTGGAAAGATAATTAAAGCCGACAAGAGATATATTTTTGCGACATTTAATTCCCCCGCAAGCCTTCATTACTTTTAATGCCTTTTTTTACAGTTTTTAGAAACAATCTTGACTTTAATCCAACGTTTTTCTGATCTCCAATCCGCAGATCATCCTCCGTGATCCACATGTGTGACGAAATTTGGAGCCAGTGAGAAAATCAAGACATTGGGGGAAATTTACCAAGATGTGTATTCTACTTCACATGTGCTGTTGCTATGGGCAACCAATCAGATCCTGTCTACAATCTTCTAGAGCTAGGGTAGCCAACTCCAGTCCTCGAGAGTTACCAACAGTTAATGTTTTCCAGATCTTCTCAAAGAATTACAAGTGAAGTAATTAGCTCCACCTGTGGATCTTTTGAAATGTGTCAGTGAGTAATGATTGCACCTGTGCAGCTATGATATTAAAACCACCTGCCTATTACTGTGCAGGTTCCCCTCCTGCCACCAAGACAGCTCTGTCCCGCCAAGGTGAGGACTACACAAGACCTCTGAAGGTGCCCTGTGGTATCTGGTAGGGATGGCCATCGTTGCCGTCACTAGTGTATTGCTATTCAAATGTATGACCATCAATGTTTTTACATTTCGATGGTCAACCATTTTCTTTGATTGATTGGCCTGTGGGCCAATAAATATATGGAGGCAGGCTTCGCGGGTGTTGGGGGCAGAGCTAAGCTCAGTGCCCTGGCTCCTTGGTGAAAAAAGCAAAAACTAAAAACTATTTGTTTAAGCTTGACATCGATGGTGGGAAACCATCTGATTCTCCCCCATCGATGGCAAAACTATTCGACATCGGCCATAAACCAACAATAAATTCTGATCATCGATAGTCGATGGCCATCCCTAGTATCTGGCACCAAGCCGCTGGCAGCAGTTTTTTTAAAGTCCTGTAAATTGTGAGGTGGAACCTCCATGGGTTGGACTTGTCATCCAGAACACCCAACCGAAAGGATTGAGCTCTAAAGGATTGAGCTCTTAGTCAATACTTTTAACTCTATGATAAGTTCCTCAAACCTTTCCTGAGCATTGTGCAGTGTGAAAGGGAGCTATATCCAGCTGAAAAATGCCACCGCTATCAGGTACAACCATTACCATGAATTGGTGTGCTTGTTCTGGCATGCTGATAAGGGCTTTTTGGAGTGACAAAAGTTACAGTAGAGAAGACACATCTGTACTTCATAATGGTTTTCAAAATAAGACAAGAAATAGGAATAACACTGAATACCAGGATTTGTACTGTGCAATAAGGACCTTATTCTGGTTGATTGGCAAGAAATAGGACTAACACTGAATACCAGGATTTGTACTGTGCAATAAGGACCTTATTTTGGTTGATTGGCATGGGCGCACCTATCCCCATGCCTGCAATCTTGGGTGCGTGCCCCCGGCGAACAGTCTGTTCCCTGAGGCCGCAAACACCCTGCGTCTGCACATGTGCAGAAATGCATCTGCCTGTGCAAACGAACGGTGTGGTTGAATGGACCAGAATAAAGGCCTTAGTCCGTTTTGAAGAACAAAAAAATTCCAAAGGACACATTGGCAGACTGCCCCTGAAAATTAAGGCAAGTGGATGTTATTATCACTCTGGAAAGAAGAAAGAAAATTAAATTCCATTCAAGAAAGTCACAAATGAACAACACGTAAGGAAGTTATAATGCCTAAAACAGTGTACAACTTATACATCTAGCCTCAATGCACCACCATGCACCATGAGATACCTGGCAAGTCATCCAGTCCAGCGCAACTCTGCTAATGTCAGGCAATTTTGCTAATAAGAAGTTGCAGTCTATATGGGGTGGGGCTTCAATGTTTGCTTCTGATGGTCAGAATCACTACCAATCCGACATGAATTTGTCTGTATTCAATCTTTTGACAGTCAGAAAGAAACATTCCACCAGTTGGAATACATGTGTATTTTCTAAATCCACGTCTATTTGGTCAAAATACTTTGAAAAAAAGTAAAAATTGAAGCTGTAAATGTTCAATGCGGTTCAAAATGGCCGCATTGAATAGATGTGTAGCATTGAATTACTGCCCCCCCATAGTGCAAATAGTCAAAGCTTATATTTTAAAACCAGACTACCTGAATACAAATTGATTTAAGATCGGATTTCATTTTCTTTAAAATAACGGCCAACTTTCAAAGTTGGAAAAAAGTTGCAAAGCATTTTTGTTTTATTTTTGAATTTTAAAAACGGCTAACATTGGCAACATGAAAAGAATAGAAGCCCAGACCCCTATCATACAGACAAATGGATAAATAGAACATGAAAAATCTCATTGTTTCCTGTGCGTTAAAGGGTTAATGTAATGAAAATTGGGCTTTCACGCATGAATAGATTCATATAATTTGCTTGTAAATTGATAATAAATGCACTTTGCACGAATCAATAGTCACATAGCTTCACATACTGAAACAAATCTCTTAATTGTATATGGTTTATCTAGCTTTGGTTAAAGCATACGTTGCATGACAAGTATATCAAGACAAATGGTATTGAAACCACTATTACGCAGTTGATCAATGAAGGTTAAGTGATCATTATATCATGAACAAAGGATTCAGAGTAACCAATCTTTCCATCATTACTCTTAACCCACAAATATGTTGCTGCGGCCTTAGCCGGCCATTCTCCCCTGTGTACATGGTGAGTGTAGTTATTGGGAGGAAGCAATGCTTGTTTGCAAGGAATCCAATGTTTTCTCTCTGCCAGAACACTTGTTTAGGAAAGCCACGTTAGACTTCTATTTAAAGCTACAACTTGGCCAACTAGGAAATGGCCGGCTGGCAAGAAATCAACTTTGTGGCAGTGCCAACTGGCCTCCGGCTAAACAGTGTGCAGGATAACTTCAACATGCATTTCCAAGTAACAAAAAATGTACTCTACATAAAATGCTGAAGACCGTGGCAGAGGTCCAGGGAAAAGTAAAGACAATAAGCCCTTGGTGTGCGTGCTTGCCTTGATCGGTCAAATGTCAGAAGAAAACAAAGTCACACAAGCTGAAGAAATCCACACATGTCCACGGAAGTGTGTGCGGTCACATTGGTAAAAGTTGGGAGCAGAACAGGAAACTATTTTAAGATAGATAGATAGATAGATAGATAGATAGATAGATAGATAGATAGATAGATAGATAGGATATTTTTCGGTGTTATTTATTTGAAGCAATTAGCAGCCATGCAAATGTATTTTGCAAAATACCAGTAACACTCATATTTAACACACTGCAGTAAACAAAAATATGGCTATACCGCTCAATATATTTTTATTTTAAAAACATATTTAACATAGTAATTAAGCTTGAGAAAAGAGGCTAGTCCATCGAGTTCAACTTATCTAACTTGTAACTACTGACTTGAGTAATTCATATCTATAGGATTCCCTTAGTGGCCAAAAATGCATCCAGGTTTGATTAACCCCTTCACGACATTTGACGTACATGTACGTCATGGTCGGGAAGTACTTCCCGACATTTGACGTACATGTACGTCATGGATTCTAACTGTCACTGCGTCTATAGACGCGGTGACAGTTAGGAGATGTCTGCTGTCCCTGACAGCAGACATCCCCCCTCGTCGCCCAGGGGGGGCAGGGGTGCCCCCCCCGGTCGGCGATCGCTGTGATTGGCTGTTCAAATCTGAACAGTCAATCACAGCGTTTCCTGTGTTACCGGCGGCTAAGCCGCTCGGTAACACAGAAAACGGTGGTGATCGGTGCAGCACCGATCACCACCGAGCACCCCCCTCCCACCCGCCGGGCACTCACCCGGCAGCAGCAGCAGCTCCAGCGGCTCCACCGCTACGTCCGGAGCGCACGCTGCGCTCCCCTCCTCCCCCCTCCCCCCCGCAGCAGCAGCAGCAGCAGCAGCATCATGCTGCTGCTGGAAAAGTGAAAAATAAAATAAAATAAAAAATAATGTGCAAATGTGTGTATATATATATATATATATATATATATATATATATATATATATATATATATATATATACACACACACACAATGGGGTCACTTGTGGGGGGGTTCCACTGTATTGGTGCTTCGGGGGTCTTGCTAATGCGACATAGCACCCGCCATTCATTCCACCACCAAAAATCACTCCTTCCCTTCTGAGTCCTGCCATGCACCCAACTGGTATTTTTTGGTCACATGTGAGGCATTGCCGTACCCGGGAGAAATTGGGGCACAGATTTTGGGGTGCTTTGTCTCCTTCATTCCTTGTGAAAATTAAAAATTTTGAGCCAGAACTGCATTTTTGTGTAAAAAATTAAATTTTTTTACACAAAAATGCAGATCTGGCTCAAAATTTTTCATTTTCACAAGGAATGAAGGAGACAAAGCACCCCAAAATCTGTGCCCCAATTTCTCCCGGGTACGGCAATGCCTCACATGTGACCAAAAAATACCAGTTGGGTGCATGGCAGGACTCAGAAGGGAAGGAGTGATTTTTGGATTTTGCAGCACAGATTCTGGTTGAATGACCCCCGAAACACCCATACAGTGGAACCCCCCCACAAGTGACCCCATTTTGCAAACTACACCCCTCAGGGAATTCATCTAGGGGTATAGAGTACATTTCAAACCCCCCGGGGTTTCACCAATTTTGATACAACTGAGCTGTGAAAATGAAAAATTATTTTTTTTCATTTTCACTGCCCAGTTGTACCACAATTGGTGAAACCCCTGGGGGTTTGAAATGTACACTATACCCCTAGATGAATTCCCTGAGGGGTGTAGTTTGCAAAATGGGGTCACTTGTGGGGGGGTTCCTAACTTTTAGCATCTTATGGTGCCTAGAAACCTACATGGTGCCTAAAAAATAATCTCATAAAAAGGAGTCTCCAAAATCAAGTAGGTGCTCCTTCTATTATGAAGCCTGTGGTTTGGTCACCGTGCACACTAGGGCCACATATAGGATATTTATGAAAACCAAAGAATTGGGGGAATCAATTTTTAGTCACATTTCTCTAGTAAAATGTACTGTGTTCCTTAGAAAAATGTATTAAAATTGAAAATCCGAAAAAAAAATGAAATTTTGAAATTTCACCTACACTTTGTTTTAATTCCTGTGAAACACCTAAAGGGTTAACAAACTTCCAAAATGCTGTTTTGAATACTGTGAGGGGTGCAGTTTTTGAAATGGCATCATTTATGGGGGTGTCTCACATACAAGTCCCTCAAAGTCACATCAGAACTGAACTGGTCCCTAAAAAAATCAGTGTTTGAAATTTTCTTGAAAATTTGAGAATTTGCTAGTCATATTTGAAGCCTCCTAGTGTCCAAAAAAATTAAAAGGAAGTTGAAATAATGATTGCAACATAAAGTAGACATATGGTCTTTGTTAGTTATTAACTATTTTGAGTGGTATGATTATTTGTCTCACAAGCAGAAAATGTGACATTTTGCATATTGCTAAATTTTCCATTTTTTCACGATATTTTGGTATTTTTCACAAAAAAACACAGACTGTATCGACCCAAATTTACCACTAACTTGAAGTACAATGTGTCACGAGAAAACAATCTCAAAATCACTGGGATAAGTAAAAGCAAAAAAAAGTTATCCCCACTTAAGTGAGACATGTCAGATTTGAAAAAAAGGGCTCTGTCATGAAGGCACAAACTGGCTCTGTCATGAAGGGGTTAAAATTCATTAACAGTAGTTGCTGTAACCACCCCCACCGGCAAGGTGTTCCAGAATTTTGCTGCTTTAATGGTGAATAATCCTCTTCTTAATACAGTACGGAATCTCTTTTCCTCGAGCCTCAGCACATGTCCACGTGTCCTAAGATAGGCCTGTTACTGAACAAATCATCTCCCAGTTCCATATGATTCCCAATCCTGTATTTGAACGCACTAATCATATCACCTCTCAGCCTCCGTTTCTCCAGTGAAAACATATTCAGTCTGGTTATCTTTGTATTCTAGTGATTCAAGACCTTTTACTAGCTTAGTCGCCCTTTTCTGTACCTGTTCCAATTCATTTATGTCCTTTTTAAAGGTGCAGTGGCCAGAACTGAACACAATATTCCCAGTGTGGTCTCACCAATGCCTTGTAAAGAGGCACCATCACATTGGCATCCCTTGAATCCATGCCAGTGTCCGGTTTGCTTTTGCTGCTGCACTTGAGCAGTGTGCACTATTACCTAATTTCTCATCTATGATGACCCCCAAGTCCTTCTCTACAGCAGAATTCCCTATAATAACTCCATTTAGCCTATAAGTAGCTTGTTCATTTATGTTCCCATAATGAATTACTTTACATTTTTCAATGTTAAACTGCATTTTCCCCCATTCCAGTTTATTTAAGTCACTTTGTAGTGTATCCATATCCTCTCCTGACTTAATTTCCTTGCTCAATTTCCTGTCGTCCTCAAATATTGCAATTTTACTCACTATGTCACTTCCTATATCATTAATGAACATATTAAACAAGGTGGGTCCCAATATTGAACCTTGTGGGACTCCACTTTGGACCTTACCCCAGCTGTAATGTATGCCATTTACCACCACTCTCTGTCCCCAATTGTGCAACCAGTTTTAATACAATTACAAATTTTATCTCCTAACCCTAAATTACCTAGTTTTATTAAAAATATTTTATGAGGCACCATGTCAAAAGCTTTAGCGAAATCAAAAAGGATAACATCAACAGATTTCCCTAAGTTCAACCCCCTACTGACTTACTCATAGAAGCTAATTAAATTAGTCTGACATGATCTATTTTTGTCGAACCCATGCTGAGCTTTATTTATTTATCACCTTCTCCTGTTCAAAGAAATTTTGGATACTAACTTATTATTCCTTCTAATATTTTCCCCACAATGGATGTAAGGCTGACTGGTCTATTATTTTCAGGGTTAGTTTTGCTACCTTTCTTCGATATTGGTACTAAGTTATAGTGTTCCCTCCAGCATCCCAGGAGGGCAGGGTGCTGGAGGAAAAGGGGCACTTCGTATGCGGCGGGGCGGGCCTGTCGACCTCACTAATGTGGACGGGTCCGTCCGCCAACGCCACCAATGTGGGCGGGCCTGCCTGCCGTAGTCTGCCTTGGGGGGGTGCGGAACCGACGGGCTGTTTTAGCAGGGCGCCGCAAACCGGGCAGGGCACGGACGGTGTCCCGCTAAAACAGCCTAGAACAGTAAATCCCATCCAAAGTCTCAGGTTCTAAGGAGTCCGTCTTTTACATATTAACAAATGGGCATTGATCTGCTCTCTCTTCTTATTCCTTTGCTGTTTAAAAGCTATAATGCAAACAAATGACATCATACAATTCGCTAAACACGATCCGATGGCAACTGCAGTAAACCAAAGACCACAGCAGGAGTGCGCTAAGACATTCTACCTGAGCAGCAGAGTGTGCCCCAAAAATAAACTCTAAGTATTGCCAATTACTGTAACAGAAGGGTACAGAAAACAGTCCGAACTGGGTCCTTTAGCAGACTTAAGCCCAAGGCTGAAAACACACCATTTTTTTCAAAAAGAACAAAAAATATATCTATATCTCTGTAGGGCAGCATTATACAGCTCATTCCATAAACTAACAACACCTGTATGCAAATACACACGCTGCACTTTGGTCAGATCAATGAAATTCACATTATTTGGGAACACATAATTCAGCTATCGCTGGTTTATTCTGCTGGGGTCAGGGAGGCAGCTTAATGATGCATATTATTAGGATTAATGGAAAATAAATGGTAACAAGTAAATTTTTTCATCAAGGCCAAGAGGTCATCATCATCATAAACATTCTCCCATACACTCGGCTAATGGTGACAAAAATACTTCTATTGATTTCACCGATTACATAATAAATACTAATCTGTAATAAGGGGGGTTATATTGTTATATATAAGCCCCTTATTCTGGTTCACTCGCAAAGGTAAATTCCTTCTCAAATGGACAAAACCATGCTGCACTGCAGGGGGGCAGCTGTAACATGTGCAGAGAGATTTAGAATTCAGTGAGTTATTTTGTTTCTGTGCAGGGTAACTGCAATATAGATCTCACTTTGAAGTAAAACCCCACCCAAATCTAATTCTCTCTGCACAAGTTACATCTGCCCCACCTGCAGTGCACATGGTTTTGTCCGTTTGAAAAGGAATTTGCCTTTGCGAGTGAAACAGAATAAGGGCCAAAGCATTGTGAAATTCAAATGACGAAGCCTTATGTAATGGTATACTATTGCATTGTGACACCCAATAAGACTAATCTGTTGCAAATTTATGGGGGTTATTCATTATGGAATTCAGACTGTCTGAATGTCCCGAAAGTCGGAATCCCGGGAACGTTTTAGTTTCATCTGACAGTAACTCGACAGTCAGAATTCAGTGATATCTTTGCCGTGACATCCTGCTGCAAGGCAAACAATTCTTATTTCACGCATGTAATGTAAAAGGGTGTGAGAACCAGAAAGAGTGATTTTGTGAGAATTTTCCCATTTTTGAAACGCAGCAATCATTTACACTGAAAAATGGTTTGATTTTGCCATGTAATTGTTTGCAGCTTGCAAATTTTTTTTTAAAAGACTCACAAAAAAGGGGGTATTCAATACAGGATTCTGACAGTCGGAACGTCCTGACAGTGAGAAGCCCGGACATTTTTTGTTGCATCTAAAACTAAAAGGCTACAGCGTTTTCAACCGATTTCACCCATTCCCGACAGATTGGCCAAAGAAATCATCTAAAATTGGAGGTGTTTGATGTGCTATTGGGTCCAATGTGCATCGGACCTGAACTGAAGGACGAAGCAGGTCCGACCTCTGACTCCCCTCCCGGAGGCGGGGAACAGGGGTCACAGGTGATACATCACACGTGAAAGGACCGCATGTCTTTTCACATGTGATGTATCGGGGGATCAGATTGCTATACACTGCTGCAATACATCACAATAGTTTACGGCAACCTTTACTTGACAGTCGGAACTCAATGTTTTGACTGTCGAATGTCAGAAAGTCTGTGGATCGGCAAAAACTGCAGTTTTGTCGAAAAATGGCAGCGGATTCGACAATCCACGGCCGTTTCCGACAATAAAGACACACCTCCATAGGGTGGCGGGTCTGTAGCAGGCGAGTCCCGGCCGAGATTCAATACTGAATTGCCGATATTTCCATGGTCGGAAATATCGGTAGAGATTGAATACCCCCCAAAATCTCTCACTTTCCTATTATTACACCCTATTAAATTCCGTGTTAATATTAGAATATTAGAATACAGAATTGAGATTTCCAAACTGTCTTAATATTAGAATATGATTGGTTGTCTTTAATCAAGTTATAGAAGTTTTGCCAGATGTTAATGCATGTTCATCCTGCCAATATATTCCTGGTAGAATCTGGTCACAATGCGATACTGTCCCAGGGGATGTGTACAATCACATTCTCTCTGTAAGCGTAGTAGTGCTAGCAGATTAATTCAACCCAAAGGGTATGTAACCGGTGTCACGCTAGCTGCTGTGCCACTACACATCCCAGCAAGCCCTGCTACAGTTCTAGCTTGCCCTTGCAGCAAAACAGTTGCAGGGCATGCTGGTATGTGTAGTTCTGAAAACTTTAGTTCCACAGATTTGCCTATCCCCAATCTAGGACACTGCACAGAACAATGGTTAGGGGGCGGATAAAGCAGTGGATGAGTTCCATAATGTTAGTCATCAAGTGCTTTAAATATCATCTGCAAAGGTTAAAAAAAATGGACATATCAAGAAGAGGAGTGTGGGGGGATTAATTCCCTAAGAGGGAGCCCGACCACCAAGAACATCTGCAGAACTAGCGCCGAACTTGAGTGTACCCAATCATTATGTGAGGTGAAGATTTCTAGTACAGTTTCTTTGGGTCGAACTGTATTAGGTTGACAGGCAAGCCACGGAAGTTTGACATGACTTATGTCGGCACAAGAATTAGGTAGACATGGCTAAGGTCGAGGGGGGTCATAAGGTTGACACACAAATTAGGTAGACCATGGAAAGTTCGACAGTCAAAAGGTCGACATGTGAAAACCTCATGGCAACCTTCCAACCCTGTCGTCCTTAGCCATGTCGACACAATGTACGTGGACCTAAAGACCGTATCCAGTTAGATAGGTTGCCTTCACAGTCTATAGCAGGGGTCTTTAACCTTTAAGACCGAGTGGGCCACATAAAAAAATTAAACGAAGCCTGAGGGCCACTAAGTTATACTGAGGTGTTTTAACTATTAAAACTATTTAAAAATGTGAATGTAAGATTACAAGACATTTTCCATACTAACAAACCCATAATAAAGACTTCAAACAATAAGGTTTCAGTCATAAAAGAATTGTCTGCTTACTTTTGTTTTCTTCAAGTCAGTGCGAAACTTGGCATTGCTCACCTCGGACCCCATGTTCAGCAAAACATTTCAAAATGCAGCAAGTTCACCTCATCTCCAACCCCATGTTCAGCAAACCATTTCAAAATGCAGCAAGTTCACCTCATCTCCAACCCCATGTTCAGCAAACCATTTCAAAATGCAGCAAGTTCACCTCATCTCCAACCCCATGTTCAGCAAACCATTTCAAAATGCAGCCAGCCCCCCACCCCATGTTCAGCAAACCATTTAAAAATGCAGCCAGCTCACCTCACCCCCCACCAAAACATTTCTAACTGCAGCCAGCTCACCTCACATCCCCACCAAAACATTTCTAAATGCAGCCAGCCAGCCAGCTCAACTCACCCCCACCCCCACGTTCAACAAACCATTTCTAAATACAGCCAGCTCACCCTCTCCTGAGGCACCTGCCTTAGTGTCCCTTGCAGAGGGCTGCTGCTGCTGGCGGCGTCTGTCTTTGCGGTCTTAACAGCTAAGGAGCAGGCAGGGACAGGTGCTGTGCGTGGCTGGCGGCGGTTGTCACTCCAGTCTCCCGGCTGTCTGAAAGGGCGCGGGCGGGACGTGTGTGCGGCATCAGGTAGTAGACAATGCGCATGTCCGTGCACAGTCCCGCACGCCCCAACCTCAACCTCACCCAGCAGCATCCTCCGCCACGTCCCACTGCTAGCAGGACAGCGCAGAAGGATTTTTTTTTTCATTCAGCACGCCAATCATTTTAATAATGCTATTCATTGGCGGGCCAGGAAAAACAAGTAGGCGGGCCACGGGTTGAAGACCCCTGGTCTATAGGATTGTAATGTACTGTAACATAAGGAGAAAGTAAAACGAAAGTTCCCACATAGAACGATTATAAAGATCAAGATAATGTGGGGGTTATGTGCAAGACAAATACATTGTGTATATATATTTCCTGGTAAGTGAATATACTTTGTACACGGTGAGCATTTCACACCGGTGATAGACACCTGACAAAGGTATGTGGTACCTCTCTCTTGGCCATACTCCATCATAGCAGTGCACTGAGGGTAGCAGCTTAATTGGACAGGCTCAGGCCCAACCCCGGCTTATCCTATTGTCAGCAGTACAAGTGCTCTAATCTCCTGCATTTTTGTCATTACCTCTTAAAGCTCATGTTAGAAAATGACCCCCTTACCTTTTGGTAACTGGTGCAGTTACATGAAATTAAGACGTTTGAGCGATTCCAGCTGTGCAGTGCATGATTACATTAAGCTTGGAGATATTATGCTGAAAATCAAGCTAGGACAATCAAATAATTAATCTGTAATCAATACAGCCCTCTCGGAACAGATTACCCGTTTCATAGCGACATTTTTGACTGATTATGGGGAATGAAGGAGCACCCCCCACCCCCCCACTTTACCTAAATGTCTATTTTTGTTTAGAACTGATATATTTTCATCCCCAGCATATTATTTCCTACCACTGAGATGTGAACATAATAAAACCGCTCTTATACAGCATTTAGCCTTCTGAACTCGTTAACTCCTTCAGTGGCAATCCCGAGAATTTTCCGGGCTGTGCCTCTGTGCCCAGTCTGGCAAGCCCGGAAAATTCTCGGGATTGCCACTGTTTAGAGCCGGGCAATCACTGAACTCAGGCAGTTTCGGCGCTGCCTGGCTCCCTCCCCTCCGCCACGCCTCCTCCTCCCCTCCGGGATTTCTATTGAAGTATTATGCTTATGACAAGCCGGCTGCCAGGGACAGGGAAGGGGTGCGGGTGGGCAGGTCCGGGAAGCCACTGATTGACAGGTCAGCGGCGCTGTCCAGAACCAGGGAGGCAGTGGTGTTTTTTTTTTTTTTTTTTTTTTAAGGGAGCGCTCCCCATAAAAAAAACTCACCCAGTGGGGAGTGCTCCCCAAAAAAAACCACCACTGAA
The DNA here is from genome assembly GCF_055691185.1 of Crinia signifera. Taxonomy (NCBI): domain Eukaryota; kingdom Metazoa; phylum Chordata; class Amphibia; order Anura; family Myobatrachidae; genus Crinia; species Crinia signifera. The sequence continues at coordinate 33,875,570 of NC_139221.1, forward strand.
GGGATTAATGCAGTGGGGAAAAAGGACGCTGAGAAGGTGCAATGTATGTGGATCACTGATAACCATAAGAACCCGTCCCTCATCAGCAGATGAGGACCATCCCAAAACTTCTATCATTCACAGACATTACAAACAGTAATCCATAACAGCCATTCTGTACATAAGGCTAGGACACAGAATTAAGCGCACATTTGCACAATGTGAAACAACCCACTCTCATTTCAGAAGCCCAAAGCAAAATTTGGAACCGGATCTTGTTCCACATAGTATCATAGCACAATCTGCAAACACAACCAATTAAAAACACAGGGTCAGATGTATTAAGCCTGGTGAAGAGAAAAAGTGGGAGGTGATAACGCACCCAGGGCAGCCGAGAGGAATGCCAGGCCCCGGTAAAATTTTGGGGGTGTGGCCTAAGTGTGAGGGTGTGGGCACCTCCCGCACTTAGGCCACGCCCCCGAAATGTTAAGAGGAGGGTGAAAGAAAACTCTAGAAACTGTAATCTCAGCAGCAGCACACACCTACAGCATGTGCTGTGCTGACAGCAGGCTCAGCATGACCTCTCACGCTGTCAGTGAGACACTCATGCTGAGCCTGCTGTCAGCACAAAACATGCTGTAGGAGTGTGTGCTGCTGTTGCTACCCGGGAGAGACGGAGGGGGAAGGGAGGGTTCGGACCAGGGCCCCTGCGGGGCTCCTCCAGCAAGCCTGGGCCCGGGTAATTAGTACCCTCTCCCCCTCCCTCTCGGCTGCCCTGAACGCACCAGCCAATCAACTCCTGTCATTTTTCAAACATAGCTGACTGGCTGGTACGTTATCACCTCCCACTTTACCTCTTCAAGAGGCTTAATACATCTGCCCCACAGCGCAGGAGGCCGAAGAAAGAGAATCATCCTGCAGCTGCCACTCTCAGAGGAAACCCCCCATCCCTTCTACCATTATGTACCCTCCCCCAGTGTCTGCCTTGTTGCTGATCAGTCCAATGTTGTCATTTTTTGTTTTTGGGTGTTTTTGGTGTTGAGTTGTTGGGTGGAGGGGGGGGGGGGGGTTTACAAACGTAATATATTATAAAAAAAAAAAAAAAAACAATAGTTTGGACATTAGTCTTAACTTCACTCACACACAAAAATATAGATGGAAAATACAATACGGGCGAGATGTACTAATCCTTGAAAAGTGATCAAATGGAGAGTGTTAAACCTCCAACCAATCAGCTCCTACCTATCTTTTTAAAACACAGCCTGTGCCATGACAGTTAGGAGCTGATTGGTTGGTTGTTTATTACTCTCCCTTTTATCACTTTTCAAGCTTATTATTAATTGGGATCTATGCAGAGAATACTGCAAAAGTGCTGCTGCCAATGTATATTACTTACATCATAAAAAGGATGTACTGCCCCATAAACATCACAGATCAGAAGTTCTGAAAACCAAGGACAGTATTGCACCAAACAATTGTGGTTTTGAGTTTCTTTTTATTCCTGAGGACAAAAAGGATCCCCATGTGCACAATTACAGCGGTGTAGTGGAGGTCTTGGTTCGAGTCATACAGACTCTATTTACAACTCCGCGAATATGAATATAACAAATATAACAGATAATTTAAGTAAAAGGTTGACATGAGTTTTTCAAGTTGATTTTTTTTTTAGCCGCCATGTGCCGACAGGCGGTATTTCATGCCCTACCATCCACTACGGAGCGGTGGGAATAAAATAGTGTGCAGCGTGTAGCGAGGCACCGTGTCCGAAGCATGGCGTGCGTAGCGAGCCATGCGAGGGGGACGCAGTACACTTAGACAGTGTCCGTGTCGACATTCGGGACAAAAAAGTTAACATTGTCGACTTCCAGACCCAGTTGACCTTACCCTTGTCAACCAAAGGCCTGTCAACTTTCGGTGGTCGATCCAATGCAGGTCGAGCTAAAGTTGGTCGCCCCCATGACCCATACCCTTCCAAAAAAAACACCAAATGCTCTTGCGGTTTTTGTAGGGTTACAATCAGACAGTAATACATGTCTATTTCAAACCTCGAAATTGCTGCCAGTTTACAGAAAGCCAGCGACATGCTAAGTAAATAAGTGCCAAGGGATACCCAGAACCAATGCAAAGTAGACTTGGTCACTTACAGGTTCCCTAAGCAGTTCGGAATGAAATCTGCCCTGGGGTTATGCAATCCAAGATCACGGCTGTCCATCCCTCCCGTTAGCCGTGATCCTTGCCCGTTTGCGGTCTGACCGGCAGCAGATCGGCAGGCAGGATTCAATGTCCCACCTGCCGATCGGCGAAAAGGGGGCATAGCCACAAAAACGTCCGATCGGGACAATCCACGGCAGAACGGGCCCGACAGCTTCTAAAGTCGGACCCGTTCTGCTGTGATCCCGCTTCAATGCTGTCGGTAAAGGGCCCCGCCGCAATTTCCCCGTCGGAAATAGCGGCGGGACATTGCATACCCCTTTTAATGTACTAATAAATGCAATGCATGCATCTATTACCACCGGACAGGGTTTCTTGGAGGGGCTAATGCCCCTATTGATGCCCATGCATCAATAGGGGCATTAAGTGTGGTTGACCGAACATTTTAAGATCCCCAGAAGCAGTGAGAAGTACTGTAGCATAGGCCCTTCTAGTAGTAAGGGGATGGTGTTCTTAAGCAGGAGTGTTTGCAGCAGTTTGGCGATGGTTGCACTTATTCTTATTATAAAACATCAGTTTTCATTTATAGCCATCGCGGCTGTTTTTCACAGGTTTTCTTTGCCACATTTTTCTATAGGCTATAGTTTTTCTATAGGCTAACATACGCAAAATATGTTTGCAAATTTTTTTTTTTTTTTTAAATGTTAACGGAAAAAAAAACAGCAAGATGGCGATAGGAGTCGGGTCACGTATGAAAGTTGTGGTCATGCAGCCATTTTACTTTACCAAACCTGGCAGCCTGCAAGTCACCAACATTTGGAAGTATTGAACCAAACAAACTCAATAAGACTATTCAGAGCACAGTGGGATCGCTTCTTTAGGACTCAAACTATTTCCTTGTTCCTTCAGGATTCCAGATGGATCCCAGACACTGGATAGACCGGGTATGGTTAGTCAATAGAACCAACCCATATGAGCGATAGCTTGATATGGTCAACAGCTTGCCAGGTAATAGGTCGACTTTGACTAATGCGGAAAAGTACCAAAAAATTTGAAAATAATTTTTTTTTTAAATCCGGCTTTTAATCCCACCAACATTTGCATCATTTATGATCCAAGTAGACTACTGTTGGGAATTGGTGAGTGAAGAAAGCTTTGCGAGGATACACAACCCTAATAGAGGTCACTGCAACCAGACGTTCTGGACAATCAAGGACAGTAGATAACGAGCTATTGCAGCAAACTTCTATGGGAGAACATTTATACATTGGAATATAAATGGGGTTCTGGATTATGGGTTCACATGAATAAGATCAACAGTCAATAGGTCAAACACTATTGGTCGGCAAGCATTAGGTGGAGACATTAACGGGTGACACAAGAAAAGGTTGACTTGAGTTTTTCAAAAATGTTTTCATATTTCGAACTTTTTCCTACTTTACCATCCCCATGGACTACAATTGGGAACAATACCATGTGCAGAGAGAAGCGGTAGCGGAGGGAGGGTACGCTCTATTTGGGGGGGCCACATGCTCAAATTGACACACAAAAGAAGTGAAAAAGTCATGTTGACCATTTATGTGCCGAATTTCTGCTTGTGTCAACCTTATCGCAATGTCAACATTATGCATGTCCACCTTTTGGGGTCACCCTAGATACTGTGGATCCTATAATCCTCACCCTTATGAATGTTATACATTAATACATTTGTGTCACTTCATCAATGTACAATGACATAACATTAATCATTAAGGCGAAGTGATTTTTTTTTCTTTCTTTTGTTCAATTTTATGGCACTGAGCTATTTAGAATGCCCCAGGAATGACGGACAATGACTACGCAATGGCAGGAGCCCCCTACTTGTGAAGCTGCTGGCTGCTACAGATCACTGACGACCTGTAAGCTAGAATGCTGCAGCCCGGAACATCACTTCTGTGACCAGGGGGGGGGGGGCACCTAGGTTGCCTGCACCAGCCCCGGACTAGGTGTGATAGTAACAGAGTTAAAGATACTTAAATGTTTCCCAGTTTTTCAAAGTGCCCAATTTTGTCATAAGAATGATTGTACAATTGTTTTGTATTTGCGAGAGCAATAAGAGGTTAAGCAATAACGTGTCTGAGCGCACATACTGTTCTCCTATCAGGTATCGATCATTGAATAGACAAGAACTAGTTCAACATGCATTAAGGTCAACATGACTGAAGGTTGAAATGGGGTTAGGTTGACAGGGTCATTGGGTCGACAAAAGCATTAGATGGACATGGGGAAGGTTGATAGTCAAAGGGTCGACATGGGGTTTATAACTTTTTTGGCCCGAATGTCGACATGGACTATTTCATTCGCCCACACCCCCCTTGTGGATGGTAGGGCATGAAATACCGCCTGTCGGCACAGGTTGTGAAAAACCCAATGTCGACTGTTGACCGTCAACCTTTCCCATGTCGACCTAACCCCGTGTAGACCTTCAGTCATGTTGACCTTCATGCATGTCAACCTAATGCTTGTAGACCTAGTGCCCGTATCCCCTCCTATCTTTCCCAAGTTGAACGCCTTTAGGATACTCCTGAAATTTTTTGTGCTGCTGTAGGATCTCATCTATAGTACGTAGTAACATAGTAAAAAGGTTGACTAAAGACGCTCGCCCATCAAGTTCAATCTGTTCTAAAAAGATGAATTAAGGAGTACGTTCTAGGTATGACAACCTACTCCAGGATAACAGACAATAAATCAATACTTGGCTTAACTACTAAAACTGGTCATACATCAGAACGACCTGCATCCAACCTGATCGTATGCAGGCCGTAAGTGCGGTCGAACGAGCGTTTGTAGCACATACGTTCTGCTTATGACAGCAAGCCATCCCGACTGATCATACGTGCAAGCACACTTGATCAGTGGAGCAACCTCTTGACCCGCTGGCCTGTGCACACAATCGATCGCGCAACCCATCGGAATTGTACGTTCGGGCTGGAGATCGTTCAGGTGTATGGCCAGCTTTAGTGGTGTTGCCGTTATTTTGCCTGATGTTCTCTTCACTAGACCATATCGCGAGGATTATAGCCTTGAATGTTATTATCTATCAAGCACTTGTTTACCAACGTTTTCCTAAATGTATGTATTGTGCGCTACCCCAGCCCAATATAATAATCAAGAACAGTAGACTGGTGAAAAGCATCTCAACAATGGTAAACGCTATGGCAAGTAGCAATGCATGAACAAGGCCTTCCTTAGACCTGATCACACATTTGTATTACAAACAAGATAAGAGCTACACAAAACCTGTATTTTTTAAAAAGAACAATTAATCACAGCTTTGGTATAAATGACAAGTGTTCAATACGAACAGCAACAGATCATTTCCAAAAAGTACTGAAGACCACACTTACCCTCATTGGGTGTATGTCTGCGTATGGTGGCTTGCCTTCTGCCATTTCTATTGAAGTAATCCCCAGGGACCAAATATCGGCAACACAGTTATACCCGATTTCTTGTATCACTTCCGGAGCCATCCAAAACGGGGTTCCTATTACGGTATTGCGTTTCGCCATAGTATCCTAGGAAACCACAAGAAGAGTAATCTATAGAGTGAACGCCAAACAGGCTCCTTACACGTTAGCACGTCAGGGGGGCACTTACCGTGAGCTGGCCGGCCACCCCAAAATCTGCCAGCTTGGCGTGACCTTCCGTGTTCAGAAGGATATTCCCAGCTTTTATGTCTCTATGGATTTTTCTCATAAAGTGTAAGTATTCAAGCCCTTTTAATGTGGATTTAAGTATTGTAGCAATCTCATCTTCTGTTAACTGAAAGAAAAATAAACATGTACTTTTAGTTTTATTTAGCCCGTTAAAATAAGATAAAAAAAATAAATAAAAAAAAAAGACAGAACAAGTGTAAAGTCACAGTTACAGTACATGAGCTGTATGGCCTACAGACTATAAACCTGTGAAAAAAAATGGAATGGGCGGGGCTTTTTCATCTATACCCAAATACTGGCTCCAAACATTTAAAATTGAATTGGTTAAAGATGCCGTGAAACATCACACAAACAAATATATATTTTTTTAATTCATATTGACTCAGCATAACTTTATAAAATAAATAAAATAAAAGTGAAAGCCTGATCTGATCCTAATGGCCTTTGACTCATTATATCACGGTCTTTGATTGTTCTTTTATGCATCTTCAGTTGCACTGGCTAGAACTTTTTTTTTGTTTTTTTAAGACAGTGACTTGTACTTTTATTTATGTTCTTTGTACGTTCCGATCCTTAAGCCTTTGAGTGCCAAGAGAATTTGTCAAAATAGATGTGAAAATTGCCACACAAACATTTTTATTCATCAAAATGACCTGTAATGATTACCTTATATAATATAATCTTTTTTGTAAAGCAACATTTGTTATTTGAATTTATGTAACAAATGTGACCGACGCTAGGGATGGCCATCGTTGCCATTGATGATTGCCATCGATGGCAATTCTGCAACAGGCCATCGATAGTGCTAAACTATGCAATGGATGACCATCAATATTTTTACATATCGATGGTCATCCATTGTGTTTGATTGATTGGCCTGTGGGCCAATCAAAACACGGGGGCGGGGCTTCGCGGGTGTCAGGGGGCGGATCTATGCTCCGCGTCCCGGCACGTTGGAAAAAATAAAATAAAAAGCAAAACATCGTTTTGCTGTTCCATCGATGGAGGGAAACCATCTGGTTCTCCCCCATCGATGGCAAAAGTATTCGACATCGGCCATGTACCATCGATGATTTTGAATCATCGATGGCCATCCCTAACCGACGCTTGCATTTTTAGCAGATATTTTGCACATCTCACAGAGATGTTGGCGCTCAAAGGGTTAAGTATAAAAAATACACACACACCATTTCATACAAACACACACACATACTATGTATAATGTGGCTTAAAATGGAAAATTAAAAGTTAGAAGTATTAATATTATTATGTTATTTATTTCCCATAACTTCATTTTAATGGGTCATCCGCTATAAAGTAAAACAGTTCAACAAGTCAAAAAGTATTTGAACACACCTTAAAATAAGTAGTACACACTAGTCAGTAACATTCGATCACAATCTTATCAGTTCTTAATCACCTAATAACTAAAGTGACCACATAACTCTAGGCTTACATGAGCCTTGCAGAGCAATACACCAACTCGCCTCTAGAGGGGGCAGCCTGCTCCTGGAAAAGGAAAAAACATATTTTGCCTGTGCATAAGGTTAAATGCTCTCTTCCCACTTCAAAGCCCCATTTGGGGTTGGCCAGCCCTTTAAGAATGCAATATCATGCTCTGTGGTAAGTGCAGATGTTTTTTCCCCCCACCCCCGAGCAGCTGAAAAATGTACAATCCGCCTTATCTACTGCGATCAGCAAACAGGGACGTTTCTGAGGTTTAACATGATTGCAGATCCGGCCATATTAAAATAAAGGCTGCTTCACCTACAGATTAAAGGAGACAGGAGCACACAGGCAAACAAAACCGAGGCATTCACATCAGCTTGGCTGGTAGCGCTGCAGGCTGTATGGTCAGAGGGGAGCATTGTGCAGTTCTCAAAACAGATTTGGGAAGTTGAGGTGGTTGGTTTAATGCTCACAAGATTGAAGCGTATGGATAAAGAAATGTATTTAGCCTGAATCCATTAACATTCCTTTCTCAGACTGCATTTACTTTCGCTTGTTTTTGGTCACCACACATAATTTGTAATTTTCCAGTAGTTTCTATTTTTGAGCAATTTAGATGTTAAACAATTATGGAACTTATTAGAAAAGTTTCCACTGCAAAACTTTCTCAGCGCTCTCCCGTTTCACTGGATTAGGACAACAAATAAAATGAAAACCAGCCACACTCGCACTCCGCAGCCCATATAGCTGCAGCCAAAGAGTTGGTTAAGTGGAAGGCAGACGAACGATTTTCCTATATATTCCAAACAAAAGGTTAGATATCATTTCTAATGCTTTTTCCTTATATGTTATTACTGCATTTACATGTAACACATACTAGAAGGAGAATAATCTAGCAGACACTCAGACATCTTGCCACTGTCCATGGTACTGATATGATGTATTAGCACAGGTCTGGTCAACCTGTGGCTCTCTACCTGCTGTGAAAGTACAAGTCCCGGTGTGCACAGGTTTGCAATTAGGGAATGCTTAAACTATGCCGGGGCATGCTGGGACAGAGATAATCTGATTGGTTGCTATGAAAAACATCTCATCTTCAATAGAACTCCCATCTTAGACTGAATAAATCCAGTCCATAGATCTCTCTGTACTGTTAAGACATACATAACTTGCCCACACCAGAAAATAAGTACTGCTGGAGTCGGGGAAAAGGTCACCAACATCATGACATCAGGTTGTGATGATGTCATGAGGGGGTCGAGGCTTGCCTTGCACTACAGGATAAAACCCTTTGTGCTGCAAGAGATGTAGGGGTGGCAGTGCTGAGAAATGTCCTGTTTTACCAGTCCTGTAACCTAGGATCAACTGGGCACAGCTTTGTGAAAAAAGGGTAGTGCCTACCTTCCAAATGATGTGGTTGGCCCCTTAATAGTTACGGTCTGGTGTTCACACAATACCCAACAGCACATACAGCATTATATTTCCCAAGTTTGAAATGGATGATTAATTTTCCCGTTTTCAGAATAATATGCCTTGTTGGGCTACCACATTATCCCTACATTGTATGCAATTAGTTGAAGAATGCAATAATTAGCAAGAAAAAAAAATGAAATTCAGTTTTAAATATTGATCCCAACTAAGATGGGTAGAAGTGCCTTGATTGGTTGCCAGATGAAACCACTAAAGCCCGGGCCAGGTACTCAGAGTCTCGCCTCTACAAGTAAACACATTACAATACCAGCGCCTTTAATCTGATGCGGAACAGGGACGGACAATGAGGAGGACACAGGATTATAATGCAGTGTGTGGGGGTGGGGGGGAACCTCCCAAGTGTCCGTCTCAGGGTAAACTTTCTCTGGCAAACATCTACCCATGCAGACACACCCACATTGTGCTTTGATATAAATACACTTTAAAAAATGATGCCATTTAAAAAGCAAACAAAAAAAAAAGGTGATTATTTAAAAAGCCTGCAGAATAGTCACAATGCAAATCACAATGCAAAGGTTATAAATTAACTTAACATTGTACATGCTCCCGGGTAAAGAGAATTCTCATCATACCATTGCAGATCGAGAACTAGCTATACATGCGCCTGATCACTTTGCTTATTAATTACTTATTAACAGTTTCTTATATAGTGCAGCAAATTCTGTTGCGCTTCGCAATTGGACACACAAAAAACTGGGTAATAAACAGTAACAGAGGTAGGAAGGCCCTGCTCGCAAACTTACAACATATAGAATTCTTCATACACTACATTTCATTGCTACCAACTGACCCTGTTCCAATAAAAGATGAGTAAAAGAAGGTTCCATTTAATGGAGTGTTGGATGGTACACGGTCATTCGGTCGACACAATAAAGGTCGACATACATTGGGTTGACCAATGTAGGTTGACATGGGCTAGGTCGGCACCTGAAATAGGTCAACACAACTATTATGTTGACAATGTCTAGGTCAACAGTCAAAAGGTTTTTCAAAAATGTTTGAGCGGTCAGGTTGGCCGACAGATGGTATTTCAAGCCCAAACTATTTCAGTCCAAGGCACCCTTTGGGTCTCCATGTCTTATTCAAGTCACCCTTAAGCCAAAATAATTACCTAACTGTCACTTTTTTAAATAAATTGGGTCAAAACAATGAAGACAGCACCGCTGGAGCCCCAGATACCACACATTGGTATTCCAGATAGGCAAGTATACATGAATTGCTACTTACCAAATGTATACATTGCATCAAACCGATGCAATGTATAGTGATTAGTAGAAATGTATTTTACGTAGCATACATGAATAATGCCCATTTTCAGTGCAATACTGGTCAAATGCACCTGCGTCCTTTAAAAAAAAAAAAAAAAAAGCCCAGGCTTTGTAAAAAATATTTTTTTTTGCAGTCGCATAATTCAATCTAAAAAGGTTCCTGTGCATCCTTGCACCAATACCTGCCCCCCACCTGCTTACCAGCTTGTCCTCTCTTTCTCTCCCTATAACAGCGCAACGGAATATGCTATATAAGAAACGGTTAGATAACATCATCATATAATACCCAGTGGTGCAAGTACTGGAGTGGTACTGCGTACCTTTAAGGTGCTTTTCCCACCCCTCCGGAGGCTGCCGCTGCTGAGAGTTAAAGGAGAGCACAGAGCAGAGCCACAGGCTTCCCCCACCGTTTAGAGACTAGAAGAATTGAGCGCTTCCCTCACCCCTCTGGTGGCTCTCGGCCATTTCAAATACGGCGCGGCTCCTGAACCAATCAGAGCTCGCGTACAAGCAGCCACGGCGATTGGCTGCCTGGCCACGAGCTCCGATTGGCTCACAAATCGGCGCCCTATTTGAAATGGCCGAGAGCTGCCGGAGGAGTGAGGGAAGCCTACTCCACTGATAATACCCCTTTCAGACCTGCAACTGCATCATTTTGCCGGACACATTCTGACCCCCTTTCACACCAAGCAGCAAACTGGTAATTTTTTGAATAACAGGTATTTCTAGGGATGCGGTCATTTGGTCTACAGCATGATGGTCGATACCATTAGGACGACATGGGAAAAGTCCAACATCGGAAAAGTCCGACAGGCCGTTAGTTCAACAGTCAAAACTGTCGACATGGGGTTTTTCACTGTTTTTTAGCCGACAGGCGGGATTTCATGCCTTACAATCCACTAGGGCGTGGTGGGAGAATAAAATAGTGTGCCCGAAGCATGGCGAGCGCAACGAGCGATGTGAGGGGATGCGGTGCACTTTAAACTGTGTCCATGTCGACTGTGTTGACATTCAAGTAAAAAAACAGTGAAAAACACCATGTCTACCTTTTGACTGTCGACCTAGACATTGTCAAACTAATGACCTGTCGAACCAACGACCTGTCGAGCTAATGACATGTTGATCTAGACCAGGGGTTCTCAAACTATTTTGCTCTGGGACCCCGTCAGACAATAAAAATTATTATTGGACCCCAGCAAGTTACCACAGAATGGCCACCACATGTGTGGTCAGTGAAGGGAAGCACCCGCTATTGTGACTGGGAAGCAGTGGGTAATGAGGGGATGGAAATAGGGGAAAGGGGGATGGAAGAGGGAAGCAGCAGGTGTTTACTTAATGAGTTATCCCCTGTCACCCTACATAGACACATTAATCTGATGGTCAGCAAAATGGAGTCGTGACCCCATTCTGAGGTTGTTGGGACCCACCTTGGGGTCAGGACCCACAGTTTGAGAACCGCTGATCTAGACCCAAGTCGACCTAATGGTGTCGACCATCATGCTGTAGACCAAATGATCCTAACCCATTTCTTAAGGGTGAAAGGGTCAACCTGGGTCCAAAATCATGGGTCGCCGACACTGGACAAGAGCATTGTTGGCGACCTATGATTTAAGACCTGGGTTGACCCTTTCACACTGAAGAAATACCCGTGTTAAAGGACCCTTGCGCATGATCGCTCAGCACACAGCAATGTGTCAGCGCTGTGTGCTGAGCGATCTGTTAGGGCCTGTGTTCTCACCAGAGAGCACGGTAGATTAATTGCAGGGCGATAGCGAGGCCTCGCATCACTATCACTGTGGCCCCCACTTACAGTGATGTTGGGGCATTTTCTAAGCGATCTTGTGAGATTGCTTAGAATATGCCTGTATATCAGTACGCGTGAAAGCTCCATTATTCAGCAAATTAATGGGTTGAAATTTTTTACACGGTAATTTGCTGCTCGGTGTGAAAGGGGTATAAGTCACTTACAGCAGCCCCCCCCCCCCCCCCCTCCCTCCCTCCTATAGATTTCCCTATGCAGCATCTCACATTTAACATATTCATATTTTACTCACTTCCTCAGCCAGTGTCAAAGATTTTAATCAGCCATCAGGACCCTTGCACAGAGCACTCCTTGGCTACTCCAGCCTGCTAGCACCCGCACCCTTTGCTGTCTGGCTCAAGTAACAGGTTGTTGCACCCCCTGCCCCGTCCAGAGCATATCCAGCACAACCCCCCACCCCCACCACCACCACCACCGGCTGATTCCAGTCAAAGGGAACACCCCCTGGCACTACACACCCCCCATCCCTTGCACCCGAGCTGCTGGCTGACTGGGCACAGGTTACTGCCGCAAGCCAGCCGCTTTGCTCACGGCATTCACACACACACCTGGCACCTGCTGGCTCCATACTGCCCACCTGCTGACTCGGCAGAGGCAGCCTCTCTACTCCCTGCGTATTTATCCCACCCAGTGCCTGCTAGCTCCGTACTGCCTGCCTGCCTGCCCACTGACTCAGCTCAGGCAGTCGCTCTCTACAAACTCACTCACACACTGCCCGGCCTGCTCATATGAAAAAAAAAAAAAAATGAGAGACATGCGGTTGCCAAGCTGCGGCGGCACCCCTGTGACATCCCTGTGGCACCCCAGGGAGCCATGGCGCACAGTTTTAGAACCACTGCACTAAGGTGTGAAGGGAGAATATAATAGTGTGCCGAGCGTGTCCGAAGGCGAGCGCACGCAGTGCACCGATACAGTGTCCATGTCGACATCCGGGACGAAAAACAATAAAAGCCCCATGTCACAAGCAGTGGCGTAACTACTGTAAGGCAGCCCCAGCTGCCGCTTGTGGGAGCAAGCCGCTGTGGGGTCTATGTGGGCGCCGGCACCCGCTCGACGCACAGACATGCTGCTGCTTGCCGCTGCCCACTGGAGGCAAGTCAGCCACAGCGCGGGTGCGGCCATGGCAGAGACGACAAATCCCTCCACTGATTCAATTGACTGTACACAGAGCTGGCTATTGGTTACTGTGTACAGGATGGGCGGGCGGATGGGCGTGCTGGGGCGGCCTGGGATGCGTCAAAGCCAAGGGAAACAGCAGTGTATGCTGGTCTCTCTTCCTCTCTCCTGCTTCAGCTTCTCTGTTATGCGTGTGATGTCAAACACGCTGGAGAGGAGCCCGGGGGGGGGGGGCGCCACAAACTTTTTGGCAGGGGGGAGCAAAATTTATAGTTACGCCACTGGTCACAAGGACATTATTCCTTCTAACGTGTAGGATGACCAATTTAAGAAAATTTCTCAAATTTTTTCCAGAAACACCCTACATTTCATATACTTTCCTCATAATGAGTATGGGATCATTGGGGCAACCTTTGGTCAACCACTGAAGGTCGACATGCCTAAATTTGACAGGGTCAAAAGGTCGACAGAAGCATTAGGCTGACATGGGGAAGGTCAACAGACAAAAGGTCAACACAAGCATTAGGTCGACATGGGGAAGGTTGACAGACAAAAGGTCAACACAAGCATTAGGTCAACAGGGTCAAAAAGGACTACATGGGGAAGGTTGATAGACAAAAAGGTCAACATGACTCAGGTCGGCAGGGTCAAACAGTCAACACAAGCATTAGGTCAACATGGGGAAGGTTGACAGACAAAAAGTCAACATGCCTAAAGGTCAACAGGGTCAAATGGTCAACATGGGGGTTTTTTTGTCCCAAATGTCAACAAGGTCGACATGGGCACAGTATCGTTGCACTGCTGCGCTCGGCACACTATTATATTCTCCCTCCAAGCCCTAGTGGATGGTAGGGCATGAAATACCGCCTGTCGGCAAATGTTGGCTAAAAACAAAAAACCCTTGACCATGTCAACCTTAGGCATATTGACCTTTTGTCTGTGTCAACCCTCAGTGGTCGACCCAATGTATGTCGACCTTAATGGTGTCGACCGAATGTCCGTTTCCCACTCATAACATGCGCATTCTCCTTATTTGTCATCATCATCAATAACATGTCGGTAGTTTCCAGGGACAGTAAAGCAGATCCACCAATGTACAAAGCTTGGTGACATTCCAGGAAAAGGTCACTACATCTTCCCACATGAAATGGCACCTTCCGTACAGCATCTGATTTACAATGACTGACTGCATCTGAAAACATCTCATGTAACATCTTCCACCACATACAATGTATAAAATCACATGTTTCCAACTGCAACAAACATAAAAAGCAAATAAGACTTAGGGCAGTATTCAATGTGAAATATCGCCGTGTGCAGCGAATCCGGTTTAGGATTTGCTGCACACTCGCTGTGTTCCGGACGGCTGGCTGCCACTCGCTCTCCCTGTATTCAATGTCGGAGGGGCGAGTTGCCCCTCGCGGCGAATCTTAACCCCTGCAGCGTCCGAAGCAGGGAGCCGTGGGACAGTGGCAGGCAGGGAGTTTGAAGTCTCCCTGCCTGCCCCAGAACGTATGTGGGGGGGAGGTGGGCTCCCCGGGACCCAGGCAGCACAAGCTGCCCCCCGGGAGAGCCAGCAGGGGACCGGGTATATTCACTGCTCCCGATCATGCATATGTAATGATCGGTGCAGTGAATATATGAATATCTAATGAGCGGCTCGGTTCCGGCCCCCTGCTGGCTGCTATGTGTAAAAAAAATATATATATTTTTTTTAAATTAAAATATATATTCATGTGCTATAAGCACATGAATAAAAATAGCATGCCCCTTCACAGAATAAAATTCCTGATTTTTTGACACCAAAATTAAAACAAAAAACTTTTATTTTAATAGTTCACATTCCACTTCTCCATGAAAAGATGGAGAATTGCTACACGGAGAGACACGGCGAAAATCACTCAAAAAGACGGCGAGAAGTGCACATTGAATAGGGTTGCTCGCTTTTTGAGATCAAAAGTCTCCGTCCAACGCGAGAAAAGCACAAACTCGCCATAAAACACGGAGAATTTTTCTCATTGAATACTGCCCTTAAACATGCAAGGTGACACCGGAGAGAATGGGCACAATACAGTGTAGAATGAGAAAGGAACCAGTAGGGGGTATGGGTCATTGGGTCAACCAAATTAAGGTCGACATACATTGGGTCAACCACTGAAGGTCGACATGCCTAGGGTCGACACAAGCATTAGGTAGATATTGGGAAGTTCGACAGTCAAAAGGTCGACATTGATTTCTCTTGTTGTTTTGTTCCGAGTGTTGACATGGACACGGTATCGGTGCATGTCAACACTACGCTCGGCACACTATTCTGAACCCACGCCCTACTAGGTGGTAGGGCAGGAAGTACCACCCATGTCAACCTTTTGGCTGGTGACCTTCCCAATGTCTAACTTTTTACCCGGTTGACCTTAGGCATGTCAACTTTTTGTCTGTGTCTACCTAAGACCTGTCGATCTTCAGTGGTTGACCCAATGTATGTTGACAGGACAATATGATAAACTGTACATGTCAGACATTTTATTTAATCGTCTATTACTATACTCACCGTTTTATTCCGCAATCGGATGATGTCGGAGACAGACCCAGCGCCGCAGTACTCCATAACGATCCATAGGTCAGTGTTTTTGAAGTAGCTGCCATAATACTTGACTACAAAGTGGCTACACAAGGAGAAAGAGAGAAGGATTTGAGATTTTTACATACAGAACTATTTACTTGTCGTTAACTTTTCATAAATGTGACCGTGCACAATTTATTTATAGCGTCTTATGTATCGCAGCCGATCCCGTTACAGTGTCTTATGTAGCGCAGCCGATCCCGTTACAGTGTCTTATATAGCGCAGCAGATTCCGTTACAGTGTCTTATGTAGCGCAGCCGATCCCGTTACAGTATCTTATATAGCGCAGCAGATCCCGTTACAGTTTCTAATATAGCGCAGCAGATCCCGTTACAGTTTCTAATATAGCGCAGCAGATCCCGTTACAGTGTCTTATATAGCGCAGCAGATTCCGTTACAGTGTCTTATATAGCGCAGCAGCTTCCGTTAGTTTCTTATATAGCGCAGTAGATCCCGTTACAGTGTCTTATATAGCGCAACAGATCCCATTACAGCGTCTTATATAGCGCAGCAGATCCCATTACAGCGTCTTATATAGCGCAACAGCTTCCGTTACAGCGTCTTATATAGCGCAGCAGATTCCATTGCGCTTTACAATAGTAGACAGAGATAAAACAAACTGGGTAACAACAGACATACATGGAGGTAGGAGGGCCCTGCTGCAAGCTTACAATCTATAGGGACAATGCACGGCTGTTCTTAAAGTGTGAATTAAGGTGCCCATACACGGTGCGATGATCGCACCAGTTACGGGTTGGATCGCATCGCAACGCATGTGTTTTGCATGCGATTTGCGTGAGATGCGATGCGAGGGCAGTACAAAAAGTATGTGCAGCACATACTTTTTGTACTGTGCGATGAGATGCCCGCGGGAGCACACCATTGCATGGTGAATGCGCACTGTGTATGGGCACCTTTAGACCATGTATTGATCTCACAATGTTTCACACTCAAACAACACTACGCGCATCACGTGCAGACTATGGTCTGACCTCTGGCCTGTTTTAATTGCATGATCTTCAGAAGGCACAACTGAGTACGACATTCTCCTTATTACTGTGTGTAGCAGAGCTCCTCACAGGGACTGTAGGAGGAAGCGCTCAGTGATTATCTTCTGAGTATGGATTTCCTCTACTGATTAATTTACGTAATACAGGATCGACAAGGGTGGCATTTGGTGATCATATTTGTGCATCCCATGAAATCCCCCCCTCTTTAGATCCCATTAATCTGGTAATACTGTTTGTAAACAACGCTGAGCAGCTGTAATACCCTATCATTTGCCCATTATTACTATATAGAACCTAGAGCTAGAACCCTTTCGGAGAACAATTTAAATACAATACTTTACATGTTATGTTTCTACAGCCTGCATTATGTCTAGCTGTCCATCCCCTATAATGAGGACAAGCCTCCTACTGTAAGAACTGCTGACCCAGCCTGCACTACACATATACACACTGACATCACCAGCAAACAATCATTCAATTCTTCCACTTATGCTTCACAATAACTAAAAACGATTTTGCTTATGGAAAAAACAGCAACATTCAGCATCATTCCTGTGAGATCTGACCACAGCGCAAAGAGCCTGACAAGCTGCGGTGGTTTTAAAACTGCAAAGCAAAGCACCTCGCAGGGCAGTGGCTGGGACGTCTGCATCGTGGAAGCCAACACAGCAGATAACGTGAGCACAACCACTTGTAGTGACATCTGGGAATGCACCCACGTGTGACCCGCTTACCTGTCGCACTGCTGCATTATAGAGATCTCCTTAATGATTTCTTGAAGATCCGATTCCACAGGAACTTGTTTGATTGCAACAACTTGGCCAGACTCCTTGTGAATGGCTTTAAAGACGCTGCCATATGAACTACAGGGAGGGAAAATGGAAAAAACGAAATTAAAAAAAAAGTCTGGCTGAAACAAATAGTACTTCATTACAAATGAATTAAAAATACAGATCAAGGTTTGGCTGTTACACACGTATATCAAACACACTACAGTACACCTGGTAGCCACAAACCGGGGAGGGAGTGAGGGGGGGGGGGGGGGGGGGAGCAGGGGCATAAAGAAAAACTTCACTTTAGGTCTCTGACATTTCAAAGGGAACTTTGATAACGCTCCGTTTTTATGAATGAGAAATTGATCTATTATATTGTTCAAAGCCGGGTATCAGATTTTATGAAACATCCAGGAAGATATTAAAGAAATCCACTGTGATGCTTTTTTTATTTCTGAAGTGTGTTTCGCCAGAAACAGCCCAGTACATAAACTATTTGATGTCCTGAGCAGTGGGAATTACAGCTCTTCTGGTGAATGAAAGCCTTTTTGCTGATGTTTATTGACAGGAGACGGATCCAAAGCAATATCCCGCTAGATTCCATAAATAGAAACAGAGTTCATAAAAAAACCAGAGATGTAAACTTTCAAATGATTTTACTCATCCGCCGAACAGGCGGCAGTCCATGACCCGTATTCAATGCGACCGACGGGGGAGTTAAACGGCGGGGATCGCCGAAAACAAGCGATCCTCGCCGTTTAACCCCCGCACCGGCCGCTCACCCTATTCTATGTTCCAGGGGATTCCCTCAGACTACGAGGCTCGCGGCTAATGTAGGGAGCCCGCTGCATTTAGCTGCGAGACTCGCGCCGTTTCCCCCCTTGCTACAAAAACTTAGCGAGGGGGAAACGGTGTGTGTGTGTGGGGGGGGGGGGGGGGGGGCAGTTGAATACTGTCCCTGCCCTGCAAGCTGTGACAGCAAGCAGTCAGCACTGCTCGCTGTCACAGCTCGCAAAAACCATTGAATACCCCCCATTTGTGGGTTTTTAGGGAACCACTAACAATATTCTTGGGGATTCATAACAGGGTTGAAATTTATCTGACTGCCGATAACATTGTTGTGTATGCAGTAGTTGTGTATCTAGTTACTAGGACCAGATAAATATTATATTACACAGAACGAGAGTCACTACACTAAACCTTGGAGTCAGACTCCTCTATTTTACTACGGTTTGATTCCCTAAATGGTAAATATAGATTTATAAGCATGCAATCCAGGCTACAGTTTGATCCTGAGGATAATTCATAATGGGTTCGGTATGACTCCCAGAGGTTCGGGATCCCAACGCTCAGTATACAGACATCGGAATCCCAACTGCCAGTATGCCAACAGGAATAGGAGCCCAAAAAGCCTCTTGCAGGCTCGCTGCGCCAGACATGGACCCCCACGAGGGAGAACAGCGTCTGTTGGTCCAGATCCCTACTGTCCTGCAGTTGTTATGCATTCTTTATGGGCTTCTCTCCAAAATAAAAATAAAAATTTAAATTGTGAGGTCAAAATAACTCCTGCATCACACAGGCTCACTCTGCACCCAGCTTATGCTGTTACACCAAGACATGTAGCTTACATGAAAGAGTAAGATCAAACATAAAAGCAGAACGAGCACACAAATAATGTAAGTGAAGTATATTCATTTAATGAAAAACTCCACAGAAAAAAATTATATTTCAGGAACTAATCTTTGAAATAGTTTATCTGTGGGAATTCCTATGACCACCTTTTCGGTAAAATTAATGAAAGAAGGGGTATGGGGGGGGGGGGGGGTTGTTTGTACAAGCCGGTTATGGATTGAACGCTCCAATTGATCAGTAACATATATGAAAGACTGAACATTCTATGGATAGTACAGCAGCACTATATACTGTGAGATTTGTCAATAAGTATAAAAGCAGCACTAATAGCTTCAGGTTGGAATATTCTGGCAGGATATAAATGCATTTTGTAAATGATGTGGCTTCAGAGCGCTATGACCAGCTCTAGCCATAATGATAATGGGACGGCCGCTTGCACAGATATTTATCCCAGCTCGGGTGAAGCAAAAACCCTGATGTTGCCTGAAATGAACGGAAGTTTTCTCCACTTCCTACACTGTATTAGACAAGTGACAATAGATTTAGCAGCTAATAGAACCTTAACTCTTTTGAGCGCCATTTCTCGGCGAGTGTAATAAGTCGCGGTACAAAGTATCGGCAGTAGCACTTTGAAGAAAGAGAATTTAGCCAATTTAGGAGAACACATCCATTCGCTGTTACAGAGACACAGACATCTGTACGGCTCGTTCCAGCAGAACATCTGCCTCGGTGGCGCTTTATCAAAAGGATTCTAGTTTAATACAAGAAACATCTGGCGCCGTTGTCTAGGTTTGTATTATATTATTACGCTGTATTGTCATGCAGATCTCATCTGA
Organism: Crinia signifera; assembly: GCF_055691185.1. Classification (NCBI taxonomy): domain Eukaryota; kingdom Metazoa; phylum Chordata; class Amphibia; order Anura; family Myobatrachidae; genus Crinia; species Crinia signifera. The sequence goes on from NC_139221.1 coordinate 33,895,413, forward strand.
GGGAACATCTGTTATCACACTGTCTATGTGTCATTACGTAGCGTTGCTTTTGCCCCGCACAACAAAACAAATCACCGGCTTGTTCTACTTGCGATGTATACGTTCCTATGAATCCATGGAGGGAGGTGGGTACGGGGTACACAGGCACCTACAGGACTTTGGCACTTTCCATAATCTTCCATGAACTTAAGACCACGTTTTTTAAAAAAACCTGGGGGCAGTGGGAAATGACAAGGCAGAGCCAAAAGGTTCACCTGGACAAGTTTATATAGAGCATCTTTAGGAATGCAATCAGCGCTCAGCAGCTGGACGCAGAGAGAGAGAGAGAGAGTGCGGCCATCTCTGCTGTCTCCTCGGTGAGAACAGCTGCACCAAACATGGGACACTAGTGCCGGAGCTCTGGTTCCAGTGCAAGTATGACCATGCAGAGAGATTACAGAAAGGACATAAGTAAGGACCGCACAGTATAGTGTAATATCATAACACCCAACAGCAGCTAATACAATACTAATCAGCATCCAATACATTATACTATTCTATGCCTACTTCAGGCGACTCAGGAATTTTTTTAAAGCATTACCGAACTCCCAGGACAGTTACATAACACGCACTGATCCTGCACACATCCCCATTACCTGGAAAACATGAAGTATTTGTGGATTAGCTTCCCGAAACATTGTCTGAAAGTTCCATTTGAGTCTGTTGTATTTATTACGTGACTAACTTCAGTCTTCTGAGTGCCGCTGAACATTACTATATATATATATATATATATATGTATATGTATGTACTTATGTAATATCTGGGCTCCCGTTTTTTCTTATGAGACCGCGCTCACCACGCTTCGGGCACGGTGGCTCGCTGCGCTCGCCACACTATATAAAATCAACTCCATGCGTAGTTGGATAGTAGGGTTATGAAAAAATGGGGTGCATTTAACATGGGAGCCCAGATAATACATAAGTACCTATATTATAAGGGCACGGTAGTGCCCTTATATTAAGGCTGAATCCAACGAACGGATTTTTCCCATAGGGAACTTTTCGGATGGGGGCATGGTGTTTGAGGGACTGCACCTCAAAAGTGACTGGGCGTACTGAGCTGAAATTTGGCATGTACGCGTAGAATCGTCAACCGGTGCTGCCTGCCAAATTTCAGGGCAAAATATAAAAAAATGACCAATTGGGAGCGATCTAAACTTCCAACTGCCAGTTTTTTTCGGACACTTCAGAAATGACACTTTGTCACCCATGTTAGTCTATGAGGGTTTTTTTGGGAAGGCATAACTCGGGGTAGAGGAACAATTGAGACTTGGGGTTTGTTTTATTAGGTAGATATTGTCCCAGTGGAGTGCCTTTTGGGGTTGAGGATTTTCAGATAGGTACAGTTTTTATTAAATTTAGTGAAACGTCCCCCATTATAAAGATAGGAGCTCCAACTTGTTGCGCATGCGCAGTACACAGCCGCCAGGAGGGGGTGTACTTAATAGGCTTCACTTGGGTGTACTAAGATGGCCGCTCAAAGTCTGTTGTCCGGCGCAAGTAATTATATATTTATTACAGTAAAGGGCGGGGGGGGGATAGACCGTAATTAAAGGACTCGGCTCCCGGGGAGGGGGGGGTGGGGTCGCCAGTGACAGGCAGCGGCTCCCGGGGGGGCACCCCATCCCGCCGCACACCCGGAGCCGCCAGTCACAGCACCGCAGCCGGTGACAGGCAGCGGCTCCCGGGGGGATTCCCAATCCCGCCGCACACCCGGAGCCGCCAGTGACAGGCAGCAGCTCCGGGGGGGCTCCCCATCCCGCCGCACACCCGGAGCCGCCAGTGACAGCGCCGCAGCCGGTGACAGGCAGCAGCTCCCGGGGGGCTCCCCATCCCGCCGCACACCCTTAGCCGCCAGTGACAGGCAGCAGCTCCCGGGGGGCACCCCATCCCGCCGCACACCCGGAGCCGCCAGTGACAGCGCCGCAGACGGTGACAGGCAGCGGCTCCCGGGGGCACCCCATCCCGCCGCACACCCGGAGCCGCCAGTGACAGCGCCGCAGACGGTGACAGGCAGCGGCTCCCGGGGGCATCCCATCACGCCGGGGCATGGCTTAGGAAGAAGGAGCCTACTGCATGCTGCTGCAGCTGGAGGAGATCGGGGAGAAGTCCACACTCCTCCAGCCGGTGACAGGCAGCGGCTCCCTGGGGGCTCTCCATCCCGCCACACACCCGCAGCATGGCGTTGCATGGCTTAGCCAGGAGGCCTCTCCGTCTTGCTGACCAGCAACTGATCATGCCAGGCCGACAGGTATGACCGAGCGGCTGAAGAAACTCTTTTTGCCCCCCCGTGTGTACGCTGTCTCCCATAAATGCCCCCCGTGTGTACGCTGTCTCCCCTGAGTGCCCCCCGTGTGTACGCTGTCTCCGCTGAGTGCCCCCCGTGTGTACGCTGTCTCCGCTGAGTGCCCCCCGTGTGTACGCTGTTTCCGCTGAGTGCCCCCCGTGTGTACAATGTCTCCGCTGAGTGCCCCCCGTGTGTACGCTGTCTCCGCTGAGTGCCCCCTGTGTGTACGCTGTCTCCCATAAATGCCCCCTGTGTGTACGCTGTCTCCCCTGAGTGCCCCCCGTGTGTACGCTGTCTCCCCTGAGTGCCCCCCGTGTGTACGCTGTCTCCGCTGAGTGCCCCCCGTGTGTACGCTGTCTCCGCTGAGTGCCCCCAGTGTGTACGCTGTCTCCGCTGAGTGCCCCCCGTGTGTACGCTGTCTCCGCTGAGTGCCCCCCGTGTGTACGCTGTCTCCCCTGAGTGCCCCCCGTGTGTACGCTGTCTCCCCTGAGTGCCCCCCGTGTGTACGCTGTCTCCCCTGAGTGCCCCCCGTGTGTACGCTGTCTCCCCTGAGTGCCCCCCGTGTGTACGCTGTCTCCCCTGAGTGCCCCCCGTGTGTACGCTGTCTCCCCTGAGTGCCCCCCGTGTGTACGCTGTCTCCCCTGAGTGCCCCCCGTGTGTACGCTGTCTCCCCTGAGTGCCCCCCGTGTGTACGCTGTCTCCCCTGAGTGCCCCCCGTGTGTACGCTGTCTCCCCTGAGTGCCCCCGTGTGTACGCTGTCTCCCCTGAGTGCCCCCCGTGTGTACGCTGTCTCGCCTGAGTGCCCCCCGTGTGTACGCTGTCTCCCCTGAGTGCCCCCCGTGTGTACGCTGTCTCCCCTGAGTGCCCCCCGTGTGTACGCTGTCTCCCCTGAGTGGCCCCCGTGTGTACGCTGTCTCCCCTGAGTGGCCCCCGTGTGTACGCTGTCTCCCCTGAGTGCCCCCCGTGTGTACGCTGTCTCCCCTGAGTGCCCCCCGTGTGTACGCTGTCTCCCCTGAGTGCCCCCCGTGTGTACGCTGTCTCCCCTGAGTGCCCCCCGTGTGTACGCTGTCTCCCCTGAGTGCCCCCCGTGTGTACGCTGTCTCCCCTGAGTGCCTCCGTGTGTACGCTGTCTCCCCTGAGTGCCCCCCGTGTGTACGCTGTGCCCCCTTAGTGCACCATGCAGTGTGTACGTTGTGCCCCCTTAGTGCACCATGCAGTGTGTACGCTGTGCCCTTTAATATTATTATTATTATATTTCCTGCCTAGATGCTGACCACCCCATGGTACCGCCGGGACTAAGGCGCTTCCTTTGAGTTGCCTCCGCCACCGGGAAGGCAGAAAGAAGCCACTTGGGCCATCAGAGGAGCAGCTGCACCCAGGTAAATCCGTCCCCACACTGTCCCTGTGTGTACCCTGTCCCCCACCCCACTGTCCCTGTGTGTGCCAAGTGCCCCCGTGTGTGCGCTGTCCCCCCCAAGTGCAACCGCCGTGTGTATGCTGTCCCCCCCAGTGCCCCCTCCTCCGTGTGTACGCTGTCCCCCCGTCACAGCCCCCAAGTGTACGCTGTCCCCCCGTCACTGCCCCCAAGTGTACGCTGTCCCCCCGTCACTGCCCCCAAGTGTACGCTGTCCCCCCGTCACTGCCCCCAAGTGTACGCTGTCCCCCCCAGTGCCCCCCCAAGTGTACGCTGTCCCCCCCAGTGCCCCCCCCCCAAGTGTACGCTGTCCCCCCCAGTGCCCCCCCCCCAAGTGTACGCTGTCCCCCCGTCACTGCCCCCAAGTGTGCGCTGTCCCCCCGTCACTGCCCCCAAGTGTACGCTGTCCCCCCGTCACAGCCCCCAAGTGTACGCTGTCCCCCCGTCACTGCCCCCAAGTGTACGCTGTCCCCCGTCACTGCCCCCAAGTGTACGCTGTCCCCCCATCACTGCCCCCAAGTGTACGCTGTCCCCCGTCACTGCCCCCAAGTGTACGCTGTCCCCCCGTCACTGCCCCCAAGTGTACGCTGTCCCCCCGTCACTGCCCCCAAGTGTACGCTGTCCCACCGTCACTGCCCCCAAGTGTACGCTGTCCCACCGTCACTGCCCCCAAGTGTACGCTGTCCCCCCGTCACTGCCCCCGTGTGTACGCTGTCTCCCCTGATTGCCCCCCGTGTGTACTCTGCCTCTCCCCAGTGCCCCCCGTGTGTACGCTGTCTCCCCCAAGTGCCCCCCGTGTGTACGCTGTCTCCCCCGAGTGCCTCCCGTGTGTACGCTGTCTCCCCCGAGTGCCCCCCGTGTGTACGCTGTCTCCCCCCAGTGCCCCCCGTGTGTACGCTGTCTCCCCCCAGTGCCCCCCGTGTGTATGCTGTCTCCCCCCAGTGCCCCTCGTGTGTACGCTGTCTCCCCCCAGTGTGTACGCTGTCTCCCCCCAGTGCCCCCGTGTGTACGCTGTCTCCCCCCAGTGCCCCCCGTGTGTACGCTGTCTCCCCCCAGTGCCCCCCGTGTGTATGCTGTCTCCCCCCAGTGGCCCCGTGTGTACACTGTCTCCCCCCAGTGCCCCCCGTGTGTACGCTGTCTCCCCCCCAGTGCCCCCCGTGTGTACGCTGTCTCCCCCCCAGTGCCCCCCATGTGTACGCTGTCTCCCCCCAGTGCCCCCCGTGTGTACGCTGTCTCCCCCCAGTGCCCCCCGTGTGAACGCTGCCTCCCCCCAGTGCCCCCCGTGTGTACACTGTCTCCCCCCAGTGCCCCCCGTGTGTACGCTGTCTCCCCCCAGTGCCCCCCGTGTGAACGCTGTCTCCCCCCAGTGCCCCCCGTGTGTACGCTGTCTCCCCCCAGTGCCCCCCGTGTGTACGCTGTCTCCCCCCAGTGCCCCCCGTGTGTACGCTGTCTCCCCCCAGTGCCCCCCGTGTGTTCGCTGTCTCCCCCCAGTGCCCCCCGTGTGTTCGCTGTCTCCCCCCAGTGCCCCCCGTGTGTACGCTGTCTCCCCCCAGTGCCCCCCGTGTGTACGCTGTCTCCCCCCAGTGCCCCCCGTGTGTACGCTGTCTCCCCCCAGTGCCCCCCGTATGTACGCTGTCTCCCCCCAGTGCCCCCCGTGTGTACGCTGTCTCCCCCCAGTGCCCCCCGTGTGTACTCTGCCTCTCCCCAGTGCCCCCCGTGTGTACGCTGTCTCCCCCCAGTGCCCCCCGTGTGTACGCTGTCTCCCCCGAGTGCCCCCCGTGTGTACGCTGTCTCCCCCGAGTGCCCCCCGTGTGTACGCTGTCTCCCCCCAGTGCCCCCCGTGTGTACGCTGTCTCCCCCCAGTGCCCCCCGTGTGTACGCTGTCTCCCCCCAGTGCCCCCCGTGTGTACGCTGTCTGCCCCTCGTGTGTACGCTGTCTCCCCCCAGTGCCCCCCGTGTGAACGCTGTCTCCCCCCAGTGCCCCCCATGTGTACGCTGTCTCCCCCCAGTGCCCCCCGTGTGTACGCTGTCTCCCCGCAGTGCCCCCCGTGTGTACGCTGTCTCCCCCCAGTGCCCCCCGTATGTACGCTGTCTCCCCCCAGTGCCCCCCGTGTGTACGCTGTCTCCCCCCAGTGCCCCCCGTGTGTACGCTGTCTCCCCCCAGTGCCCCCCGTGTGTACGCTGTCTCCCCCCAGTGCCCCCCGTGTGTACGCTGTCTCCCCTCAGTGCCCCCCGTGTGTACGCTGTCTCCCCTCAGTGCCCCCCGTGTGTACGCTGTCTCCCCCCAGTGCCCCCCGTGTGTACCCTGTCTCCCCCCAGTGCCCCCCGTGTGTACGCTGTCTCCCCCAGTGCCCCCCGTGTGTACGCTGTCTCCCCCAGTGCCCCCCGTGTGTACGCTGTCTCCCCCCAGTGCCCCCCGTGTGAACGCTGTCTCCCCCCAGTGCCCCCCGTGTGTACGCTGTCTCCCCCCAGTGCCCCCCGTGTGTACGCTGTCTCCCCCCAGTGCCCCCTTAGTGCACCATGCAGTGTGTACGTTGTGCCCCCTTAGTGCACCATGCAGTGTGTACGCTGTGCCCTTTAATATTATTATTATTATTATTATATTTCCTGCCTAGATGCTGACCACCCCATGGTACCGCCGGGACTAAGGCGCTTCCTTTGAGTTGCCTCCGCCACCGGGAAGGCAGAAAGAAGCTACTTGGGCCATCAGAGGAGCAGCTGCACCCAGGTAAATCCGTCCCCACACTGTCCCTGTGTGTACCCTGTCCCCCACCCCACTGTCCCTGTGTGTACCAAGTGCCCCCGTGTGTGCGCTGTCCCCCCCAAGTGCGCCCGCCGTGTGTATGCTGTCCCCCCCAGTGCCCCCTCCTCCGTGTATACGCTGTCCCCCCGTCACAGCCCCCAAGTGTACGCTGTCCCCCCGTCACTGCCCCCAAGTGTACGCTGTCCCCCCGTCACTGCCCCCAAGTGTACGCTGTCCCCCCGTCACTGCCCCCAAGTGTACGCTGTCCCCCCCAGTGCCCCCCCAAGTGTACGCTGTCCCCCCCAGTGCCCCCCCCCCAAGTGTACGCTGTCCCCCCGTCACTGCCCCCAAGCGTACGCTGTCCCCCCGTCACTGCCCCCAAGTGTACGCTGTCCCCCCGTCACTGCCCCCAAGTGTACGCTGTCCCCCCGTCACTGCCCCCAAGTGTACGCTGTCCCCCCGTCACTGCCCCCAAGTGTACGCTGTCCCCCCGTCACTGCCCCCAAGTGTACGCTGTCCCACCGTCACTGCCCCCAAGTGTACGCTGTCCCCCCGTCACTGCCCCCGTGTGTACGCTGTCTCCCCTGATTGCCCCCCGTGTGTACTCTGCCTCTCCCCAGTGCCCCCCGTGTGTACGCTGTCTCCCCCCAGTGCCCCCCGTGTGTACGCTGTCTCCCCCGAGTGCCCCCCGTGTGTACGCTGTCTCCCCCGAGTGCCCCCCGTGTGTACGCTGTCTCCCCCCAGTGCCCCCCGTGTGTACGCTGTCTCCCCCCAGTGCCCCCCGTGTGTATGCTGTCTCCCCCCAGTGCCCCTCGTGTGTACGCTGTCTCCCCCCAGTGCCCCCCGTGTGTACGCTGTCTGCCCCCCGTGTGTACGCTGTCTCCCCCCAGTGCCCCCGTGTGTACGCTGTCTCCCCCCAGTGCCCCCGTGTGTACGCTGTCTCCCCCCAGTGCCCCCCGTGTGTACGCTGTCTCCCCCCAGTGCCCCCCGTGTGTATGCTGTCTCCCCCCAGTGGCCCCGTGTGTACGCTGTCTCCCCCCAGTGCCCCCCGTGTGTACGCTGTCTCCCCCCCCAGTGCCCCCCGTGTGTACGCTGTCTCCCCCCCAGTGCCCCCCGTGTGTACGCTGTCTCCCCCCAGTGCCCCCCGTGTGTACGCTGCCTCCCCCCAGTGCCCCCCGTGTGAACGCTGCCTCCCCCCAGTGCCCCCCGTGTGTACACTGTCTCCCCCCAGTGCCCCCCGTGTGTACGCTGTCTCCCCCCAGTGCCCCCCGTGTGAACGCTGTCTCCCCCCAGTGCCCCCCGTGTGTACGCTGTCTCCCCCCAGTGCCTCCCGTGTGTACGCTGTCTCCCCCCAGTGCCCCCCGTGTGTACGCTGTCTCCCCCCAGTGCCCCCCGTGTGTTCGCTGTCTCCCCCCAGTGCCCCCCGTGTGTTCGCTGTCTCCCCCCAGTGCCCCCCGTGTGTTCGCTGTCTCCCCCCAGTGCCCCCCGTGTGTACGCTGTCTCCCCCCAGTGCCCCCCGTGTGTACGCTGTCTCCCCCCAGTGCCCCCCGTGTGTACGCTGTCTCCCCCCAGTGCCCCCCGTATGTACGCTGTCTCCCCCCAGTGCCCCCGTGTGTACGCTGTCTCCCCCCAGTGCCCCCCGTGTGTACTCTGCCTCTCCCCAGTGCCCCCCGTGTGTACGCTGTCTCCCCCCAGTGCCCCCCGTGTGTACGCTGTCTCCCCCGAGTGCCCCCCGTGTGTACGCTGTCTCCCCCGAGTGCCCCCCGTGTGTACGCTGTCTCCCCCCAGTGCCCCCCGTGTGTACGCTGTCTCCCCCCAGTGCCCCCGTGTGTACGCTGTCTCCCCCCAGTGCCCCCCGTGTGTACGCTGTCTGCCCCTCGTGTGTACGCTGTCTCCCCCCAGTGCCCCCCGTGTGAACGCTGTCTCCCCCCAGTGCCCCCCGTGTGTACGCTGTCTCCCCCCAGTGCCCCCCGTGTGTACGCTGTCTCCCCCCAGTGCCCCCCGTGTGTACGCTGTCTCCCCCCAGTGCCCCCCGTGTGTACGCTGTCTCCCCCCAGTGCCCCCGTGTGTACGCTGTCTGCCCCTCGTGTGTACGCTGTCTCCCCCCAGTGCCCCCCGTGTGTACGCTGTCTCCCCCCAGTGCCCCCCGTGTGAACGCTGTCTCCCCCCAGTGCCCCCCGTGTGAACGCTGTCTCCCCCCAGTGCCCCCCGTGTGTACGCTGTCTCCCCCCAGTGCCCCCCGTGTGTACGCTGTCTCCCCCCAGTGGCCCCGTGTGTACGCTGTCTCCCCCCAGTGCCCCCCGTGTGTACGCTGTCTCCCCCCCAGTGCCCCCCGTGTGTACGCTGTCTCCCCCCAGTGACCCCCGTGTGTACGCTGTCTCCCCCCAGTGCCCCCCGTGTGAACGCTGTCTCCCCCCAGTGCCCCCCGTGTGTACGCTGTCTCCCCCCAGTGCCCCCCGTGTGTACGTTGTCTCCCCCCAGTGCCCCCCGTGTGTACGCTGTCTCCCCCCAGTGTGCCCCGTGTGTACGCTGTCTCCCCCCAGTGCGCCCCGTGTGTACGCTGTCTCCCCCCAGTGCCCCCCGTGTGTACGCTGTCTCCCCCCAGTGCCCCCCGTGTGTATGCTGTCTCCCCCCAGTGCCCCCCGTGTGTACGCTGTCTCCCCCCAGTGCCCCCCGTGTGAACGCTGTCTCCCCCCAGTGGCCCCCGTGTGTACGCTGTCTCCCCCCAGTGCCCCCCGTGTGTACGCTGTCTCCCCCCAGTGCCCCCCGTGTGTACGCTGTCTCCCCCCAGTGCCCCCCGTGTGTACGCTGTCTCCCCCCAGTGCCCCCCGTGTGTACGCTGTCTCCCCCCAGTGCCCCCCGTGTGTACGCTGTCTCCCCCCAGTGCCCCCCGTGTGTACGCTGTCTCCCCTCAGTGCCCCCCGTGTGTACGCTGTCTCCCCCCAGTGCCCCCCGTGTGTACCCTGTCTCCCCCCAGTGCCCCCCGTGTGTACCCTGTCTCCCCCCAGTGCCCCCCGTGTGTACGCTGTCTCCCCCCAGTGCCCCCCGTGTGTACGCTGTCTCCCCCCAGTGCCCCCCGTGTGTACGCTGTCTCCCCCCAGTGCCCCCCGTGTGTACGCTGTCTCCCCCCAGTGCCCCCGTGTGTACGCTGTCTCCCCCCAGTGCCCCCCGTGTGTACGCTGTCTCCCCCCAGTGCCCCCTTAGTGCACCATGCAGTGTGTACGTTGTGCCCCCTTAGTGCACCATGCAGTGTGTACGCTGTGCCCTTTAATATTATTATTATTATATTTCCTGCCTAGATGCTGACCACCCCATGGTACCGCCGGGACTAAGGCGCTTCCTTTGAGTTGCCTCCGCCACCGGGAAGGCAGAAAGAAGCCACTTGGGCCATTAGAGGAGCAGCTGCACCCAGGTAAATCCGTCCCCACACTGTCCCTGTGTGTACCCTGTCCCCCACCCCACTGTCCCTGTGTGTACCAAGTGCCCCCGTGTGTGCGCTGTCCCCCCCAAGTGCGCCCGCCGTGTGTATGCTGTCCCCCCCAGTGCCCCCTCCTCCGTGTATACGCTGTCCCCCCGTCACAGCCCCCAAGTGTACGCTGTCCCCCCGTCACTGCCCCCAAGTGTACGCTGTCCCCCCGTCACTGCCCCCAAGTGTACGCTGTCCCCCCGTCACTGCCCCCAAGTGTACGCTGTCCCCCCCAGTGCCCCCCCAAGTGTACGCTGTCCCCCCCAGTGCCCCCCCCCCCCAAGTTTACGCTGTCCCCCCGTCACTGCCCCCAAGTGTGCGCTGTCTCCCCGTCACTGCCCCCAAGTGTACTCTGTCCCCCCGTCACAGCCCCCAAGTGTACGCTGTCCCCCCGTCACAGCCCCCAAGTGTACGCTGTCCTCCCGTCACTGCCCCCAAGTGTACGCTGTCCCCCCGTCACTGCCCCCAAGTGTACGCTGTCCCCCCGTCACTGCCCCCAAGTGTACGCTGTCCCCCCCAGTGCCCCCCCAAGTGTACGCTGTCCCCCCCAGTGCCCCCCCCCCCAAGTTTACGCTGTCCCCCCGTCACTGCCCCCAAGTGTGCGCTGTCTCCCCGTCACTGCCCCCAAGTGTACTCTGTCCCCCCGTCACAGCCCCCAAGTGTACGCTGTCCCCCCGTCACAGCCCCCAAGTGTACGCTGTCCTCCCGTCACTGCCCCCAAGTGTGCGCTGTCCCCCCGTCACTGCCCCCAAGCGTACGCTGTCCCCCCGTCACTGCCCCCAAGTGTACGCTGTCCCCCCGTCACTGCCCCCAAGTGTATGCTGTACCCCCGTCACTGCCCCCAAGTGTACGCTGTCCCACCGTCACTGCCCCCAAGTGTACGCTGTCCCCCCATCACTGCCCCCGTGTGTACGCTGTCTCCCCTGATTGCCCCCCGTGTGTACGCTGTCTCTCCCCAGTGCGCCCGGGGTGTACGCTGTCTCCCCCCAGTGCCCCCCGTGTGTACGCTGTCTCCCCCGAGTGCCCCCGTGTGTACGCTGTCTCCCCCGAGTGCCCCCCGTGTGTACGCTGTCTCCCCCGAGTGCCCCCCGTGTGTACGCTGTCTCCCCCCAGTGCCCCCCATGTGTATGCTGTCTCCCCCCAGTGTCCCCCGTGTGTACGCTGTCTCCCCCCAGTGCCCCCCGTGTGTACGCTGTCTGCCCCTCGTGTGTACGCTGTCTCCCCCCAGTGCCCCCCGTGTGTACGCTGTCTCCCCCCAGTGCCCCCCGTGTGAACGCTGTCTCCCCCCAGTGCCCCCCGTGTGTACGCTGTCTCCCCCCAGTGCCCCCCGTGTGTACGCTGTCTCCCCCCAGTGCCCCCCGTGTGTACGCTGTCTCCCCCAGTGGCCCCGTGTGTACGCTGTCTCCCCCCAGTGCCCCCCGTGTGTACGCTGTCTCCCCCCCAGTGCCCCCCGTGTGTACACTGTCTCCCCCCAGTGCCCCCCGTGTGTACGCTGTCTCCCCCCAGTGCCCCCCGTGTGTACGCTGTCTCCCCCCAGTGCCCCCCGTGTGTACGCTGTCTCCCCCCAGTGCCCCCGTGTGTACGCTGTCTCCCCCAGTGCCCCCCGTGTGTACGCTGTCTCCCCTCAGTGCCCCCCAGTGCCCCCCGGTCAGATGTCTATTACATCTGACCGTCCGGGTGTGACTCACTCTCCAGCCTTGTCAGCTCCCAGCGCTGGCTCTCTATACATCGGGGCCGCGTTGGTTGTCAGCAGACCTGCTGAGTCCCGTCTAAGACACCTGCTCCCGGTACCGTCTCCCTCACCATCGGAGCAACACCGGTAGTAGCGGGTGTCCGTCTGGATCTAACATCACCACCCCATCTACTCGCAGGAGACATCTGGTAATATAACCTGTTTTTTACAATAAGGAGCATCGCCTCACTGATAGCTATCAGCTGCACACCAGTACAATATATCAAAAGGAACTTTTACTATTGATTCCTCAGGAACTGTCTCAATTGAAGGCACAAATTATCAGTCTGGTTAACCATAAATTAGTTCACGGTCGGAAGGTTCTAACGAATTTATAGTGCTCTATGCATATTTTTAAATCTATTGTCTGTTTATTTATTTTATATATTTTTATAATGTATTAAATGTATTATTAATTGTTCAGTAAAAATTTACAATTGATCAACACAGTGCACTCTCTTCTTTGTTATATATTTCTTGTTCTTGTTGAAAAAGACTCAGTCTTTTCTTTGGGAGCAGCAATTTTTTGAGCTGTGTATCATATAGATTAAAAACATATATATTGCTAATTTTTGCGCCTGATTTGCCTTTCGGGTAATTTTTTCTTTATAACCCTAACCATTCACACACCCCGCAGCCTATAACCCTAACCATACTCCCACCCCACTGCCTATAACCCTAACCATACACACCCCGCAGCCTATGACCCTAACCATACACCCACCCTGCAGCCTATAACCCTAACCATGCACACCCGCAGCCTATGACCCTAACCATACACCCACCCCACTGCCTATAACCCTAACCATACACACCCCGCAGCCTATGACCCTAACCATACACCCACTCCACTGCCTATAACCCTAACCATACACACACACACACCCCGCTGCCTATAACCCTAACCATACACACCCCACAGCCTATGACCCTAACCATACACCCCCCCCCCCCCGGCAGCCTATTATCCTAACCATACGCAGCCTATAACCCCTTCAGTGACCCCATGTGTACGCTGTCCCCCTTCCCTTCAGTGACCCCATGTGTACACTGTCCCCCCCCATCCCTTCAGTGACCTCATGTGTATACTGTCCCCCTCTCACTGGCCCATTGTGTCTCACTGGCCCTTGCGGCTTTCTCCCCCCACACCTCCTGCCCGTACCTCTCACCCGGCCGACCAGTGACCGGCAGCTTTTATCTGCTCTGGGGCTTCTCACCCGCCGAACTCCCCTCCCCATCCTGCATAAACACAAACTTGGTCCCTCGCTACGGCTTCCTCCCTACTACTGCCTGCTCTGTCAGACCTCATCTAAACCCCCCTCCTACTCCCGCACCCTCGGCGATGCACAAGTGCTGATTCCTCTGCCGACGGGCACCTGCTGTGGGCTCTGATCATGACCCAGCTGTTTTCCGCCGACTCCATCATCATCCTGCCTGAGCTTCAAGTGAGGTCTGTTGCTGCTACATTCATTTCTATTAATTAATTGAGATGCCAGCACCTTAAGTTACATTGTTTTACCATTAATTACATGTGATTTATGTATATTTTTGTATATATTATGTGTTTATAAAATATTTTTGATATTTCAATTGAACTGAGACTTGTGTTATTATTGAACAGGGGGACCTATATTACATTTAGTTTTTAACTTTAATCAAAGGTATAATTGCTAATGCTGTGACAGCTTTCCAATTGTTTTCTTTTATTTCTTACAAGCTGGTTTGCTTGTTGTCATATGCGGCTTTCTTTGGCTATTAACTGTTTTATTCAATATAGCACCAGAGGTATGGTGTGATTCACTACCTCCCTTTTTTTAGACTAAAATAGGTCACATTTCTCTTAGCAGAATTTGATCGTAACCAAAAAACAAATTTGATCATTGCACAAAACCAAAATAGGTCCGGGAGGGCTGCTGCGCATGCACAGTCGTGTGTAGCTCGTCCCATGGTCCTTTGCAGGTAGGACCATGGGAGGAGGCACATGTGCAGCAGCCCTCTGCAGGGAGCCTGCCGCCCTGGTCACCCCATTGACACTCCCCTTAAATCTGGCGATCCAGTCTGGAGACCGCACCACTGCCATGCCAGAAGAAGGAGGCCTGGCTCTGTGTTCCTGCTCAGCATCTGCGGACATCGGGGAAGAGGGGAGCGGCTGCCTGGAACTCGCTGCTGGAGGGGAAACCATCAAGTCCGACAGAAGGAGTAGATTGGTCGCCATCCCCGGGAGGAACCCTCAACCTGGTAAAGTTCCTTAACCTGGTAGGGTCAGCGTGTCATGTATAGGTAGGTATCATTGACTCTGGCCCCTGTATCCTAACCCTGTGCACACACACACACATATATGTAGCCTAACCCTATCCATACATACATTCTCACACACCTGCAGCTGACCTGGTAGGGTCAGCGTGTCATGTATATCTAGGGATAGGCATTATTGACTGTGTGTGTGTGTGTGTGTGTGTGTGCAGGGTTACAACACAGTAGCCAAACATACCCACCCATAGTCTATCATATATGCACACACACATGTAGCCTAACCCTGTCCATACACATACCCGAACCCTATCCATACACACTCACACGTAGCCTAACAGTATCCATACACATAGTCTAACACCATCCACACACACACACACATGTAGCCTACCCTATCTACACACACGCCCATCCGCACACTCCATACATACACACACACACCTGCAGCCTAACCCTATCCATACACACACATAGCCTAAACTTATCCATTCATACACCCATAGCCTAACCCTGTACATACACACACACACTCGCAGCCTAACCCTATCCATACATTTGTAATTTGATCTATGCCCCAAGCAAGGGGCGTGGTCTCATTAAAATGGGCATGGCCTCACCAGAGAAGACTACCTTACACTCCAGTTTTTGGCCCTGCATCAACAGATCTTTGCCACCACAGGAAGAACATTTTTTCACCATATGAAGCCCCATACAGTAATGTCCCCTGCACCATATGCCCCACACTGCAATGCCCGTGATACATTATGCCCTACAGTATAGCTTCTACACACTGGGTGTCATGCTCATTACCAGGGGTTTCATGAGATGGGTGTCTTCATTGCCAGGGCTTTCATGCTCTGGGATGGGTGTCATACTCATTGCCAGGGGTTTGTAATGCTTGTAGCCAGTGGTAATGCTCATTGCCAAGGGTGTGTATTTTTAAACATTTTTAAAAATCCAATATTTATTCTTACAGTGAAAATTTCTGAATTAAAAAAAATAAATTGAAAAAAAGCTATGAAATTCCAAAGACAAAAAACCTTACGGTTTCACATGTCCCATTAAGGCTTCTTACACATGATCTGGCATTTCTGAAACCTGTTGTAACTCTTCCACTCAAACGCCAAAAAGCAATGAAATTCCGATCATTAAGGCTGACGCCTTAATGGACGTGTTCCTTGTGCAATACAGATATGGTACACCATCACAGCCTGTGGGTAAGTGCAGATTCAGCACTCTCACAGAGTGAGATTGCTGTCACTCACACAATGGTGGAGCTGCTAATTCACAGATTTGTGTGCTCATTGGAATACACACATGCAGTCTATGCAACTGAAGGTCTGAGCAGTTATGTGGCGCACTCATCCGAATAAGTACCCGCAATCATCTAACACTGTCTATCCCACTGAGTTATTAGAACTATACCACTGGGGTCTAACATCTCACAATCACTACCTACTATCCATTTCATTTAGTATTCACATGCAGATACCACAAACATCTTGCATAATTGCAAAAACTATAATACTCCAACTACTATGTATCTACACTTTCTTCTCCTACAGTATATGCCTCCATGTAGCACTGTCTTCCCCAATCCTTACTGCTGTGTGTTCTCCTATCTATGCTAGTCTGTAATCCCTCATCCACGCCAATGTGTATTCCCCACCTGTGCTGCACTGTCTTTCCACATCAATGCCACTCTGTTTCCTTCTATCTGCGCCACTGGCTTCCCCTCTATTAGTGATACTGTGTCCCCCCTCCATCCAGGCTGCTCTGTCCCCTCATCCATGCCACAGTTTCCTTCCATCTGTACTGCTGTCTCCTCTCTCCATCTGTGCTCCTGTTTTCCCTTCATTATCTTTGCTCTGCCACCCATCCACACTCCTCTGTCTACCCACCATCCCGGCTATGGTCTTTTTTCCTATCTGGGCCACCTTTAATTGTTCCACTGTTTCGCACCTAATCGCATCACTCTGTCTTATCTCCCCCAATCTGTGCCACTGTTTTCCACCCATCTGCTTTGTTATTCCCCCATCAGTGCTGCTTAGCCTTCCCATTATCTACGAATTTCTATTCCTCCCCATCCACATGACACTGTCTCCTCCCCCAATCAACACCACTTTTACCCCATCCGCTCAGCTCTCTTTTGCTCAGACATTCAGTTGCATAGACTGCATGTGTGTATTCCAATGAGCACACAAATCTGTGAATTAGCAGCTCCACCATTGTGTGAGTGACAGCAATCTCACTCTGTGAGAGTGCTGAATCTGCACTTACCCACAGGCTGTGATGGTGTACCATATCTGTATTGCACAAGGAACACGTCCATTAAGGCGTCAGCCTTAATGATCGGAATTTCATTGCTTTTTGGCGTTTGAGTGGAAGAGTTACAACAGGTTTCAGAAATGCCAGATCATGTGTAAGAAGCCTTAATGGGACATGTGAAACCGTAAGGTTTTTTGTCTTTGGAATATATATATATATATATATAGAAGCAGCATTCCTAATGAGAAAACCCCAACAAAATGGCCGCCGGCATTCACTTCTGAGGACACATACACAAGAGCCGTGTGAAAGAACCTCAGACAGTCCGATGGCTTTCCGGCGCATGCGCACACGGCGGATAAGGTCACAGCTCCGTCTGATCAGGAAACTAGCCGGGCATGCGCACTAGCGCTTTACGGACGCCGGAAACGTGGCGGAAGTGCCGCGTTTCCATACATTCTGTTTTAGATGAACATTCCAGCCACTAAAAAATGTTTTAAACATAGCGTTCTGCAAAGATGTCTTTCATTCTATCCCTGAACATGTGTCCAGACCTCTTTCTTAGTAAAGTCACGAATTTAGCCTAAGTAATTGATTAATGAACAGGAAATGATGTCATAGCTCATACTCACAGGCACATAGGTATAAATACAGGTTTGGGCTCATTCATCTCCCACCCCTTGAAGAAGTCACACCAGACGAAACGCGTTGGGCTACCTACCTCCTATCACCTCAAAAAGTTAAGAACTTTTTATCAACACCTCTCTTTATACGTAACCCCTTTTTTTTTTTTTTTTATATATACAAAAAATTTATTTATATATATATATTTTTTTTAAATTATTTTTTCTATCCTCCTTTTTATATATATAAAACTCTTTTATATATATCCCCACCCCATCTCGTACCCAAACACAGTATTTTACACCTATATACCTTTAAAGCCAGTTTTTATTGTGCAATATATGTCCATTGGTGTACAAATGTGTTTTTATCTTTATATTTTATTGTCATCTCATTAAATTTTTTTACCGTTATATTCACAATAATTAGTCGCCGATATCTTTTTCCATTGCTACCTATAAACCTGTGAGTAAACATACCATTACTCTTACTGAAAGACAGGCTGACACCCTCCATATTTTAAGGGAATATTATTGTTTTTAAAAAAAGAAAAAACCCTATCTAGCACAAGTGGCGCCCCCTATCCAGAACTAACATATATATATATATATATATATTTTATACACACACACACACACAGCAAGCGATGCCGGACCAAAGCCAGGAAGATAATGAAGGACCCCAGCCATCCCAACAATGGACTCTTCTTTCTGTTGCGGTCATTAAAACGCTACCGCTCATTGAAGGCAAACACAGAGCGAATGAGAAGGAGCTTCTTCCCACAGGCCATTAGAGCCCTCAACCAGACCTCCTAGTACCGGGACTTTCTATACCAGGGATGGCCAAACCTGTCCTCAAGATCTACCAACGGTGCATGTTTTCCAGGCAACCTGTGGATCTATAGTTTGAAAATGTGTCAGTTAGTAATTACTACAGCTGTGCACCAACTAGGTAACCTGGAAAACATGGACCGTTGGTAGATCTCGAGGACCGGTTTGGCCACCCCTGTTCTAGACCTACCCGACACACTCTCTCTACACTCTTCCTCAGCCGATCTACTTATCCTAATGTAGGACAGTTGTATAATAAGCATTTCACTACATACTGTACTATGTATGATTTTGTATGTGACAAATAAAATTTTATTTGATATGCAAAAAAATTACTGGAGTTGTGCTGCCGATCAGCGAAATGGGGAATAAAAAGTGGCACACCATTGGCTATTTACCAGTGTATGAGTATGCCAACCTGACGCTTATTTTTGTTAAAGTAATAGCAGGCATAAGAAAAGTATTTACATTTTTTTTCAATAGTTTGAAACATTAAGCGTAAAGAATACTCAACTGCTTAATACTTCAGTTAAAGCAGTATTATACGTATATATTAACCTTCCAGTAGTGGGTTTACACACACTGTACACACCTAGGAAATCACATTAGGCAGAAAAA
This sequence comes from Crinia signifera, assembly GCF_055691185.1. Lineage (NCBI taxonomy): Eukaryota > Metazoa > Chordata > Amphibia > Anura > Myobatrachidae > Crinia > Crinia signifera. The sequence continues at coordinate 33,913,689 of NC_139221.1, forward strand.
TAACATTTATAAATGGCAACCTTCTCCTTTGTCCAAAGCACGGGAACTCTGAGCACTGAGAAAGTGTTGTGTGTCCCCCCCCCCCCCCCCTGCCAAGGTATTTATTATATACAGATTGATGATCAAGAGAAAACTAAGACTGAACACTTTCTACTGCATAGATAAGGGAGAGACGGCTACTGTACTGCAACAGGAAGCTACACACAGTGGCCGGCTGCTCAGTGGGAGAGGGTCACTTCCGCTGCTGGGAATAAGAAAGCCAGAAGAACACACTGTATCAGGAACCACAAGCCACTGCTGAAAGCAGAAGGAAGCTGCCTACAGTGCAGGCTCTAGTACACAATGCAGTGGCAGCATATGTTGCCTAAAGTGTTACAGTCTCTATAGGAGTGCAGAATATAGAAATAGTCCCACCATGACCTGCAGGCTCAGGCATTAATGTTACATTACAGAGGTCTGCTATCATGCTCTCATAGAACGAATGATGATCATCGTGGGAAGAGCACTCCAGGTTTGTGATGATACACCGATTTGTATCATTACACTTATGGGCCATGCGCGTGGGGCGATGACAGACCCATTTCTAAGCGATCTGTCTAGAATGCTTAGAAATGAAGCATGCTTCGCTCCGTGTGTATGGCGACAGCGATGCAGAGTCCCACGAATCACTGTCGCCTGAATGGATTTATACTGCATGCAATATAAATATAGTCATTGTCAGTGTTCTCTCAATTGGGACCACTGGCAGTGACATACCATGAGATATCTGACAGGTGGGGACTGGGCTATTCACAATAATCATGTAAAGACGACCTATCCCTGGGACCTCCAGCATCACTATATTGATTTACTACATAGCGACTTGTGCACTAATCAGCAATAGTAACAGATGACAGGGATCCTCTAATCCTGTTCACCACCAACACCCCCCCCCCCCCTTTGTCCCTTACAGTTTTTTTCCTGTGGTTGTGGTTATCCATTGTAATTTTATTATATTATTCTACATATAGCTGAGTAGACACTACGCAATATTTGCAAACGTTACGCACGATAACAATAACAATCGCATCCCGCCAGGGGCCGGCAGTTGGGAGTCACTCGTGAATAGACGCTGTCATGCCCTCACAGCAGCAAACCCGGGGGCTAGGCCTCACGGGAGCATTGAGTAAAGGCCACACACCCCACATTTTCAGGAACGCACAAGCGACCCTCCTCCTCCCACCTCAAACCACTGAGAATATACTGTAGCTTTTCTATTCATGCCAAAAAAAGTTTATGTTATTTATATTCAAAATTAAAACCTAGGCCCAAATCTCTTCTTCATATAAAAAAAATATATATAACTATTGTAATAAAATAAGCTTTTTATATGGTTTTCAATAAAGTCTATAAAACATCTCACCTCGCTAATACAATAAATTGGACAGGGACACTCAAGAAACATTATTAAGAATAAAAAGACTTAAAAAAAAAAAAAAAAACACAGCTAAGGGAAATGAATTGTTCCAACGGAAACCCCCATCTATTGTGTATAATAAAATCCAAATCATCGTATTAACTTTTACAGAAACCGCAGCTCGTTGGTATTGAAGGACAACAAAAGTGGAATGGAAACCCTGAGTGTTTTTATGGAGGGATTTTGGCATTGATCATTTTTAATATTTCTTAATATTAGAGTGTTCCTGTACGTAAATAGAAGTGAGGTCCCCCAGAACATTTCAATGTATGCATTATAAAAAGGTCTAATAAAACGTTATACAGCCACGCTTTAAAAAAGCAAAAAAACTTAACAGACCCCATTTTATTCCTGAATCCCAGCACAAGTGATAAAAAAGAATATTACATTTTACACTTACCCTTCGCCAAGCTTTTCTAAAACATCAAAGACTTCTTCTGGCTGTTTCGTCAAGCTGTCTTCACTCAGCTTTTTAAGTTTGCTGATGAAAAAAAGAAAAGAAAAAAAACAGACATGAGATCAACACATCGCATGACCCATGAAACCACGGGATAAATGCATATAGGAAAGAAGCAGGAGAGAGGATGCTCACAGCCCTGAGGATTTAATGCATTGGTATCTGCTACACTCCTAAGGCAGGCAAGCCAATTTTACAGAGGAGACTATCTCATACCACTTTCACATCGCCGACACGTTTTAAAAACCGGTATTTAAAACGGTAATTAAAACGGGTCAGAGCCTTAACATTGCCACAGATTACCGTTTTAAATACCGGTTTATACCCCTTTCACATCGCACTTTTAAAACGGTAAATTGCCATTTTTTTTTTCCTTTTTAAAACGTTTAAGCCTGCACTGTGAATGCATAGCATTGTACACATTTACATTGCACAAAAAACGGCAAGGAACCGTGTAGGACTCTGCTTTTTACACGGTTCGAAATGCCAGTTAACTTTAAACGGTAAATCGGCTGTGGTGCATTCACAGTGCAGGCTTAAACGTTTTAAAAAGGGAAAAAAACGGCAATTTACCGTTTTAAAAGTGCGATGTGAAAGGGGTATCAAGAAATTGAATTGCTCCACAACGGCACAAATTGGACGATCCGGAAAAACACAAAAAGACAGTATCTCAAGCGCTGTCTTGAACCTCTCATAGGGAAATCCTGAAATGTTGGTCCTACTGTAACAGTGCGTGCAGCCCAGCATCATTGTACATTGAACTGGATTTCCCAGTATGCGGGTGAATGGATAAAAAGGTCATATCCTTCAGTTTGGAAGCTGCGCATACAGGAAAAAGAGTGTACTAGTTCATATTTGATCATTGTCGTATTACTTCCTCTGTACAGTTTTTGCTTGGAAATGGGTCACAACTAATAGCCGATGTGTTCCTCTACATAGGTTTTAACGAGACAAAGGACAAGCAACAGGCACTCATGAATACATAAGTGTTCCTGGTAAAAATGAATATAAGGGCAGCAGCAACAGGTGCCCAATCTCTGCAATTTAAGGAGAAGCTAGTGGGTTTCCCAAAATTAAACTGAAGGAAATGAAATGAACCCTTTGGGCAGTATTCAATGACTAAATTTGGCTTGTGCAGCGAATCCTCTTTAGGATTCGCTGCACTGTCGCCGTGTTCCGGAGGGCTGGAGCCTTCGCTGCCAGCCCTCCCTGTCCCAGTATTCAATGCCGCAGGGGCTCGCTGCCCCTGACGCCGAATCTTAACCCCTGCGAGCCAGGGGCAGGCAGGGAGATGGAAGTCTCCCTGCCTGCCCCAGAATGTATGTGTGGGGGGGGCTCCCCGGGACCCAGGCAGCACAAGCTGCCCCCCGGGAGAGCCAGCAGGGGACCGGGTAGGGAGCCGCTAGCACTGCTCCAGATTGTGCATATGTAATGATTGGGAGCAGTGAATATATGAATATGTAATGAGCGGCTCACGGCCCCTGATGGCTGTTCTATATTTAATTTTTTTATTTTTTTTTGTTTAAATAAATAGAATTTGTGGGGGCCGGCACTCATTTTCCAATAAAAGTATAAATAAATAAAAATACAGCCAAGTCAATTAATTGAAGTTTAGTTAAATATTGCACCACAAAAAAAAAAAAAAATTTAAATAATGTTGCTGTGAGTGGCGCTGGCATTTTTAAAGGATATTTTGAGGATCTCACAGCAACGTTGGCACTCAAAAAAGGGTTAACAACTGGCACTAAGAATATAGTGCCAGTAGTTAATATATGTGGTCAAAAAACAGCTTACCCAAACTTAAAATCTGGGCTGCAACTGGCAAATAAAGAGATGACCCATTAAAAATATGCTAATAATCAAAATTATTATTATGGGCATCTTATTACAAATCACTATTTGCATGTATAAAGTAATAAATTGTTTTCATAATTGTTAAGAATGAAATGATTAAATATACAAGTAACTTAAAATTATAAAAACAAAAATAAAAAACACACTATCACAAACTAAAAAAAATCAGGCCTAAAAGAGAAATGAAAACCTCAATCAGAGCTGCATTGTTTTTTGCACCTGGTCCCTTGCTCAGACACTGGCTGAGGAATGCTTGGCTCCGATTTATGGAGATAAGGGACTACATTTACATAGCGGAAGCGTCACAACAATGATTTAAACTTCACAGCGTCGAATAGGTGCTCCAGCAATGATACAAGCTTATAAGTAGGTATTGATCTATACCCAGATAAATTATATACCCAAGTGTTAGAGGATACATCTAGGTTTCAATGGAGAACTATTAATCAAGACCTATATAGCACCTGCGCATTATATAGTGCCTTTATATTACATATTTCTGTACATTGATCATTCCCTCCCCAGTTGAGCTGACATTTGATATTCCCTACAACATTATCATGCACCATAATATTAATATTAGTAGAAGCAAAGTGAGTCTATATTCAAAGCAGAGGAATTCAAATGTTCCTCCCAGCGGCCACCACTAGAAGCCACCAAAACAGACTTTTTTGCTTTGCGGAGACTACTTTAGATGGGATTAGTAGCTAAACCCTGTCTATTTGGGTATTTAAAAAGTGATAGGCACCTGACCTGATAAATGGATCATATAACATTTCAATAACATCTGTCATCGCTGCGGGGAAAACCCCTCAGTGCATGCACACTGAGCGGCTTTCCCCCTGCCCGGCGCAGTCAGCGGAGGAGGATGGCTTGCATACGGCAGAGCTATGCAAAGCCATCCTCAAAGCCGCTCATCTGCTGGTAATATCAGCAGATGAGCGCTTTTCCCAGCGATGATGCAGGAGCGTGCAGCAGCGCTCATCGCTGGGGCATACACACTGGGCGGCTTTGAGCTGAAAGCCGCTCAAATTTGCTGTTTTGAGCGGCTTTCAGCTTAAAGTCGCCCAGTGTGTATAGGTCTTTACTCTCCCCCAAATAGAACTCTCACTGCAAATGTTACATCGACCCAACCTGCAGTGCACATGGTTTTGTCCATTAAAGAAGGAGTTTGCTTTTGCAAACCAACCAGAATCGCCGCCCCTTGGCAGCTTGATACAACAGATTTTTATATCCAGTGAATATAACATATCTACAACAGAATGCTCCAGGTTAGTAAATATTGCATTACATTGTGTAAAAGCTAAAAGGCTGATGAAAAGGGATATACACTATTAGAAGATATGCTTTATATTTCGGGTTTCTGGTTGTACCCAGCTGCTGTGTGCAGTAGCTCTACGTAGAAGTCAAAATAATCCACCCCAATAAATCCTCTAAAACTGCACCTGTCTCACAGCTACCAACAGGAACTCTGGGCTCAATCCTCCCTATTGTTCTTTTGGTATTTGGTAAACTGAGCTGAGGGTAAGACTGCAAGTGGGAATTACACAGAGCGTTCAGCAACGGGATATACTGCATTTCATACAGCAATTTCATTGTAACATTTTAAGCACTTCCACAAAAAAAAAAATCTATGCACTAAAATTCTTCCTATGAAATTGTTGTCTTAACCTCTAACTTGTATTCATAACATCTGCAATGCCGAAAGCATAGAATGGGACAATGAAAAACAAAATATATGTAATGCAGGAACGGGAGGCACAGGAGCGAAAATACAGTGCACACAAAGCTAGCAAGTGGCTTCCAACTACACTATATCGGTGTTGGTACTTTATCAATATTTAATTGAACTGGTCTTCGGAGTCATTATCTATTCCGTAAATGGGAAATGCCCACATTAATTAGTCATACTTATAAATAATGCACAGTTTATTATACAGACATTTATTAGGTAAGCAAAAGAGCTACTGATGCAAAATTGACAAGGAGATTGTGCTATTGCACCTTACCATAAGTGCAGCCCCAAACTATGAGCTTCAGAGAGAACTAACCTCTCACAAGCATTTGGCTGTCCGTAGCCTGCAACTGCCTGGACAGCACGAGCCCTCATTAGCAGGACTGCAGGATATTAATGCAATGATGGCTCAGATAACTGTATCTGCCTTTTTATACAGGGTGTGGAGCATTAGGTCAAAAAGGTTCTAAGGGGGGTATTTAATCTTGGCTGCAATTTCAGACAGGGGAATTAGCTGTCGATGCTTATTTAATGCTGCAGTTTCCGACAGCATTGAAGGGGGATTCCGACATCACAGATCTGACTTTAAAACAAGTCGGATCTGTTTTGTCGGAAATGGCCGCAGATTGTCGAACTCTCAGACGTTTGATTTTTTTTTTTTTTACAAACGGAGGCCATTTTTACCGAGACACCCACTGTCCGACACTCCATTGAATTATGACTGTTGAGTTCCTGTTGAGAGGGACGAAAATGGCGGGATGTTCCGACAGTCGTAATCCCAGATTGAATACCGCCCAAGTCAGCAGTTGATAGGTCGACCACTACTGTTCGACAGGCAGGTCAACATATCGGAATTATTTTTTTTTTTTTTAAAGTCGACATGCATTATGTCGACATGGTCAAAATGTCAACAAGCAAGAGTTCTTCTGGGTTTTGCACTAGGATTACGCCCATTAAACGTGGTCATACTCTGCTATTCCCATTACATATTCCATTACATATTCTGTAATAATGACAATTACACCTTATGGCACACACTGTAAAGCTTTTAACAAATTAAACCACACACCATAATACCCATTACACATGATGGCACACACCGAAAGTTCTCAGCGCCATGTCAATACGGTGGGGACAGTGTAAGGGCGCACAGTGGCACACACAAAAGGGCAGGGTGCATTTTGAGGTATTAAAAACGGGTCGGGTGCGGCACCCTGCAAAAAGAAGCTCATGCCCCTTTCCCACTGCAGGCTTTACACGGTAAAATGCCGTTTTTTTAGCCTTTTTAAACGGCTAGAGCTGCAGTGGGAAAGCTCCAGGTTGCTTTACCCGGGTAACAAATACCGGTATTTGTTAACCGGGTAAAAAGCAGTGTTTTACCCGTGTAAGAGCCGTTTTTTTGGCAATGGGAAAGGGTTTTAAACGGTATTTAGAAATAATAATAAAGGTTAAGAACATGATTGGTGCATGTGATGTTTTTAATGACAGGCAAGGTTTACTAGAGAGTTTAAACGTTTTGCTTTGTGGTTTACACGGGTAAGTGTGAATGGGACATTTACTGCTTTTAAACGGTAATTTACTGTTTAAAAGCTGCAGTGGGAAAGGGTCTTTGTGGCTCTTACCAGGGTAAAGACCTATTTAAAAAAAAACGGGTCTTTACCCGGGTAGGCAGTGGGAAAGCAGCATTAGAGGGAACACTATATTATACCCCTTTCACACTGCACTTTTAAAACGGTATATTGCCGGGTTTTTTTTTTTTTTTCATTTTAAAACGTTTAAGGCTGCAATGTGAAGGTGCCAGAGTTGATTTACCGGTTAAAGTTAACCGGTATTTCAACACGTTTAAAAAGCAGAGTCCTACACGTTTCAAAGCCGTTTTTTAGGCAGTGTAAATGGCTCTATTTCTATGGCTTGAAACGTGTCCCTTGGGGGTTAAACGGGTTGAATGTGTGAATGGTATTAAATGCTTTTTAAAACGGTGTTCACCTGCAATGTGAAAGGTCTTAAGGTTCAGACCCATTTTAAAGTCCCATTTAAGAATACCGTGTCATTACCCATTTCTGCAATGTGAAAGCAGTATTATACTGCTTTCACATTGCAGAAACGGGTATTGACCCTGTATTCTTAAATGGGACTTTAAAATGGGTCTGAGCCTTGAGACCTTTCACATTGCAGGGGAAAACTGTTTTAAAAATCATTTACTACCATTCAAAATTCAACCCGTTTAACCCCCAAGGGACACGTTTCAAGCCATAGAAATAGAGCCATTCACACTGCCTACAAAACGGCTTTAAAACGTGTAGGACTCTGCTTTTTAACCGTGTTGAAATACCGGTTATCTTTAACCGGTAAATCAACTTTGGCACTTTCACATTGCAGCCTTAAACTTTTAAAATGGGAAAAAAACGGCAATATACCGTTTTAAAAGTGCAATGTGAAAGGGGTATTAGTAAGTCCACATTCAATCACTAAATGGGAAATCCTTCTTACAGTTAGCAATTGGAAGCCACACAACACAAGAAACAAAGACAAAAAATTGGATTAAAACAAAAAAGGCACAATGGAGAGTTCTGGATGTACAGTCAAAAAGGAAGAAAAATTAAGGTAACCAGGGCCAGAATCAAGGCACCAAGGAAACACCAAAAGAAAAAGGAAGAACAAAAAAAAAAAAAAAAACACACCACAAAAAGCAAAACTAAGGGAGAAAAGAGGAGAAATAGAGAAAACAAATGATACGTTATACAATAAATGCATAGCAATATGAAAATTAACAATAAAAATACTTCAAAAAAACTTTTCCTATTGCTAGTAAATTATTATTGTTTTATTATCCAGTATAGACTCATAATATACTGTATATGCAGGTTTAATCTAGTTTGCCCCTTATAGAGGATTCAGACAGGTTCAGTATGATTTTCAGGCGGGGGGGGGGGGGAGCATAACGAGGCACCTTGCAGGCTCGCTCAGTTCGCTACAAGCTTTTATTCCACATCTATAGTGCAACATGGTTTTGCCCATTTCAGAAAGATTTTGCTTATGCAATCAACTCTGAATCAGCCCATTGTTCTGACCATCTTGTAGATGCTATACATGGAACTTGGTGTTATAATCAGACTGTACAGACAACTGCACATCTTACATTGTTTGTATGCTGGATAGGATAAATGCAAGAAAACATGTATGGTGCATTTAATAAGCAACGACATGTCAGTATATGCACTAAGGGGGTTATTCAGAGCAGAACTGCGCACGCAAACAATGACAAAAAGCAGCAATTAATTAACCGGGCATTTTCTGGAAAAAACACAGGAGTGCCCAGGCATTTTCAGGCAAGGCCTGTGACCTCAGTTCCGGCCTTGATCAGCCTGATTCTGTTGCACAGCTGTGGAAGGGGCAGCGCTAAGTACACTTGCACAGACTGGAAAAACCATGCAATGATGAGTGAGTTGCGAAGGGATTTACAGCTGGACAGTAATCAGCAATTTTCTCATGTCATTCACAGACCTCTGCTAATTCTCACAGCAGCAACCAGGTGAGAATCAGGCCCTAAACGTGTGTGACCAAATCAAAGATTTAACTTGTTGCCTGCATCCAATAAACTGCTAACCTGCCCAATCATTTCCCACTAGGCCAGGCATGTCCAGCTGTTGTGAAACTACACATCCCAGCATGCCTTGCCACAGTTTTAGTGTTAGTGAATTCTAAAACTATGGCAAGGCATGCTGGGATGCGTAGTTGGAGGGCCACAGTTTGGACATGCCAGCACTAGGCTAAGTCACCAAACTAATGTAAAAGTATCACAGGCTGTCTCCCATATCCGAAATATGCTTGGGACCAGAAATATTTTTTATTTTAGATTTGTTCTTACTTTGGAACATTGCATACCATAATGATATATCTTGTGTATGGAACCAAGTCTAAACACTGAATGCATTTATGTTTAATATACACATAGGGTACAATTCTATTGTTTTGTGGGCGCCCATTGGAGCAACTGAGTTGTGTCGCTAACCACCCCCTCCTTGTGTGAGCGAGTGCTTGCTCATTAGTATCAGATTTATCGGTACCGCTTAGATCAGAAGTTTGGATGCCCAAAGTGCCGACTTATCGCACATTTCACCTCGCACCCAGGAGACTTTGGGCATTCTGGCATGACTGGAGCAACAACTGAATTGCTCTGTCGGGTGCTATCTTGTGGCAGCCACAGAGAACAATTGAATTCTCCCCATCGCCTAAAGGTCATTTATACAATATTAGCTTAAAATAACAGAACATCAAAATAGTAATGTATGCAGCTGTGCATCTCCAAATGGAGCAACACTTAAGATGTTTCGTCGGGTACCATGCAGCGGCCACCAACACACACACAATGCTTGAACAGCCCCATAGAGGTGAGGAGCAGTGTTCACTCTGTATTTGATAGGATTTGTAATAATTTTGTGAAATGAAAAAGTATTTAAACACTGGGCCTTTAAAAAAGCAAGAGTGAAAATTTGAGTTGGCTTGGGAGCGGGACTTGGGTGTGAGCCTGGAGGACGAGGACTGGTCAGATTTGAGGCAGCATGTGAGTAAGACCTCAATTAATACAAACATCAGAGAGACCTCCTTCAAAGTTTACTCCCGTTGGTATATGACTCCGGACAGGATATCTAGGGTTTTCCCAGGCTCCTCTGATATCTGCTGGAGACAATGCGGCCACAATGGCACCTTTTACCATATCTGGTGGGAGTGTCCGGTAATTTCTAAATTTTGGGATGAGGTCATACAGGTGGCCTCGAATATAACTGGCCAATCTATTCCTAAAACCCCTTTAAATGCCCTTCTGTGTAAACCCTTTGACTCTCTATGTAAAGCCCAGAACTCACTTTGCTTCCAATTATTTAATGCAGCGAAACTTCTTATAGCGACATGTTGGAAGCAACTAGAGGCCCCATCTTTAAATGCATTGAACAATAAGATGTGGTATCTAGCATCTATGGAGTATATTACAGCCCTTCTAAATAACAAGGTTAAAACATTTCACCTCGTATGGGATTCCTGGTACAATTTGCATCAAAGGCAAATACCGGGTAGGGAATGAGCTGGCCTCACCCCGAACCCGTTTAAATGTGTACAGTGTCTGCCTCTCCCTTTTCCCTTTATTTTTTAGTTATTTATTTTCCTCTTTCTATCTTTCTTTTTCTTACACACATCTATTTCTCTTTCTCTCTTTATTATTTCTACTAAAAAAAAATTGAAAACTAATGGCCACATTTGACAGGTTGTTATATGCAGACCAGTTATTAGCTTATATGTTTAGCTTCTTTATTAACAGTATTGTTTTGACATGGATGTTGTAATTTTTGGCTATTCTAATAAAAATATATGTTAAAAAAAAAAAAGCAATAGTGTCACTATATCAGTCGTGCCCCCAAAAAAACATAGAATTTCGGATATGGGAGATGCAACCTGTATCACAATTCATTCAAAATGACAATAGAACTCTGTGTTGATAAATTGATTATACAGACAATAAGAGTACACCTCATCCATGTCCTTTCTAAGGGATTAGATCTGAAAGCAGACTTAAGGCCCCCATGCATAGAGGCGATTTGGTCCGATTTCAGCCGATTGCGACCAATAAGCCTGTTAAATCGGACCAAACTGCCTCTTCCTGACATGCCGTCGGGTCCGATGCGCGGTCCCAGCAGGCCGTCCGACCACCAGTTCCTCCAGGCGATGAGGCAGGCAGGAAGCATGGATGCATGCGATCTATCAATCACAATGGATCGCATGAGTACCTGCCACCGGGAAGGTCCCGGCGGCTCGCACTCTGTCGGGTGTCCGTACACTGCTGCGAGACGTCGCAGGCAGTGTATGGGCACCTTAAAAAGGTACCACACATTAAGATTTTTATTTTATGGCCGTTTCTGAATGATCGGAACGACCAATCATTTAAAAACTTACCGTGTGCGGGGGTATGGTCATGATCCAATGCGGGTGCTTCAGGTCGTTCTTCGAGCCTGCTGATCCCTTCTGTAGACGGAAAGATGAACGACCCGTCGTGCATGATTGCTCACATCGTTCCACGTGTATGCATGATGAAAGATGTGGCAATGATGTGGTACATGGTTTGCCGGGTTACATGGGTCATTCAAGGAACCCATCAAACCCTTTCTGATCCTTTATTACATTTTTCTGTGTGTAGGCATGATCAGGGGTATTCTGTACTTCAATGGGAAATTGGATTGCACACAATATCTATCCTTGTGTGGGCACCTTAATGAGACCCGGGACCCGTTCACTGCAATGGAAAAGCCAGCGCTGGGAGATGCTCTCATCTCCCAGCAGCGGTTCAGGCCCCGCCCCCAGTGACTTTGACCGTTCAGCATTATGCCGGGTCGGGATGCCGATCTAAAAGTGGTCACAAGTTGGGTCGCACCCAGCTTGGAGCAGAGTCTAAAATCACGGGTGCAACCCAGCTTGCTGGTAATAAAGTGGTATTATTTGACACTGTACGATAACAGGAGATACAATAATTGGTCGGTCTGTCTGTCTGTCTGTCTGATAAGAAGTTTGATCTGACAATGGGTCTTATTCATGGATTTACATACATCCGTCCGGCTTATTATATATGAGGACTCCCCCTGTGTGTTATATTTACAGGGTATGGATCTATAATACCGCTTTTCCATTGCAATCCCAGGTCGGACCCAGGACTGGCACTTTCACATTAAACCCAGCCGCCCATTCTAAACAGTACAACATGGGTCGAATTGCCAGGTTGGACGACCTGGATTATCAGGTTTGGTGATTTCGCACTGCAACTCGACCCGTATAGAGCAGGCTGCAACCTGGCAATGATCTAGGTTTTAACTACTGTGTAAAAAGGGGTATAAGAAAGGGACTGGTATTCATAATGGTTCCATCAATTAATTCAATATTAAGTGACCTCTAGGATGGACCGGTGTGATTTAAGGTCATACACGAGTAATTGGATCGTACCATCATTCTATACCGGCAGGAATACAAGATACCGCAATCTAGAGTTCACTATTACATCAGAAAGACCGACCAATTTCCCTTCAACTCCCCGGCAGTCCGTGGTTTTTGGACACACAATGTACTCACAATCTGTCATACAATCCATCTGCTGCATGATTGAAGCTTCACTATACCGGCTGGCCTACTAGGATCACAAGGATAGAAGTACCAAAAATACTCTTTTTTTATTATTATTATTTTAATTTACAGGTTACCAGCAACTACCAATCTGCTGACATCTGCTGTGTTAGGCCATTATTAAATAGCCCGAATGCAGCAATCCTCTGAAAACTGTTTTCAGAGTAGTAACAGAACTGTGCAAAAGGACGTCCACCGCTCTCTTCAGCCGCTCACCCGTCTGCCGCTTGGAAACTTCTGCGACTCCCGGCATCTTCACTGCCACGGGCTGCCCGGAAGCTGCACCTCTCTTCTCTGCTAGTCAGGGAGGGACTGTCACATGACTCTGGTTGTATGATCCATCTAAAGACAAATTGCATGTGCTTAAAAGCACATGCAGTCTGCTCCCAATCCCAACTGATCTGACGTGCAGCATGTCAGATCAGAAGAGCAATCCTCCAATCTCCCGGGCCCGGGAGATTGTGCGATTGTATGATTGTGTACACACGTTGTGCACACAATCCATTGAGATTGTATGATTGGGTGCAATGTCTTTCTGATGTATGGCCACCTTTAGATACCCCGTTCAGGCGCCAATTTATACACCCCTTCTTCCATAACACCTCAAAGAATCACAGACAATATATATTTGCAGTTATTTACTTCTCAAGTGCTTATTGAGATTCATATTGTAAAGGTGCCCATACACGCACCGATCCCAGCGTGCGTTCTGGGCTAAAATAGCATTGCATCGGATCGCATTGCATGCCTTGTACATGCAATGCGATGAAAAGCAAGTACAAAAAGTATGTGCAACACATACTTTTTGTACTGTGCGATGAGATGCCGCGGGAGCGTACACCTCAAAGCACAGATCGCACGGCCGGGATCTGTGAGTGTATGGTCACCTTAAGATGTAGAATATGTAATTATTATTAGTACTTGCTCTCACTGAAGCTTACACATTAAATCCAGCTTTCCCTACACGACACCAACACCTTACTGGTATGGGTCTCTAGACTGTGCAAGGAAACATGAGCACCTGAAGTCCACCAAAGTTAAGGAAATATAAAAACGCTACACACTACAGGATTTTACTTGGAATCGTACCCATGACCCTATATGTGTGCGGCAGTAGTGCAAACATGTAAACCATTCACTTCCTTTATTTGTTGAGGCAAGTATGGTTCCATACCGGGCGGGACGCAAGGTAAGTATGGTAGCATAGAGGGGGCAGGTGTAACAGGACACAAGGTAAGTATGGGGGCATAGAGGGCACGTGTGACGGGAACGCAGGGTAAGTATGTTAGCATAAAAGGCACGGTGTGAGGGGACGAAGGCTAAGTACAGTATGGTGGCATACAGGCCATGTAGAATGGCATGCAGGGTAAGTATGGTGACATACAGGGCAGATGTGATGGGACACAGGGTAAGTATGGTGGTAAACATGGCAAGGTGTGACAGGACACAGGGTAATCTGATCTGTTGTAGTTTTTGAGTCTATACTCTGTGGCGCTGAATTTAAGTGTCTGCAGCACTAGTCACTTGTAGTTACTTCCCTAGTAACTGGACAATATGTAGTAATAGAAATAGTAAGTGACTTTGTGCACTGGCACCTTCCCTGTGAATGGGTGACCGTATTGAAAAAGTGAATGATTCATAGGTAATAAATATTACAGTACTTCCCTTATTATATCTATCTTCACCTCACAATGAGACTCTCCAACAATATATAAGAGATGGGGACATGAGGAAGATGGAGAAACAAATAGTGTAATATTGCCAGGGATAACAATTTATTAATACAATAAAATATTTTCACACACAATCATAAAATTGGGCCGGTTTTGGTCTCCTTAATTATATGGGTGGGGGTTTACCAGATTATGGTGATTTAGTGTTCCCGCTAGGCTGTTTTAGCGGGGCGCTGCGCCCTGCCCGATTTCTAAAGGGCAAAATGCACCCTGCCCCTCCAGCAGCGCCCCGCTAAAAGAGCCTGCTGCCTGACTAATGTTGTGCCCGGGGAAGCTCCAGGCACCGCAAACTCGGCGGCGCTAGGCTTCCCCGGCAGCTCACGGACTTCGGCGGGGCCAGGTCCGCCCCCTTGTACGATGGAGGAAGCCCGGGCAGGCACGCTTTGGTGACGCGGCGGCCCGGGTACGCCTCCTTTGATGACGCGGCGGCCCGGGCACGCCTCCTTTGGTGACTCGGCGACACGGGCACGCCTCCTTTGGTGACGCGGCGGCCCGAGCACGCCTCCTGTGGTGACGCGGCGGCCCGAGCACGCCTACAACAATGACGTCGGCGGGCCCGGTCCGCCCCCATCCCATACAGCGGCACCCTGCCCCAAAAAATTCCTAGGGGGAACACTAGTGATTTGAACGCCTGTAGGAAAGTTCTTTCAATCCTGTCTCACAAATCTCCAGCTCTGGATTCCTCCTTCCCATACACAACACTCCAGCCTCCTGCAACGCGTATCGGGAGCGTATCGGAAGCTACTTGTCCCTTCGTCCTGACAAAGGGACAAGTAGCTCCCGATACGCGTTGCAGGAGGCTGGAGTGTTGTGTATGGGAAGGAGGAATCCAGAGCTTGAGATTTGTGAGACACCTGGGACCCAGGTTTATCCGGAGAACCAAGGGCCCTCTAAGGATTGATAGAACTTTCCTACAGGCGTTCAAATCACCATAATCTGGTAAACCCCCACCCATATAATTAAGGAGACCAAAACCGGTCCAATTTTATGATTGTGCGTGAAAATATTTTATTGTATTTGGAGTGTTTTTGTATTAATAAATTGTTATCCCTGGCAATATTACACTATTTGTTTCTCCATCTTCCTCATGTCCCCATCTCTTATATATTGTTGGAGAGCCTCATTGTGAGGTGAAGATAGACATAATAAGGGAAGTACTGTAATATTTATTACCTACGAATCATTCACTTTTTCAATACGGTCACCCATTCACAGGGAAGGTGCCAGTGCACAAAGTCACTTACTATTTCTATTAGGACACAGGGTAAGTATGGTGGCATAAATGGCAAGGTGTGACAGGACACAGGGTAAGTATGGTGGCATACATGGCAAGGTGTGACAGGATGCATGGTGATTATGATGGCATACATGGCAAGGTGTGACAGGACACAGGGTAAGTATGGTGGCATACATGGCAAGGTGTGACAGGATGCATGGTGATTATGATGGCATACATGGCAAGGTGTGACAGGACACAGGGTAATTATGGTGGTATACAATGCAAGGTGTGACAGGAAGCAGGGTAAGTGGTGGTACACAAGACAAGGTGTCACAAGATACAGGGTAAGCATGGTGGCATACATGGCACAGTGTGACACGACACAGGGTAAGTATGGTGGCATACATGGCAAGGTGTGACAGGACGCAGGGCAAGTATGGTGGCATACATGGCAAGATGTGAAAGGACACAAGGTAAGTATGGTGGTAAACAGGACAAGGTGTGACAGGATGCAGGCTAAGCATGGTTTATACCTGGCACAGTGTGAAAGGACACAGGCATACATAGAACGGTATGACAGGAAGAAAGGTAAGCATGGTGGCATAAATTGGAAGGTATAACAGGACACAAGGTAAGCATGGTGGCATGCATGGAAAGGTGTGACAGGACACAGGGCAAGCATGGTGGCAAACATGGCACGGTGTGGCAGGACGCAGGGTAAGCTTGGTGGCATACATGGCACGGTGTGGCAGGACGCAGGGTAAGCTTGGTGGCATACATGGCAAGATATGACAGGACACAGGGTAAGCATGGTGGCATTCATGGAAAAGTGTAACAGGGAAACAAGGACACAGGGCAAGCATGGTGGCATACAGGCATACATGGCACGGTGTGACAGGACGCAGGGTAAGCATGGTGGCATACATGGCACGGTGTGACAGGACGCAGGGTAAGCATGGTGGCATACATGGACCGGTATGACAGGAAGCAGGGTAATCATGGTGGCATACATGGACCGGTATGACAGGAAGAAGGGTAATCATGGTGGCATACATGGACCGGTATGACAGGAAGCAGGGTAATCATGGTGGCATACAGGGCAGGTATGATGGAACGAAGGGCAAGCATGGTGGCATACAGGGCAGGTGTGACGGAATGAAGGGCAAGCATGGTGGCATACAGGGCAGGTGTGACAGGACCCAGGGTAAGCATGGTGGCATAGGGGGCAGGTGTGACGAACGCAGGGTAAGCATGGTGGCATAAAGGGCAAGGTGTGACGGAACGCAGGGTAAGTATGGTGGCATACGGGGCAGGTGTGACGGAACACTGGGTAAGTATGGTGGCATAAAGGGCAAGGTGTGATAGGATAGCTAAGTATGGGGGCATACAGGGCAAGGTATGAAGGGATGCAGGGTAAGAATGGTGGCATAAAGGACAAGGTGTGATGGGATAGGTAAGTATGGTGGCATACAGGGCAGATGTAAGGCTGGCGATTATGTATAGCACATAAGCTATAGGATCTCACTATAGCGAAAGTAACAACATGAATGGGAGCTGCACTCCCTGTATGAGCCCTGACAGGGAACTATGACAGCAGGACTCAGGCCTGGTCCATGCTCTGTCCTCCCCATCCCCCCTGAGAGAATGTGCGTCCCGGACCCTCACCTCTTCGGCGCCGGGTGCTCCATGTCGGCTCCCTCCGCTCCGTCACCCGCCGCGATCACAACAAACAGCCCGTGACAGACAACCCACTAACTCCGGGCAACTTCCATCCTGTCCCTCACACAAATCCCCGCCTCCTGCTCTGCACGTCAACTCAGCCTGTGCCAGGATCAGCGACGCCCCCGGGCTCTCCTCACCCTCCGATTGGCCGCTTAGGCTATCACCTCGTACTCTGATTGGACAGTTTCCCTGTCACGTAGAGTGACGGTTCAGCAAGCAAGTTTCCAATGTGTTATTGCTGCCCAGCCAAAGAGCAGGAAGCCGCCGTGACAAAGCGGAGCATGCTGGGGAGAGGGGCGGGCCCAAAACTCAGAGCCCCACCTCCACACTCAGGTGCCCCCTAGTTGACTCTGTGTGATGGTTGATATGTTGTGGTTCTGCTACCTAGCTCAGCTGACTGGTAGGACAGGCGAGAACTTTTCAAGAGAAACCAACCAGCTTCTAGATTACTTTTTATAGAATGTACCACCTCAGTGTTAAGCTGGGTACACATATGTACAATTTCATTTTTCTTGCGACCGTTCGATCGACCGAATACACGTTCGGCCGTCCAAAACATACGACCGATCTGCGCGTACACATATGTACAATTTTACTTGCGACGTCCGATGTACTCCCGTCCCGGCGTGCTGCTTTTGGGAGGAATGATCGCAGGAACGGGCTGCATATCGATCGAACGTGCGTACACATGTCACTTTTCTTTCGATATGGAGCCGTCCTGTCGGAAGAATATTAAGCAGCAAAGAACCTCCGACCGACCGACCGTGGACGGCCAAGAGCGTTTTTGGCCGTTTATCGGTCGCAACGAAGGGATCGGGACTGCGTACACATATATACAATCGAACGGCCGTTCGTCCGCAGAACGGAAGAACGGCCCGACGATTGTACATATGTGTACCCAGCTTAGCTGTAAGCTGATTGATTTCTCCGGGTAACACCTGCGCTTGGTCTATTTCAATTTTTTGATACATCACCCCAGGGGTTAAAGTGTGGGGGAGGGGGGGGGGGGAACTGGGTGGAATTGAGTTCCACCAACTCTAATGGTAGGGGGATCTCAGTTCCACCTCCACCACAGTCCTGCACAGTAATTGTAACAGAATAGCATTCTTCTTTTAGTGGCTTCTTTTTCTGTCACTGCGTATGTGATGTCATGCTGTCATTGCCACTGAAGTGAAGAAAGCCACTAAGAGAAGAAGGCTTTGTGTGTTATGAAAACAATATGTTCTCCTTATACATGTATGTGTGAGGAATGTGGTCAATTTCCAGGTGGTCAGAATCCCGGCGTTCAAAATCCCGACGCCGGAATCCCAGCTGCCGAAGTTCCGAAACTTTCTCCCTCCGTGGTTGTCCACGATACCCATAGAGGGAGAATAAATTATTGTGCCGAGCGTAGCGAGGCACCGGGCCTGCTGCGCGGTGAGTGTTGCGACCCTGCAAGGGGGGGGGGGTGATCCACGTCCCCCCTTGTTGGGATTCCGGCGTCAGGATTTTGAACTCCGGGATTCCATACCGAATCCATGTGTGAGAGTACTACTGTGTAGCGTAACTTGAATAAGGGGCACTGCTGTGTGTCATAATGTGACTACTATGTGGTGTAATATGAATCAGGGACACTACATGTGGTCAATATGATTGTGCTATGTGGCATAATTTGAATTGGGGGCACTGTTGTGTGACCAGACCCCTTCCCTGTGAGACCACTGTCCCTTTATAAAGTATGGCAAGTAAAGCACACATTTGCAATTTGAAGGCGGAGGGGGCAAAAACCCCGGGACTGACCCAATCTCAGTATAATGGCAGGGGAAATGAGTTCCACCACCTCTCCAGGACCACTTTAAGCCCTGCATCTCCCCCATGGGCTAGAATTTACCTGAGCATACTAACAATCTGTGTGTCTATATGCAAGGCTGTCCCGCCTACTGTTCCTATTTCTGCAGAGTGTGGTATCTAGACATGTACCTAATGCTAGGTGTGAGAAATCCCTCTGAAATAGATGTCTCATCTCCACTCACACACACTGCAGAGGAGCAGGGATACCCGCATACACACCCGCAATGCTCCCATAGAACTGAACGTAGTCTCCACCCGCATACCCCTCATAAACAACAATTTTACAGATAGTTGGATAGATCACTGGCCAAATGAATCCATACGTCCTAGGGGAATCGGTACATCTGTCAGAATGAACTTAGGTCTACAGTCATTAGGTTGACCCCACTAGGTCGACTGGCAGGAAGGTCGACCTGACTTAAGATCGACATGGGCCAAGGTCGACATGACTTAAGGTTGAATTTGCATAAAGGTCGACATGAGGAAGGTCGACTGGTCATAAGGTCAACATGGGTTTTTCACTGTTTTTTGATCCGAATGTCAACACAGTCGACATGGACACAGTTGGCAATGAGAATCGGACCCTCGCTTCGCTCGCAATGCTTCGGGCACGGTGGCTCGCTTCGCTCGCCACAGCTTTAATAACCTCCTCCATGCCCTAGTGGATGGTAGGGCATGAAATACCGCCTGTCGGCACATGTCGGCTCAAAAAACAGTGGAAAATCCCATGTCGACCTTATGACCAGTCGACCTTCCTCATGTCGACCTTTATGCAAATTCGACCTTAAGTCATGTCGACCATGGCCCATGTCGACCTTAAGTCAGGTCGACCTTCCTGCCCGTCAACCTAGTGAGGTCGACCTAATGACTGTAGACCTAAGTTCATTCTAATAGATGACCGCTTCCCGTCCTGGGGAACTTCATCCATGTGCATATACCTGATCCAGCAGTACCAGCATGTGGTGTATTAAAGGGCCCTCTGGTAACTGTAGTTTCACCTGTAAAACAAATATTGCCAAAAGACAGAATACGCTCACACACCATGAAAGTAATGCCCCTTTCAGACCGCACTTTGTAAACGGTATATTGCCGTTTTTTTTACCGTTTTAAAACGGTAATCTGTGCGGTCTGAAAGGTGCAGATCCAATTAACCGGTTTGAAAATACCGTTTTTTCAAACCGGTTAAAATGCAGGGTCCTACCCGTTTCAGACCCGGTATTTTGGGATCAAAATCGGGTCTGAAACGGTATTTAGGACCCAGCCAATGAGCTGGGTCCTAAATTCAGAGCAGCGAATATTTAATGAGCACTCATTAAATATTCGCAGCACTGGAGCACTGGAGCGTGTGTCGACACCCGCCGTGCAGCCGGTACCTTCGTTGTGGATCCCGGCAGTGAAGTATGGTCGGGGAAGCACTTATGAAAAAAAAGCGTCTTTCAAAAAATGGCTGCCCCATAGGAAAACCAGTTTTAAAAAACTGTTTTTCGTTTGGGGGCAGCCATTTTCCGCAAGTCACTTTTCAGAAAAGTGACTTGCGGAAAATGGCTGCCCCCATACGAAAGAGTTTTTTAAAACTGGTTTTCCTATGGGGCAGCCATTTTCTGAAAGACGCTTTTTATCATAAGTGCTTCCCCGACCAACTGCAGTGCCGGATCACGCAACGGAGGTACCGGCTGCACAGGGGGGGAGGGGGTTGTTAGCCCTGGGGGGGGGGATTTGGGGGTGTTAACCCCCGGGGGAGCGGGGGCGGCGCGCGCTGAAGACTGGCTTTGACCCTGTTTTTGGAAAGTTTCCAAAAACGGGTCTGCCAGTGTAAAAAAAAACGCACTTAAACGGTAATATACCGTTTAAGAGATGCGGTGTGAAAGGGGTTTTACCTGGCAGACCCGTTTTTGGAAACGTTTCCAAATACAGGGTCAAAGCCAGTTTTGCGGTCTGAAAGCAGCATAAGAGTTTATTTAAAAAATACCGGCACACTAACATACATACATACATACATACATACCTTAGTTGCCTACCCTCCTGCATTCTGCAGTAGACTCCCTGATATAGCAGCAATCTCCTTCTCTCCCTCATTAGTCTAGCAATCTCCCTCATTTCACCTAGCCCACATTACACTGTTACATTTTTTTTTGGGAAAAAGGAATGAGGGATAGATACATTTACACTGAATCATATGCCCCATTTCCCAGCACATTCCCAGGTAACTGCTTTGGGGCTCATCTACATTTGGATATAGATTCCTCTCAGATGTACAGTAGCAGTACAAACCCATGCTTCTAGGTGCCACGTTCACAATCTCTTTTCACAATCTCTCTTTATATGGAACTAGCCACTCCCTTTGGGAGGAGCATGACACTCCCCCTAAATGGGGTGATGTGCAAAATTCTACTACCCACTATAATCTCCCTGAACCTGGTTTTCAAAAGTAGGCAAGTATGATAGAGACATACATACATACATACATACATACATACAGATGCTGGATATTAATCGCCTGGTGATAGCGACACGCAGGACCGCCCACGGAGCAATGTAGGGGCATTTTCTAATGTAGGGTACACACCACGACGACCCGCTCACGATGCACATTGTGAGCGGGTCGTCAGTGTTTCTTCAGACCCGCTCACGATGATGCGGGGGGGCACGACCCGCTCACGATGTGCACCGTGAGCGGGTCCGATCCAATGGCGACCCGCACCTGGCAGTATGGTCGTTATTCAGATCCTACCTGCAGCAGGTAGGATCTGAATAACGACCGACCCGCGGGACCGCACATCGGATCGGTATCGGTCCACACCAGGACAGAAAAGGGCCAAATCACCACACAATCTACATCCAATTGGTCGGAATTGGATCTAGATTGAGGGGATCGGGCCCTAGTCGTCCTGGTGTGTACCAAGCATAAGCAATCTAGTCAAGTTAAGTCAGGTCACTTAGAAAGAGTCCTGAAATCGCCCGGGTGTAGGCCACATTAGAGGAAAGAATATTTAAAATGTGAAATTGGTATAAAACAGGTGTGAGGTTATTGGCTGCACTAATCCTTTCAAGTGCTGTGTGGTATATTACTGTAAGAAATCTCATTTCGGAATGAAGGTTCTGAATATTTTTATGAAACTTTCATATGTATTTGTTTCAATATAGGTGATGTTATCTGATGAGAAAGGGAAATTGAAGGGGACGTATAATTAAATATTAATAAAAATATACCAAATCCTGCAGGCCACCAAAATTTTTTTTAGTTGCTTTTAAAGCAACTCATTTCACTTAAACATCTAATTATTTTGCACACATTCTTCTGCCCATTTGCCAACCATTAGTTATATCATTTATAATTGCCAAGATTTGAACTTACATTTTCCAGGATCACATTGCTGCTGGGAACGTCTGGCTGTGATTCTCGCACACTGCTGGCGTCGGAGCCAGCGCCAGTGTCGGATGCAGTGAACTGATCACTGGCATTTTAAGAGAAGAGTCCCGCTTCAGCCTCGTTCATCTGGGTCCGCTACAGCCGCACAGCGCTATAGTGCTCAGACTGTAATGCACATGCGCTGATCTCCGGGGAAAATTGCACAGCTGTCATTTTTCTGGTGATTTCAACAGCGCTATTGCTGTGTCACGATCCGAGCTCTCAGACAGACTTTCTTACCGGCTAAGTGCCTCCGCAGGTTCAGCTTGCGGTCCAGACGTCATCCCTGCCGGCGTCCTGTCTGCCGTGCGCCATCACCGCTGCCATCCTCCAGTCTGCTCAGCGCTGCTGAGTCCGCGGCTGCGCGGCGCACCGCTCTCCTTGTCCCCAGTGACAGTACTCAGTGCACGGCAATCCACCTGTCCGCCGCCATTGCTCCCAGTATCCAGCATGGTGTGCACAAACATACTTTCCCGCCATAGCCTGACATGGGGGCTGCCATGTTTTCCCAGTCACATGTCATTCCCGTCCAATCCTGTGTGATCTGATCTCCCAGTCATACCTGCCCGGCCAATCCTGGCCACCCAGTGGGTATAAGTATGCTGGGAGCTCTCAGATCAATGCTAGTGCTTCAGTTGTCTCCTGTATATGGTCAGCTGTCCTTGTCTCCGTGCAAGTGTACTTCTCCGTTGGTGTTGTCTCCCATTCTGCAGAGCGTTCCAGGTTATTCCATCTCCTGTCGACATCCAGGTTATTCCATCACCTGTGAGCCTGCCTCGTCAGCCCAGCGATCCAGCCTAGCTCCAGGACTCTGGTCCTCCGATGCTCCTGCATCATCCATCTCCGATGTTCCACCATCGATAGTCCGATACTCCGGACCCACAGTCAAGCTTCCGTCCGTCATTCCGGACCCACAGTCAAGCTCCTATCTTCCGTCCGTCATTCCGGACCTACAGTCTCCATACCCGATATCCATCCGATGTTCCACCATCGATACTCCAATCATCATCCCTGTAAAGTATTGCAATCCGTATGAACTGTCATTTCTCCTGCATACTTTACTGCCTGTATTATTACAACCCTCTGCATAATAAATCTGGTTGTACTTTTACCTCTGACTGCTTATTGGCTCTGGGTGCACTGTCGCGCAGTTCATGCGCAGGGGTCCTCTCCAACCTCCCCGGTTCAGGTACCGGTCCAGGTCCCCACCAGAGGTCTCAGTCTTGTCGACTGAGTCCCCTGGTGTGACAGTAAGCACTAGCCAAATGGATCCAGCCGCAAACCAAGCTTCTCCACCCAGCCCTGTACAGCAACTGGCTGTTCGCTTGGATCAGCAAGAGGCTGCGCAGAGCCAAGTGATTCATTGCCTGCAAGATCTGTCTTCCCGGCTGGATAAGTTACAGACCACTCTCAGTGGCCCTGAGCCTGTCAGAGAACTTCCAAGTCCCGTTCATCCTCCTGTAATGGCTGCTGCACCTCGCCTTCATCTGTCTGTCCCCACCAAGTATGATGGGAACCCCAAGACCTGTCGAGGCTTCCTCAATCAGTGTGAGATTCACTTCGAGCTGCAACCCAGCAACTTCCCTACTGAAAGGGTCAAGATCGCTTACATCATCTCCCTCCTATGTGGAGCGGCACTAGAGTGGGCGTCTCCCTTATGGGAAAGATCTGATGCCATCCTGTCCAATTACAAGGACTTCGTGTCAACATTCCGGCGTATCTTCGATGAGCCGGGGCGATCAGCATCTGCCTCCACTGAACTCCTCCGTCTCAGACAGGGATCCCGCTCCGTCGGGCAATATCTGGTCCAGTTCCAGATTCTGGCGTCTGAACTCTCCTGGTGTGATGGGGCCTTATACGCAGCTTTCTGGCATGGTCTATCCGATCGTATCAAGGATGAACTTGCTACAAGAGACTTACCCTTTAGGTCTAAGTGACCTTATTTCATTGTGTGTTAAAGTAGACCTACGCTTCCGAGAAAGGGCTATAGAACGTCACAAGAGCGCTCCAGTTAAAGTGCCAACTCCTCCGCCTTCTTTACCCACTGCTCCTGCGGTCCACTCCAAAGAAGAACCAATGGAGATAAACCGTTTCCGCTTGTCTCCAGGAGAACGTCGACGGTTGGCACAGCTCTGCCTGTATTGTGCCGATCCTGCACATCAAATTTCTGCATGCCCAAAGCGTCAGGAAAACTCCTCCTCCTAGCCCGTCAAGGAGAGGGTAGGCTAGGAGTAATTAAGTCCTCTCCATCAGCAACCGATTGTGTCCTTCCAGTTTCCCTACAAGTTGGTCAGCATTTCAAGACTGTCTCCGCGCTTCTTGATTCCGGTGCCGCTGGCAACTTTGTTACTGCAGAACTGGTCCGCAAGTGGGGGTTGCCCACTGAAAGTCTTTCCAAGACTGTCTTCCTTACTGCTGTGGATGGCAGTAGGATTCCTGATGCGACAGTCTCCCGCAGAACTTTGCCACTTACAGTAAAAGTGGGAGTCCTGCACACTGAACTTTTGTCCTTCCTGGTTTTACCCCGAGCCACTCATTCTCTGGTTCTGGGTTTACCCTGGCTCCGTCTTCACAATCCTCGTCTTGATTGGAAGACATCTGAAATCCTTTCCTGGGATCCTTCCTGCTCCGGTACCTGTCTCCAAAAGGTACTCCCAGCTCGTCATTCTTCAGCCGATGCAGCAGACCTTCCGCCTCTTCCCTACCAAGAGTACTCAGATGTATTCAGCAAGTCTGGCGCTGATGTTCTACCTCCTCACAGACCGTGGGATTGCCCTATTGAACTTATCCCAGGCAAAGAACCACCCAGAGGTAGAACCTATCCTCTCTCTCTTCCAGAGACTCAAGCCATGACCAGTTACATCAAGGAAAATCTGGCAAAGGGATTCATCCGTCCTTCGACTTCTCCTGCTGGCGCAGGATTCTTCTTCGTCAAAAAAAAGGATGGAGGCCTACGTCCCTGCATTGATTATCGCGGCCTCAATGACATTACAGTAAAGAACCGATATCCGTTGCCTCTCATCACCGAGCTGTTTGACCGTGTCAGCGGTGCAACCATCTTTACAAAACTCGATCTGAGAGGTGCATACAATCTCATCCGCATACGAGAGGGCGACGAGTGGAAGACGGCGTTTAATACCAGAGACGGCCACTATGAGTACCTCGTCATGCCCTTTGGGCTCAGCAATGCCCCAGCCGTGTTCCAGCACTATGTCAATGAGATCTTTCGGGACATTCTGTACAGTCATGTAGTTGTATATCTCGATGACATTTTAATCTACGCCAATAACATCACAGAACATCGTTATTGGGTCAAAGAGGTTTTGTCCCGGCTGCGAGCTAATCATCTCTACTGTAAACTGGAGAAGTGTGTCTTCGAGGTGAAGTCTATACCCTTCCTAGGGTACATTGTCTCCGGTTCCGGTCTTCAAATGGATCCAGGAAAACTGCAGGCCATCCAAGATTGGCCAATTCCCTCTTCGCTGAAAGGTATTCAACGTTTCCTGGGTTTTGCCAATTATTACAGAAAATTCATTCGTAACTTCTCTTCTATTGTGGCTCCCATCACTGCCTTGACTAAAAAGGGGTCTAATCCAGCGAAGTGGCCGGCAGAAGCCATCGAAGCCTTCCATCTGCTGAAGCAGAGGTTCACTTCCGCTCCTGTTTTAAGACAACCTGATACCACCTTGCCCTTTATTCTCGAGGTTGATGCCTCCTCCGTGGGTGTTGGGGCAGTCCTCTCGCAGAAAGCGCCCGATGGTCGTCTTCATCCCTGTGGGTTCTACTCCCGTAAGTTCCTGCCTGCAGAGCGTAACTATGCCATCGGTGACCAAGAGCTTCTCGCCATCAAGTTGGCATTAGAAGAGTGGAGATATCTTCTAGAGGGCGCTGTTCATGAGATCACAATTATCACAGACCACAAGAATCTTCTGTATCTCAAGTCTGCTCAATGTTTAAATCCCCGTCAAGCCAGATGGACACTTTTCTTTTCCAGGTTCCGTTTCAAGCTGTCGTTCTGTCCAGGGACACAAAACCGAAAAGCTGATGCCCTTTCCCGCTCATGGGAGCAAGAAAGTGAGTCTAAGTCCACACATCAACACTTTATTATTGATCCAGTGGCATTCTCCGCAACGAGAGTTTCAAATCTCACGCCCCCTACAGGGAAAAGATATGTAAAGCCAGCTCTAAGAAAGAAGTTGCTCTGTTGGGCGCATTCTTCAAAATTCGCTGGCCATGCAGGCATTCAGAAAACTTACGAGTTTATCACCAGGTCCTACTGGTGGCCGTCCCTCAAACAGGATGTACAGGACTTTGTTTCCTCTTGTGCTAAATGTGCGCAGCACAAGACCAGTCGTCAGTCTCCTCCTGGGCAATTGATGCCACTGTCAGTGCCACATCGTCCTTGGACGCATATTTCTATGGACTTTGTAACTGATCTTCCAGAGTCTGACAAATTCACCACCATCTGGGTGATTGTTGATCGGTTCACCAAGATGGCTCACTTCGTTCCCCTCACCGGTCTTCCCTCAGCTTCCAAGCTGTCCCAGCTCTTCATCAAAGAGATATTCAAGCTTCATGGACTGCCTCTCGAAATCATCTCCGATAGAGGAGTCCAATTCGTAGCCAAATTCTGGCGAAGCCTGTGCTCCCTGCTTCAAATCAAGCTAAAGTTTTCCACAGCCTACCACCCTCAAACCAATGGCCAAACGGAGAGGGTGAATCAGGACCTTGAAGCATTTCTCCGCACATATGTCTCTTCTTCCCAAGATGACTGGGCTCAACTCCTTCCATGGGCAGAGTTCTGCCATAATAACCAATATCATTCTTCATCTAATGTCACTCCATTCCTTGCCAACTATGGGTTTCATCCTCGAGTTCCTGACTTCACTCTGCAACCTGTGTCCTCTGTTCCAGCGGTCGACACGACCATCCGGCAATTCGTCAAATCCTGGAAGCTTATTCGTTCTTCACTCCTGAAAGCTTCAAGCAGGTACAAAAAATTTGCCGACAGGAAACGCAGAGCTGTGCCAGCCCTCCGTCCCGGAGATCGTGTCTGGTTGTCAACCAAGAACCTTCGATTGAGAGTGCCATCGATGAAGTTCGCTCCCCGATATATTGGTCCTTTCCCAGTTGAGCGAGTCGTCAATCCAGTAGCTTACAAGCTTAAATTGCCGCCCTATTTGAAAGTACCAGCTACATTCCACATTTCGCTGCTCAAGCCGCTGGTCTTGAATCGCTTCCATTCCAAGCTCCCCAAGGCTCCTAAGGTTTGCACCCAGCGTGGAACTGAATATGAGGTCAGTAAGATCTTGGACTCTCGCATCCGATATGGTCGTCTGCAATATCTGATCGATTGGAAGGGCTACGGCCCCGAAGAACGATCATGGACCAATGCCATCGATGTCCATGCTCCCAGACTCATCCGGGCGTTCCACTCCAAGTTTCCCCGCAAGCCTAAAAGGTGTCCTGGGGCCACCCTTAAAGGGGGGGGTGCTGTCACGATCCGAGCTCTCAGACAGACTTTCTTACCGGCTAAGTGCCTCCGCAGGTTCAGCTTGCGGTCCAGACGTCATCCCTGCCGGCGTCCTGTCTGCCGTGCGCCATCACCGCTGCCATCCTCCAGTCTGCTCAGCGCTGCTGAGTCCGCGGCTGCGCGGCGCACCGCTCTCCTTGTCCCCAGTGACAGTACTCAGTGCACGGCAATCCACCTGTCCGCCGCCATTGCTCCCAGTATCCAGCATGGTGTGCACAAACATACTTTCCCGCCATAGCCTGACATGGGGGCTGCCATGTTTTCCCAGTCACATGTCATTCCCGTCCAATCCTGTGTGATCTGATCTCCCAGTCATACCTGCCCGGCCAATCCTGGCCACCCAGTGGGTATAAGTATGCTGGGAGCTCTCAGATCAATGCTAGTGCTTCAGTTGTCTCCTGTATATGGTCAGCTGTCCTTGTCTCCGTGCAAGTGTACTTCTCCGTTGGTGTTGTCTCCCATTCTGCAGAGCGTTCCAGGTTATTCCATCTCCTGTCGACATCCAGGTTATTCCATCACCTGTGAGCCTGCCTCGTCAGCCCAGCGATCCAGCCTAGCTCCAGGACTCTGGTCCTCCGATGCTCCTGCATCATCCATCTCCGATGTTCCACCATCGATAGTCCGATACTCCGGACCCACAGTCAAGCTTCCGTCCGTCATTCCGGACCCACAGTCAAGCTCCTATCTTCCGTCCGTCATTCCGGACCTACAGTCTCCATACCCGATATCCATCCGATGTTCCACCATCGATACTCCAATCATCATCCCTGTAAAGTATTGCAATCCGTATGAACTGTCATTTCTCCTGCATACTTTACTGCCTGTATTATTACAACCCTCTGCATAATAAATCTGGTTGTACTTTTACCTCTGACTGCTTATTGGCTCTGGGTGCACTGTCGCGCAGTTCATGCGCAGGGGTCCTCTCCAACCTCCCCGGTTCAGGTACCGGTCCAGGTCCCCACCAGAGGTCTCAGTCTTGTCGACTGAGTCCCCTGGTGTGACATGCTGTCACCATGGGACAGCAATAGCGGTAAGGAGCGGTAAGTATTAAAACAATTGGTGCAGTTCCCATAGCCCAGCGCTTAGTCATCGATTGCGATAGAAGCGGTCAGGATGGGGCCAGAGTTGACGTCACACTCCTTCCCCTGTCATGGGCACGCCTGCGTTTTCCATGACACTCACAGAAAACGTCTGGTTTACCGCCCCCAAACGCCGGCTTCATGTTAGTCAACTTGCGTTTGGCCAGCAATCCTAAAAACTAGCAGGATTTTATCCCAGATGGCCTTGCGTGGGCGCGATATGATCCATAAGCATGTGCAGTCGATCGATAATTGCACAACGTGCAAAATCGCAGCCTTCTGTCGGGCATAGCAGCGCGCTGAATGAAATAGTTCCTTGAATTGAATTGACCTCATTGAGATGTCTTATCAAAGTGTCACGGGCTTGTTGCTGATACTGGGTGCCTTCAAAGATGCAAAATCATTCACACAGGAGGATATATTCAGTCGTATAATCTGTACTGGCCATAGGGCTGAAAATGAATTCTACTGTTGCCATCCAGAATGCATCTCCCGGTCATTGTATGGACAGAGATACGCTATTTTTACATACACATTTTATGAGTCATTTGCAAGCAGATGAATTATTATAATCTCTCACATTAGCATGTTCATAGGCAAAAGCAGGGGGTGGGGGTTCTGGTGGCCTGGAAAACCCCCTCCTCTTGCCTTAAATAGCACTTATATATAATATGATCGGTAGAGCAGCCACCACACCATGCAGTGTAAGAGACAGAGCGGAGCTGCTGCACATGCCCAGTGTACCAGCTTCTTCTACTACATTTACTTTATGTGCGGATCTGAGCCCTCAAACATTGCAATAGACCAGAGAGCAGCTGCCAGGAGGAAGAGACAGGAGCCTTACCATGAAGTGGGAGATCGTGAGCTTAGAAAATGCAGTACTAGTTCTATTATGTATGTGTATTTATTATTATATGTTTAACCTTTTTCTGACCACTTCTTATTTAAATGTTTAAAACTGCCTATACTATAGACCATCTGTACGGTTAAATATAAATACTGTATTCCATACTGTATCCAGTGTATAAAAGATCAATTTTCAGGGCTGTTACCGCTCCCCAGACTCCCATACTTACTCCAGTGCGCTGCAGAGTGGGAGATTTTGGATTACATTTGGAAACCCACCTCTAAAAATCCTGCCTTTGCCACTGATGTTCAGCTATTTAAACAATTATTCCTAATCGAATGTGTTTAAAAAGTGGAGTGAGATCAACTCAACTTCTATTTCCTCTGTATGAGGGAACTATAAACGACATGCCTTTACTATACTGTATATGTCTGCTTTTGATTATTAAAAATGCCGACTTTATCAGGTGTGAATCCTTGTTAATAGACTGCCATATGCAATTGGATAGAACAGGTTTAATATGCATTTATTTGAAAGTGATTTTAAATATTTATAAACTCTGATAGTACAGTTTGATATAGTTTTGGCTCAGGCTTTTCCTGCTGTCTTACACTGATTAAGTGAACTATATATTATAGCTGCTTGTATATTCCCTGACTGGGAGCCTTATTCTGATCTGAGCTCGGTACAAATTTGAAAATGGGCAAAACCATGTGCACTGCAGTTGGAGCAGATGCAACACTTTAACCTGTGTCCATGTCGACTGTGTCGGCATTGGGGTAAAAAAACTGTAAAAATCCCCATGTCGACCTTTTGACTATCGACCTAACCCATGTTAACCTAATGACCCTGTCGACCTAACCCATGTCGACCTAGACACATGTCAACATAACTGCATGTTGACCTAATGGTGTCGACCTAATGATTGTCGACCAACCTGCTGGTAACCAACTGATCCACACCCTTATTCAATAGGATGCCAATCAGCTCCTAACTGCCATGTTAGCAGTTGTGTTTGAGAAATGACAGTTGAAGAGCTAGTTGGCTGGTACTTTATCTCTCTCCACTTTATCTTTATCCAATGTTTAGTACATCTCCCCCTATTTATGTGACTGAAAAGCATATATGACTAGATCATCAATAGTGGGAGCCAGTGGCGTCAAGAGGGGAGGGACGGGTATCTTTTACCCGGGCCCGGGTCTGCTGGAGGGTCCCCGGTCTTGCTCCCCCTACTTCTGCAGGGAGACGGGCAGTGGGGAGAGAGATGACAGACTGTCGCCGAAGCACAGCCTTTCCTCCCCAGCTCAGTGCTGTGTGCTGAGCTGGGGAGAGAGACAGCTGCTCTCTCTCTCCCTGTCATTTGATTTTATACCATTGAACAGGCCCCGGCATTTTGGCTGTTTGTCTTGAATACAGAGAAAACTTTTTGCAAGGTTTGCGTATTGATGTAGCCGTGAGGTGGAGGAAGCTGGCAGAACGCTGATAAAGATGTCAAGACTGGGCTCCACCTGCCATGTGAAACCACAAAAGAGAATATCTACAATGAGGCTGGTGGGATTACAATACTAGTCAGGCTGCACACATTTGCCTTTGTCCCTCACATTCGATATTTTTGAAAATATTTGTTAGAAATGTTAGAAACATTTGTAGAAATGTTTGACTTGGACGTTCATGGTTGACCAACAGCTTTTGAGTATCTACTGTTCTCTTTTATACCTAACTATTGTCTCTCTTCTATTGTTGTCCTGTAAACTGTATCACTCAATTCAGTCGATTATACACTGCCGCAATTTGAGATAAAATATCCATACGCACAGGGGTTAAAGTGAGGGGGAATGGGGTGGAACTGAGTTCCACCACCTCTCATGGTGAGGTGGAACATTTTAACCTCCACATTGGCCCTGCACGGTAATTCTCACAGAAAATAATTCTTGTTTGTAGGGGGATGCCAAAAACCCTACCACTGGTCCTGTCTCTGCCTAATAGGGGTAGAGGAGGGGGGTTAATTAGATGGCATAGAGAAATGAGTTCCCCCACCTCTGCATGACTACTTTAAGCCCTGCGTATGCATAGAAGTCGCAGTTTGATTGACAGGAAGCCAGTATTTTAGGGGAGGAAAATTTGCATTTTCTGGGTGTGTTTTGAGTGGGGCCAGGGCAGCCATCATGGGTGGACTGTGGGGACTCCAGTCCTGAGCCCAGACATGAAGGGGGCCCAGGATTGTAGTTTATAAAGTATAATTTGTCATAAACAAAGTTCACATTTCCCTTGAAGCAATGTAGAGGTTGGGTAAAGCGGCCAGAGCTGCGGCCACAGGTTTCACCAGGCATTCCAGGTGTTGAAGAAAGAGAAGGGGGGCCCTGCCTATTTTGTCTCCACCATTTCTGATGGCAGCCCTGAGTGCGTCTCTTACATCAGCCTGGTTCTTTAGGAAGCCCTAGACTGGTGCCCTTGACTAGTGCAGATTGAAAAAAAACCTTCGATGTTTCGGGTTTTGCAGTGTATGTGTATGCCTCGCTATTTGTTATGCATTCGCAATTTTGCAAGGGGTGTTTATTCTTTCTGTCCGTGCCGCGACTTTTGATCGCAGGTCACTGCATTTTCTCAACTTAGCGACCCATGTTGAATTAGGCCCATTCTTTGCCATTTGGAATACAAAGTCACTATCTATCTTTGTCTAATAGGTGCAGCCAGGTTTTGTAGATTTGTTTCGCTGGAAATATTTGAAATGATATGAAACACATCATAAATCACATCATAGGAACAGCATTAAGGCAAAAAGCATTTATTAAATTCAGTAAGCGTTTTACAGTGATTGTCAAACTGAGGCCACATTCTTTTTTCTAAATATATTATTAATAATCATTCTCAGATAACAGAAAACTGATGTCTCCGAGAAACATGGTTGTATGCTGTCATGCGTATATATCATTTCAGGAAGTTGTGTCTTTCAGCGTCCACTTCGACTGTAAGCTCGTATGACCAAGGCTCTCATCGCCGCTTTGTTTTGCTTTTGTTTTTAATATATGTTATTAGTCAACTTTTGCGGTAGTAGCACTACAGCTGTTTTATAGAGTGTAGTGGCTATGGGGAGGTGGAGGCAAAAGCAAGTCGTAGCTGTCAAGTCCCCGACCGTGGCCCTTATTCTGATTGACACGGACTTTACCGCATACTTTCGGATCGCGTCTTTTCGGCGTCTGCGCATGCGTGGAGAACGCAACGCGCATGTGCCACGCCTTGACTCCGTACCAGTTCGGCCAAATCCCGTACAAAACTGTTCCCCGCAATCAGTCGGGAAATATGGGCGTATTATGGGCGTCATGCGGAATGTCACATGGGCGTAGTTTCAAAGTGGGCAAAACGGGGCGGAAACATGGGCGGACACGGGGGAGTACACTTATGTTGGGGGGCGTACATTCGGATAGCACTCCGAATGCACGCGATCAAAAAGGGAAGAAATGTGCGGTGTCCACAAGTGTACTATTGCTTTGCGGACACCACTCGTTCATGCGGTAGGCGAACGTACGCCTAATGACTACAAGCATTAACACCTGAACCCAATAGAATCTACTCCTTTACTCATTACTCACTAATAGGCCGCTTGTCAGTGCTTTAATTGAAACCATTGCTGCTTCAAGGAACCCTTACTAAACACCCACATATCCTGTACTTGTCAGACACTTTAAAACTGCTAACAATGGACATGACAGAATATTAATACTAGCAATACACATGTGTATTCGACATGTACTCATGAAACCACACATTTTTGGGTAAAGTAAAAAAATGTATTTCTATACATGTCACAGTCAATGCCACTGTGATGCAATGACCAAAAAATACAAAATCCAAAAAATAAACAACATGGCAGGAATGTAGCAAAATAAATAATAATACAAAACAAATATAATTGCACACAGATGGACTCCAGCACCTCCTATGTGCCACTGCACATGCAGCCAGTGGGAAATGAGGATGCTGCTGGCCCTTCTACAGCAGGGCAACCTGCACCTGACCATTCTACAGCAGGGCAACCTACACCTGGCCCTTCTGCAGCAGGCCAACCTGCAGCTGGCTCATATGCACCATCAGCAGAATCATTTGGAACACAACCGGGGACTTCACAAGATAGTACCATGGCCATCACTTCAAGTACAGCTGACAGTAATGGCAGGCAAAAGAGGGCAACAGGGGAACCAAAAAGGACATATGAAGCAAGGGCTCATCTGGTTACCCTCAGCACGTGATTGGACACAAGAAGCTGACACACACAGCACAATGGAAGATTTGGGACCACATAACGGTGGAGATTAATGCAGCCACAAGTTCATTTGCGACCACGTTTGGCCTTGGTAGGCTCCTTGGCCTGTGCAGCAGCTCTTCGGGGACGGCCAGATGCTGGGGCAGGTGGAGCAGATGATGTTGAGGGGTTGGCTGGTCTACCCCTCCTGC
Organism: Crinia signifera; assembly: GCF_055691185.1. Taxonomy (NCBI): domain Eukaryota; kingdom Metazoa; phylum Chordata; class Amphibia; order Anura; family Myobatrachidae; genus Crinia; species Crinia signifera. The sequence continues at coordinate 33,948,179 of NC_139221.1, forward strand.
CAGCAGGGAGTGTTGCCGGTGGTAATGCACCAGAAACGGATGACATTAGGACCCTGTTGCTGGTAACCAGCTCCACCATAAGCTCATTATGGTGGAGGAGGAGATCATTTTGGCGGGTGGCTTGCTCGGCCAGCACCTGAGCACTTGCAGCCATGGCCTGATGTGACTCAGCCATGGCCTGCATGCTCGCAGCGATGGCCTGCTGGGTGCTGACCAAGCTCGCCAGGATCTCCTCGGTCCTATGCATCCGTTCTGATGCCAAGTCTCCCTGCTGGTTGATGTCCCCAAGCATCTGTGCCAAGGCGGCCAAATCGGCTTGGGCCGATGGCTGCTGCTGCACAGGCCTACCACTGGGGCCAGGTGGCACGGACTCCTCCACCTCCTGAGCAGAGTCGGCACCAAGCGGTGGGGTGTCTGTGGAAAAAGATAAACACAATTAGGAGACATTCTAAGATAATTACTTGCACAAGTTTATGGCATGACCAATATTTACCTTCCAGCAAAGACGCAAACACTTCAGCTGGGGCCTCGCTATCCATCGTGCTCACCCCCCTGATCTCCTCAACTGATATACAGCTCTCGGCCATCAACTCCAGGGGGGTGAGCTCTAGCCCTGATGGCATGGGCCCGGCCCCAGATGTCTGGCTGTGTTCCCACCGCTTGGTCATCTTCCTCTTCAGGTTGGTTTTGAAGTCCTGCCACCTGCAATGTAAGTTGACATATTAATACATGTCACTCCAGATGTTAGCTGTTGCAGCCATTGCTCTGTGCTACATATTACAACATGTGATTAATGTCCAAAAGATAATATTACATGCAACTATGATATCCACCGTTACAATACACATTCACAATCACCCTACTCTAACTCTCACCGAAATAACATGGCAATAATGTATGTGTATCGTAACAACCTCACGGGCCATTTGCTAAATCCATCTAAGCATCAATTCAATCATTACTTGGCTATTACTGGGCACATGTATCACAAAACAACTTGCCTCTTCTTCACATGGTCCGTCTCACGAACTTGTGGCGCTACTTCATTAATCTCTGCCGTTATCTGTTCCCAAATCTTCCATCTGCGTGTGTGTGTCAGCTTCTCCGATGGACACTCAATCCAATCACGTGCTCGGGGAACCAGGATGGCAAGCTCCTGTGCTTCATATGCCTTATTTTTTTTGGGTGGTTCCTCTGTTGCCCTGGCTCTCCCCTTGCCACGTCCTTGGCCACGCCCCCTGTCACGTGTCGCTGCACTTGAAGTGCTGGCCATGGTACTACCTTGTGAAGTCCCCGGTTGTGTTCCAATCAATTCTGCTGATGGTGCATATGAGCCAGCTGCAGGTTGGCCTGCTGCAGAAGGGCCAGGTGTAGGTTGCCCTGCTGTAGAATGGTCAGGTGCAGGTTGCCCTGCTGTAGAAGGTCCAGCAGCCTCCTCATTACCCACTGGCCGCATGTGCAGTGGCACATAGGTGGTGCTGGAGTCCATCTGGTCAAATAGTTGCTGCAGATCTGGGTCCACCTCTGGTTGTGATCCAGACATGTTAGCAACAACATGGTCACCTTCTAATACACCTTTATATACTGTTTGTGTATCCTGTTTGGCGGACATCAGCGGCAGCTGCGTTCCGTGCGTGAGCGTACGTCGCTGTTTTTTCGCGCCGCATACGGTGGCGGAAATTCCATTGTGTAAAACCTGGCGAAAGTTCTACATGAAATACTGGGCACCAATGCTAACATTGCATAGAATCTTCTGATACACCTGTGACTATTGCACAATACACATGCTATTTGCTAGCATGACATGACATTTGATTCATGACTACTGTGGTATTGTGGCGTTTGATTGCAAGCTAAAAGTAGCCCAATCCCTTAGATAATCCAGGCCACAAGTCATGCAATACTCATCTCTACTGTTATAGACCACACATGTGAGAGCCCTATAAATAGTGACTTGCTGCTAGAATCATTTGTCTCCAGATCTGGACTTGTCAGGGTCTAAGGTAAGCTCTTCCATGCTCCTTGTAGATATGATATCCATTAACAATGTAAGTGTATGAATGTATGCACCATTGCCTCACTGACTACAGATTGTTGGGCCAGCAAAGTGCGTGTAGCATTATTGCAACATGTCACATGTTCACTATTTCACTCACAGGTCTTAAACCTGTGTGGGTTCATCTATTGCAGGACAACATGTCCCAGCAATAGATGAAATGTCTCATAGTACATGATGTCGGCAAAAAATGCTGACACCTTTATCTGAGTGTTTTGGACGGTGTGTATTGAGTTCATATTATTGTGTCATCATTATAGAGTCAAATGGATCTGAGGGATTTCACGGGGCGGCCATCTATTGTACGTATTGAAGGCTACAAATCTATTTGTAGTGGGATATGGCCATTATGTGCATAGGTGCATCAGTATTTATGTTCATTTCTTTATAGGTTGCTGAAGCAATGATGCGCTACATGGAGAGGAGGCTAAGGGCACTTGCGGCTCTCCCCACTCGTCGGCCAAGGAGGCCAGGACGTGCTAGAATCTATCGCACACGGGTGACTCTGTTTGCTATGCCCGATGATGAGGTACTTACTAGGTACCGGTTACCGCCACATGTAATTCTGGATCTGCTCACCTTAATTCAGAGCGATCTGGAACCTCTACACGGGATCACGACAGCAATTCCGCCTCACACACAGCTGCTGGCGGTGTTGCATTTCTGCGCCTCAGGATCATTCCAACAAGTAGTGGCAGTACTTGCTGGAATATCTCAGCCGGCCTTCTGCCGAATCCTGAGGCGTGTGACGTCGGCCATGTTCAGGCGCAAGGGGCACTTCATGGCCATGACATTTGCCACCGAGACCCTGCGCAGAAGCCAGCAGGCCTTCCATCAAATTGCTGGCTTCCCTAATGTGATAGGGGCTGTGGATGGCACCCATGTACCATTTGTGCCTCCATCTCGAAGTGAGAAGATATATAGGAACCGCAAATTGTTCCACTCACTGAACGTGATGGTGGTATGTGGCCCATCCATGGAAATTCTCGCCTTCAACTCGAAGTTTCCCGGAAGTGCCCATGACTCTCATGTCATCCGACAAACCGGGATATGGCAAAGACTCCAAGAGCTGGAAGGCCGTGATGCGTGGGTTCTGGGTGACTCCGGTTACCCATGTACGCCCTGGCTACTTACGCCGTACAGCTACCCAGCACCGGGCCCACAGGAGGCATTTAATCGGGCGCATGTTGCCACCAGGCAAGTGGTGGAGCGCTCAATTGGCCTTTTAAAAGGTCGATTTAGAGTGCTCCACCGCACTGGTGGTGACTTACAATATGCGCCTCAAATGGTGTCGAGGATCGTGGGCCTGTGTATATTTTTCCACAACATTGCTGTGCGGCGTGAGATACCCTTTGATGAGTGGGAGGTACCATCTGAGCCGCAAGATCCGCCCATGCGCCCATCCCGCGCCCCTGAATGCCGGAGGGGATACCAGCTGTGGGACTCTGTGGCGCAAAGATACTTCAGGTACATGTTATCGAGTTGACAGAACACACCAATTTTAGTCAAAATCAGCCCTTCAAATAAGTACAGTGTGTTAGTTGTCAGTGTTACAAAACTAAAATTAGCCAGCCTGCCCTCCTAATGGCAAAGAAATAGGAGATATTTATCATATGTGCTTAGTTTTGGGGGAAGTTCAATATAGGTGCTAATTATTATACCTTGTACAAGGGATCTTATGTGTTTGTTATATCTTCATTATTGTAGTTGATACTATCCCTGATGACTGGTGAGTACATTGATTTATTCTCTAATGTGTTGGGGATTTTTTCCTGTGTTGATGTATGATTTGTTTGCAGATATATATATATTATAAGGGCACGGTAGTGCCCTTATATTAAGGCTGAATCCAACGAACGGATTTTTCCCATAGGGAACTTTTCGGATGGGGGCATGGTGTTTGAGGGACTGCACCTCAAAAGTGACTGGGCGTACTGAGCTGAAATTTGGCATGTACGCGTAGAATCGTCAACCGGTGCTGCGTACCAAATTTCAGGGCGAAATATTAAAAAATGACCAATTGGGAGCGATCTAAACTTCCAACTGCCAGTTTTTTTCTGACATTTCAGAAATGACACTTTGTCACCCATGTTAGTCTATGAGGGTTTTTTTGGGAAGGCATAACTCGGGGTAGAGGAACAATTGAGACTTGGGGTTTGTTTTATTAGGTAGATATTGTCCCAGTGGAGTGCCTTTTGGGGTTGAGGATTTTCAGATAGGTACAGTTTTTTTATAATTTAGTGAAACATGCCCCATTATAGAGATAGGAGCTCCAACTTGTTGCGCATGCGCAAAAGCCACCACCAGGGGGAGTACTCTGAGAGGCTTCACTTGGCTGTACCAAGATGGCCGACGGAGAAGCGAGGGCTCTGCTGAATTAGCAGGGATGAGTGTCCTGAGTGCTGATGAAGAAAAGCAGAACGGTACCTGTGTCCCCGTTAGGCAGCTCTCCTCTCCCTGGCATCCTCCATCCTCCATCCCCTACCAACCAGCCCAGGACGCCGAGGCAACCCAGTTGCTGTCACAGGAGGCTCGCACTACAACTCCCAGAATCCTTGCGCCTGGATGGGGGATTCTGGGAGTTGAAGTTCTTTCGAGTCCCTGTAGCTGCTGAAGCATCGTTTTGGCACTTGCAGGGGGGGGGCAGAAAACTTGCAGTGGTTCCCAAACTGTGCACCGCGCGGCTCCCTGGGGTGCCGCAGCGATGTCCCAGGGGTGCCGCGGCCGCAGACGCATGTATTTTTTTTTTATGTGAGCGGCCGGGGGAGTGTGATCTAGCCGGAGCAGAGAGCGGCGCCTGTGCTGAGCCAGGGAAGATGGAGCTACAGGCGCCAGAGAGATGAAAGCACAGGGAACAGAGCGGCAGCGGCTGCCTGTGGCAAGTCAGTATGGAGCTAGCAGGCTATGTGGGGCTGGGCAGTGTGTGTATTGGTGTATGCACCTTCCACACATCAAACACCTCCCCCCGACCTGTAAGCGCCTCCTTGCATGTATAGTTTCTGCCTGTGGTTATGAACGTGTGTACGCTGCCCCAGTGTGTGTGTGTGCGCCCCTCACTGTCCCCGTGTGTGTGTGCGCCCCTCACTGTCCCTGTGTGTGTGTGTGTGTGTGTGCGCCCCTCATGTCCCCGTGTGTGTGTCCTCACTGTCCCCATGTGTATGTGTGTGTGTCCTCACTGTCCCTGTGTGTGTGTGTCCTCACTGTCCCCATGTGTATGTGTGTGTGTCCTCACTCACTGTCTCCATGTATGTGTGTCTCACTGTCCCCGTGTGTGTGTGTGCCCCTCACTGTCCCCGTGTGTGTGTGCCCCTCACTGTCCCCGTGTGTGTGTGCGTCCCTCACTGTCCCCGTGTGTGTGTGCGTCCCTCACTGTGCCCGTGTGTGTGTGCGTCCCTCACTGTGCCCGTGTGTGTGCGCCCCTCACTGTCCCCGTGTGTGTGTGCGCCCCTCACTGTGCCCGTGTGTATGTGCCCCTCACTGTCCCCGTGTGTGTGTGCCCCCCTCACTGTCCCCATGTGTGTGCGCCCCTCACTGTCCCCGTGTGTGTGCGCCCCTCACTGTCCCCGTGTGTGTGCGCCCCTCACTGTCCCCGTGTGTGTGCGCCCCTCACTGTCCCCGTGTGTGTGCGCCCCTCACTGTCCCCGTGTGTGTGCGCCCCTCACTGTCCCCGTGTGTGTGCGCCCCTCACTGTCCCCGTGTGTGTGCGCCCCTCACTGTCCCCGTGTGTGTGCGTGCCCCTCACTATCCCCGTGTGTGTGCGTGCCCCTCACTGTCCCCGTGTGTGTGCGTGCCCCTCACTGTCCCCGTGTGTGTGCGTGCCCCTCACTGTCCCCGTGTGTGTGTGTCCTCTCACTGTCTCCGTGTGTGTGTGAGTCCTCTCACTGTCCCCGTGTTTGTGCGCCCCTCACTGTCCCCGTGTGTGTGCGTGCCCCTCCCTGTCCCCGTGTGTGTGCGTGCCCCTCACTGTCCCCGTGTGTGTGTGCGCCCCTCACTGTCCCCGTGTGTGCCCCTCACTGTCCCCGTGTGTGCGCGTGCCCCTCACTGTCCCCGGGTGTGTGCATGCCCCTCACTGTCCCCGTGTGTGTGCATGCCCCTCACTGTCCCCGTGTGTGTGCGTGCCCCTCACTGTCCCCGTGTGTGTGTCCTCTCTGTCTCCATGTGTGTGTGTGTCCTCTCACTGTCTCCATGTGTGTGTGTGTCCGTCCCCTCACTGTCCCCATGTGTGTTTGTCCCCCTCACTGTTCCCGTGTGTACGTTGTGCCCCCGTGTGTACGTTGTCCCCTCCAGTGCCCCTGTATGTACGTTGTGCCCCCAGTGCCCCTGTATGTACATTGTGCCCCGTATGTACGTTGTCCCCCCCAGTGCTCCAGTGTGTACGCTGTGCTCCCCCCCAGTGTGTACGCTGTGCTCCCCCCCAGTGTGTACGCTGTGCTCCCCCCCAGTGTGTACGCTGTGCTCCCCCCCAGTGTGTACGCTGTGCTCCCCCCGTGTGTGTACGCTGTGCTCCCCCCGTGTGTGTACGCTGTGCTCCCCCCGTGTGTGTACGCTGTGCTCCCCCCGTGTGTGTACGCTGTGCTCCCCCCGTGTGTGTACGCTGTGCTCCCCCCGTGTGTGTACGCTGTGCTCCCCCCGTGTGTGTACGCTGTGCTCCCCCCGTGTGTGTACGCTGTGCCCTCCTCCGTGTGAACGCTGTGCCCTTTAATATTATTATTATTATGTTTCCTGCCCAGACGCTGACCACCCCATGGTACCGCCGGGACTGAGGCGCTTCCACAGCCTGCGGACCAGATTCAGGTGCCTCCTTGAGTTGCCTCCGCCACCGGGAAGGGAAAAAGAAGCCACCCTGGTCATCAGAGGAGCAGCTGCACCCAGGTAAATCCGTCCCCCCAATGTCCCTGTGTGTACCCTGTCCCCCCCCACTGTCCCTGTATGCAGCCAGCGCCCCCGTGTGTACGCTGCCCCCCCCCCAGTGCCCCCGTATGTACGCTGTCCCCCCCCCGTGCCCCCGTGTGTACGCTGTCCCGCCCCCGTGTGTACGCTGTTCGCCCCCTGTGCCCCCGTGTGTACGCTGTCCCCCCCCCAGTGCCCCCGTGTGTACGCTGTCCCGCCCCCGTGTGTACGCTGTCCCGCCCCCGTGTGTACGCTGTCCCGCCCCCGTGTGTACGCTGTTCGCCCCCAGTGCCCCCGTGTGTACGCTGTTCGCCCCCCAGTGCCCCCGTGTGTACGCTGTTCCCCCCCGTGTGTGTACGCTGTTCCCCCCTGTGTGTACGCTGTTCCCCCCCGTGTGTACGCTGTTCCCCCCCGTGTGTACGCTGTTCCCCCCCGTGTGTACGCTGTTCCCCCCCGTGTGTACGCTGTTCCCCCCCGTGTGTACGCTGTTCCCCCCCGTGTGTACGCTGTTCCCCACCGTGTGTACGCTGTTAACCCCCGTGTGTACGCTGTTCCCCCCGTGTGTACGCTGTTCGCCCCGCAGTGCCCCCGAGTGTACGCTGTTCGCCCCCCAGTGCCCCCGAGTGTACGCTGTTCGCCCCCCAGTGCCCCCTTGTGTACGGTGTTCGCCCCCCAGTGCCCCCGTGTGTACGCTGTTCGCCCCCCAGTGCCCCCGTATGTACGCTGTTCGCCCCAGCGTGTACGCTGTTCGCCCCCCAGTGCGCCCGCGTGTACGCTGTTTGCCCCCCAGTGCCCCCGGGTGTACGCTGTTCGCCCCCCCCAGTGCCCCCGCGTGTACGCTGTTCGCCCCCAGTGCCCCCGTATGTACGCTGTCCCCCCCCCCCGTGCCCCCGTGTGTACGCTGTCCCGCCCCCGTGTGTACGCTGTTCGCCCCCAGTGCCCCCGTGTGTACGCTGTCCCCCCCCAGTGCCCCCGTGTGTACGCTGTCCCGCCCCCGTGTGTACGCTGTCCCGCCCCCGTGTGTACGCTGTTCGCCCCCAGTGCCCCCGTGTGTACGCTGTTCGCCCCCCAGTGCCCCCGTGTGTACGCTGTTCCCCCCCGTGTGTGTACGCTGTTCCCCCCCGTGTGTGTACGCTGTTCCCCCCCGTGTGTACGCTGTTCCCCCCCGTGTGTACGCTGTTCCCCCCCGTGTGTACGCTGTTCCCCCCCGTGTGTACGCTGTTCCCCCCCGTGTGTACGCTGTTAACCCCCGTGTGTACGCTGTTCCCCCCGTGTGTACGCTGTTCGCCCCGCAGTGCCCCAGAGTGTACGCTGTTCGCCCCCCAGTGCCCCCTTGTGTACGGTGTTCGCCCCCCAGTGCCCCCGTGTGTACGCTGTTCGCCCCCCAGTGCCCCCGTATGTACGCTGTTTGCCCCCCAGTGCCCCCGGGTGTACGCTGTTCGCCCCCCCCCCCCAGTGCCCCCGCGTGTACGCTGTTCGCCCCCCCAGTGCCCCCGCGTATACGCTGTTCGCCCCCCAGTGCCCCCGCGTGTACGCTGTTTGTCCCCCAGTGCCCTCGTGTGTACGCTGTTCATCCCCCAGTGCCCTCGTGTGTACGCTGTTCATCTCCCAGTGCCCCCGTGTGTACGCTGTTCGTCCCCCAGTGCCCCCGTGTGTACGCTGTTCGTCCCCCAGTGCCCCCGTGTGTACGCTGTTCATCCCCCAGTGCCCCCCCTGTGTACGCTGTCTCCCCCCCAGTGCCCCTGTGTGTACGCTGTCTCCCCCCCCCAGTGCCCCCGTATGTACGCTGTTCCCCCCCCAGTGCCCCCGTGTGTACGCTGTCCCCCCAGAGCCCCCGTGTGTACGCTGTTGAACCCCCCCAGTGCCCCCGTGTGTACGCTGTCCCCATCCCAGTGCCCCCGTGTGTACGCTGTCCCCATCCCAGTGCCCCCCGTGTGTACGCTGTCCCCATCCCAGTGCCCCCCGTGTGTACGCTGTCCCCATCCCAGTGCCCCCTGTGTTCGCTGTCCCCATCCCAGTGCCCCCCGTGTGTAAGCTGTCCCCCTCCCAGTGCCCCCCGTGTGTACGCTGTCCCCCTCCCAGTGCCCCCCGTGTGTACGCTGTTCCTCTCCAGTGTCCCATGTGTACGTTGTTGTCCCCCCTCCCAGTGCCCCCGTATGTACGCTGTCATCCCCCACAGTGCCCCCGTGTGTACGCTGTACACCCCAGTGCCCCCCGTGTGTATGCTGTACACCCCAGTGCCCCCCGTGTGTACGCTGTACCCCCCAGTGCCCCCCGTGTGTACGCTGTACCCCCCAGTGCCCCCCGTGTGCACGCTGTACCCCCCAGTGCCCCCCGTGTGCACGCTGTACCCCCCAGTGCCCCCCGTGTGCACGCTGTACCCCCCAGTGCCCCCCGTGTGCACGCTGTCCCCATCCCAGTGCCCCCCCGTGTGTAAGCTGTCCCCCTTCCAGTGCCCCCCGTGTGTACGCTGTCCCCCTCCCAGTGCCCCCCGTGTGTACGCTGTTCCTCTCCAGTGCCCCATGTGTACGTTGTGGTCCCCCCCCCAGTGCCCCCGTGTGTACGCTGTACACCCCAGTGCCCCCCGTGTGTACGCTGTACACCCCAGTGCCCCCCGTGTGTACGCTGTACCCCCCAGTGCCCCTCGTGTGTACGCTGTACCCCCCAGTGCCCCCCGTGTGCACGATGTACCCCCCACAGTGCCCCCGTGTGTACGCTGTACACCCCAGTGCCCCCCGTGTGTACGCTGTACACCCCAGTGCTCCCCGTGTGTACGCTGTGCCCCCCGTGTGTAAGCTGTCCCCCTCCCAGTGCCCCCCGTGTGTACGCTGTCCCCCTCCCAGTGCCCCCCGTGTGTACGCTGTTCCTCTCCAGTGCCCCATGTGTACGTTGTGGTCCCCCCCCCAGTGCCCCCATGTGTACGCTGTCATCCCCCACAGTGCCCCCGTGTGTACGCTGTCCCCCCAGAGCCCCCGTGTGTACGCTGTTGAACCCCCCCCAGTGATGTACACCCCAGTGCCCCCCGTGTGTACGCTGTACACCCCAGTGCCCCCCGTGTGTACGCTGTACCCCCCAGTGCCCCCCGTGTGTAAGCTGTCCCCCTCCCAGTGCCCCCCGTGTGTACGCTGTCCCCCTCCCAGTGCCCCCCGTGTGTACGCTGTTCCTCTCCAGTGCCCCATGTGTACGTTGTGGTCCCCCCCCAGTGCCCCCGTATGTACGCTGTCTCCCCCCCAGTGCCCCCGTGTGTACGCTGTCCCCCCAGAGCCCCCGTGTGTACGCTGTTGAAACCCCCCCCAGTGCCCCCGTGTGTACTCTGTCCCCATCCCAGTGCCCCTGTGTGTACGCTGTCCCCATCCCAGTGCCCCCCGTGTGTACGCTGTCCCCATCCCAGTGCCCCCCGTGTGTACGCTGTCCCCATCCCAGTGCCCCCTGTGTTCGCTGTCCCCATCCCAGTGCCCCCCCGTGTGTAAGCTGTCCCCCTCCCAGTGCCCCCCGTGTGTACGCTGTCCCCCTCCCAGTGCCCCCCGTGTATGCTGTTCCTCTCCAGTGCCCCATGTGTACGTTGTGGTGCCCCCGTGTGTACGCTGTCATCCCCCACAGTGCCCCCGTGTGTACGCTGTACACCCCAGTGCCCCCCGTGTGTACGCTGTACACCCCAGTGCCCCCCGTGTGTACGCTGTACCCCCAGTGCCCCCCGTGTGTACGCTGTACCCCCCAGTGCCCCCCGTGTGCACGCTGTACCCCCCAGTGCCCCCCATGTGCACGCTGTACCCCCCAGTGCCCCCCGTGTGCACGCTGTACCCCCCAGTGCCCCCCGTGTGCACGCTGTACCCCCCAGTGCCCCCCGTGTGCACGCTGTCCCCATCCCAGTGCCCCCCCAATGTGTAAGCTGTCCCCCTCCCAGTGCCCCCCGTGTGTACGCTGTCCCCCTCCCAGTGCCCCCCGTGTGTACGCTGTTCCTCTCCAGTGCCCCATGTGTACGTTGTGGTCCCCCCCCCCAGTGCCCCCGTGTGTACGCTGTCATCCCCCACAGTGCCCCCGTGTGTACGCTGTACCCCCCAGTGCCCCCCGTGTGTACGCTGTACCCCCCAGTGCCCCCCGTGTGTACGCTGTACCCCCCAGTGCCCCCCGTGTGCACGCTGTACCCCCAGTGCCCCCCGTGTGCACGCTGTACCCCCCAGTGCCCCCCGTGTGCACACTGTACCCCCCAATGCCCCCCGTGTGCACGCTGTACCCCCCAGTGCCCCCCGTGTGTACGCTGTCCCCATCCCAGTGCCCCCTGTGTTCGCTGTCCCCATCCCAGTGCCCCCCGTGTGTAAGCTGTCCCCCTCCCAGTGCCCACCGTGTGTACGCTGTCCCCCTCCCAGTGCCCCCCGTGTGTACGCTGTTCCTCTCCAGTGCCCCATGTGTACGTTATGGTCCCCCCCCCAGTGCCCCCGTGTGTACGCTGTCATCCCCCACAGTGCCCCCGTGTGTACGCTGTACACCCCAGTGCCCCCCGTGTGTACGCTGTACACCCCAGTGCCCCCCGTGTGTACGCTGTACCCCCCAGTGCACCCCGTGTGTACGCTGTACCCCCCAGTGCCCCCCGTGTGCACGCTGTACCCCCCAGTGCCCCCCGTGTGCACGCTGTACCCCCCAGTGCCCCCGTGTGCACGCTGTACCCCCCAGTGCCCCCCGTGTGCACGCTGTACCCCCCAGTGCTCCCCGTGTGCACGCTGTACCCCCAGTGCTCCCCGTGTGCACGCTGTACCCCCCAGTGCCCCCCGTGTGTACGCTGTACCCCGCCAGTGCCCCCCGTGTGCACGCTGTACCCCCAGTGCCCCCTGTGTGCACGCTGTACCCCCAGTGCCCCCCGTGTGCACGCTGTACCCCCAGTGCCCCCCGTGTGCACGCTGTACCCCCCAGTGCCCCCCGTGTGCACGCTGTACCCCCCAGTGCCCCCCCGTGTGCACGCTGTGCCCCCCGTGTGTACGCTGTACCCCCCAGTGCCCCCCGTGTGTACGCTGTGCCCCCGTGTGTACGCTGTCCCCCCAGTGCCCCCCGTGTGTACGCTGTGCCCCCCGTGTGTACGCTGCCCCCCAGAGCCCCCTGTGTGTATGCTGCTTCCCCAGTGCCCCCGTGTGTATGCTGCCCTCCCCAGTGCCCCCGTGTGTATGCTGCCCTCCCCAGTGCCCCCGTGTGTACGCTGCCCTCCCCAGTGCCCCCGTGTGTACGCTGTTTGGCCCCCAGTGCCCCCGTGTGTACGCTGTCCCCCCAGTGCACCCATGTGTACACTGCCCCCCCGTGCCCCCTGTGTGTATGCTGTTGCCCCTGTGTGTGTATACGCTGTCCCTCCCCCAGTGCCCCCGTGTGTATACGCTGTCCCTCCCACAGTGCCCCCATGTGTACGCTGTCCCTCCCCCAGTGCCCCCCGTGTGTACGCTGTTCCTCCCCCTAGTGCCCCCGGTGTGTACGCAGTCCCCCCCAGTGCCCCCTGTGCGTACGCTGCCCCCCCGTGCCCACCATGTGTATGCTATCCCCCTCCCAGTGCCCCCCATGTGTACACTGCCCCCCTGTGCCCCCTGTGTGTATGCTGTTGCCCCTGTGTGTGTATGCTGTCCCCCCCAGTGCCCCTTGTGTATACGCTGTCCCTCCTCCATTGCCCCCATGTGTACGCTGTCCCTCCCCCAGTTCCCCCCGTGTGTATGCAGTGCCCCTGTGTGTACGCAGTGCCCCCTGTGTGTATGCTGCGCCCCCCCCCCCAGTGCCCCCCATGTGTACGCTGTCCCCATCCCAGTGCCCCCCGTGTGTATGCTGTCCCCCTCCCAGTGCCCCCCGTGTGTACGCTGTTCGGCCCCCAGTGCCCCCATGTGTACGCTGTCCCGCCAGTGCCCCCCATGTGTACACTGCCCCCCCGTGCCCTCTGTGTGTATGCTGTTGCCCCTGTGTGTGTATACGCTGTCCCTCCCCCCGTGTCCCCATGTGTATACGCTGTCCCTCCCCCAGTGCCCCCATGTGTATACGCTGTCCCTCCCCCAGTGCCCCCCATGTGTACGCTGTCCCTCCCCCAGTGCCCCCCGTGTGTACGCAGTCCCCTCCAGTGCCCCTTGTGTGTATGCTCCCCCCCCAGTGCCCCCCATGTGTATGCTATCCCCCTCACAGTGCCCCCCATGTGTACACTGCCCCCCGTGCCACCTGTGTATGCTGTTGCCCCTGTGTGTGTATGCTGTCCCCCCAGTGCCCCCGTGTGTATACGCTGTCCCTCCTCCATTGCCCCCATGTGTACGCTGTCCCCATCCCAGTGCCCCCCGTGTGTATGCTGTCCCCCTCCCAGTGCCCCCCGTGTGTACGCTGTCCCCCTCCCGGTGCTCCCCCGTGTGTGCGCAGTGCCCCCATGTGTGTGCTGTACCCCTGCAGTGCCCCCGTGTGTACGCTTCCCCCCCATGTGTATGCTCTGCCCCCCTGTGTGTACGCTGACCCCCCGTGTGTACGCTGACCCCCCTCAGTGCCCCCCGTGTGTACGCTGACCCCCCTCAGTGCCCCCCGTGTGTACGCTGACCCCCCTCAGTGCCCCCCGTGTGTACGCTGACCCCCCTCAGTGCAAACCGTGTGTACGCTGTCCACCCTCAGTGCCCCCCTGTGTGTATGCTGTCCACCCTCAGTGTCCCCCGTGTGTACGCTGTGCCTCGTTGCCTCCCATGTGTACGTTGTGCCTACTTAGTGCACCCCCCGTGTGTACGCTATCCCCCTCAGTGACCCCCGTGTGTACACTGTCCCCCCTCAGTGACCCCCGTGTTTACGCTGTCCCCCCTCAGTGCCCCCCGTGTGTACGCTGACCCCCCTCAGTGCCCCCCGTGTGTACGCTGACCCCCCTCAGTGCACATCGTGTGTACGCTGTCCACCCTCAGTGCCCCCCTGTGTGTATGCTGTCCACCCTCAGTGTCCCCCGTGTGTACGCTGTGCCTCGTTGCCTCCCATGTGTACGTTGTGCCTCCTTAGTGCACCCCCCCGTGTGTACGCTATCCCCCCTCAATGCCCCCCGTGTGTACGCTGTCTCCCCTCAGTGCCCCCCCCCGGGTGTACGCTGTCTACCCTCAGTGCCCCCTCCTGTGTGTACGCTGTCTCCCCTCAGTGCCCCCGTGTGTACGCTGTCTCCCTTCAGTGCCCCCCCGTGTGTACGCTGTCTCCCCTCAGTGCCCCCCGTGTGTACGCTGTCTCCCCTCAGTGCCCACCGTGTGTACGCTGTCCCCCCTCAGTGCCCACCGTGTGTACGCTGTCCCCCCTCAGTGCCCACGTGTGTACGCTGTGCCCCTCCCGGTGCCCCCCGTGTGTGTGCTGTACCCCTGCAGTGCCCCTGTGTGTATGATGCCCCCCCCCAGTGCCCCCCGGTTGTACACTGTCCCCCCCAGTCCCCCCCGTGTGTACGCTCTGCCCCCCCTGTGTACGCTGACCCCCCTCAGTGCCCCCCGTGTATACGCTGACCCCCGTCAGTGCCCCCCTGTATGTACGCTGTCCACCCTCAGTGCCCCCCGTGTGTACGCTGTGCCCCCGTGTGTATGCAGTGCCTTGTTGCCTCCCATGTGTACGTTGTGCCTCCTTAGTGCACCCCCCGTGTGTACGCTGTCCCCCCTCAGTGACCCCCGTGTGTACGCTGTCCCCCCTCAGTACCCCCCGTGTGTATGCTGTCTCCCCTCAGTGCCCCCCATGTGTATGCTGTCTGCCCCTCCCGGTGCCCCCCGTGTGTGTGCTGTACCCCTGCAGTGCCCCTGTGTGTATGATGCCCCCCCCAGTGCCCCCCGGTTGTACACTGTCCCCCCCAGTCCCCCCCGTGTGTACGCTCTGCCCCCCCTGTGTACGCTGACCCCCCTCAGTGCCCACCATGTGTACGCTGTCCCCCCTCAGTGCCCACCGTGTGTACGCTGTCCCCCCTCAGTGCCCCCGTGTGTACGCTGTGCCCCTCCTGTGTGTACGCAGTGCCTCATTGCCTCCCGTGTGTACGTTGTGCTCCCCCTGTGTGTACGCTGTCTCCCCTCAGTGCCCCCCCGTGTGTACGCTGTCTCCCCTCATTGCCCCCGTGTGTACGCTGTCTCCCCTCATTGCCTCCGTGTGTATGCTGTCTCCCCTCATTGCCCCCCGTGTGTACGCTGTCTCCCTTCATTGCCCCCCCGTGTGTACGTTGTCCACCCTCATTGCCCCCCGTGTGTACGCTGTCCACCCTCATTGCCCCCCTTGTGTACGCTGTTCACCCTCATTGCCCCCCGTGTGTACGCTGTTCACCCTCATTGCCCCCCGTGTGTACGCTGTTCACCCTCATTGCCCCCCGTGTGTACGCTGTCCACCCTCATTGCACCCCGTGTGTACGCTGTCCCCCCTCGGTGCCCACCGTGTTTACTCTGTCCACCCTCATTGCCCTCCGTGTGTACGCTGTGCCCCCCATTTGTGCGCAGTGCCTCATTGCCTCCCGTGTGTATGCAGTGCCCCCCTTAGTGCATCCCCCCATGTGTACGCTGTCCCCCCTCAGTGCCTCCCTGTGTGTACGCTATTGCCCCTCAGTGCCCCCCCGTGTGTACGCTGTGCCCCCCGTGTGTACGCTGTGCCCCCCCCGTGTGTACGCTGTGCCCCCCGTGTGTACGCTGTGCCCCCCCCCCCCCGTGTGTACGCTGTCCCCCCCCCCCCGTGTGTACGCTGTGCCCCCCCCCCCCCCGTGTGTACGCTGTGCCCCCCCGTGTGTACGCTGTGCCCCCTCAGTGCCTCCCTGTGTGTACGCTATTGCCCCTCAGTGCCCCCCCGTGTGTACGCTGTGCCCCCCGTGTGTACGCTGTGCCCCCCCCGTGTGTACGCTGTGCCCCCCGTGTGTACGCTGTGCCCCCCCCCCCCCCCCGTGTGTACGCTGTCCCCCCCCCGTGTGTACGCTGTGCCCCCCCCCCCGTGTGTACGCTGTGCCCCCCCGTGTGTACGCTGTGCCCCCCCGTGTGTACGCTGTGCCCCCCCGTGTGTACGCTGTGCCCCCCCGTGTGTACGCTGTGCCCCCCATGTGTACGCTGTGCCCCCGTGTGTACGCTGTGCCCCCCGTGTGTACGCTGTGCGCCCCCCGTGTGTACGCTGTGCGCCCCCCGTGTGTACGCTGTGCGCCCCCCGTGTGTACGCTGTGCGCCCCCCCATGTGTACGCTGTGCTCCCCCCGTGTGAACGCTGTGCCCCCCTGTGTGTGAGCTGTGCCCCCCCTTCGTGTGTACGCTGTGCCCCCCCCCCCCGTGTGTACGCATTGTTATTGTAATAATTATTATTATATTTCCTGCTCAGACTCTGTCCTCCCCATGCTGCCGCCGGGACTCGGTTCAGCCGCTTCCACAGCCTGCAGCCCTAACAGTCTGGTGAAGCCCCGACGTTGAATTGCCTCTGCCACCCAGAAGACAGAAAGCAGCCACCCGGGCCATCAGAGGATCAGCTGCACCCAGGTAAATCCATCCCCCCACTGTCCCTGTGTGTACCCTGTCCCCCATGCCCACTATCCCTGTGTGCACCATGTCCCCCCAACTGTCCCCCACACCACTATCCCTGTGCATACCCTTTCCGCCGTCACTGTCCCTGTATGTACCCTGCCCCCCCCCCAGTGCCCGCCATGTGTACGCTGTCCCCCCCAGTGCCCGCCGTTTGTATGCTGCCCCCCATGTGTACTGCCCCCCCTGTACTGCAGCTGCACCCAGGTAAATCCGTCCCCCACCCCACTATCCCTGTGTGTACCTTGTCCCCCACCCCACTATCCCTGTGTGTACCTTGTCCCCCACCCCACTATCCCTGTGTGTACCCTGTCCCCCACCCCACTATCCCTGTGTGTACCCTGTCCCCCACCCCACTATCCATGTGTGTACCCTGTCCCCCACCCCACTATCCATGTGTGTACCCTGTCCCCCACCCCACTATCCATGTGTGTACCCTGTCCCCACCCAGTGCCCCCGTGTGTACGCTGCCCCCCCGCATGTACGCTGTCCCCTTCCCAGTGCCCCCCCGCATGTACGCTGTCCCCTTCCCAGTGCCCCCACTTGTACGCTGTCCCCCCCAGTGCCCCCTGCATGTACGCTGCCCCCCCAGTGCCCCCTGCGTGTACGCTGTCCCCTTCCCAGTGCCCCCTGCGTGTACGCTGTCCCCTTCCCAGTGCCCCCCGCATGTACGCTGTCCCCTTCCCAGTGCCCCCCCGCATGTACGCTGTCCCCTTCCCAGTGCCCCCACTTGTACGCTGTCCCCCCCAGTGCCCCCTGCATGTACGCTGCCCCCCCCCGTGCCCCCTGCGTGTACGCTGTCCCCTTCCCAGTGCCCCCTGCGTGTACGCTGTCCCCTTCCCAGTGCCCCCTGCGTGTACGCTGTCCCCTTCCCAGTGCCCCCTGCGTGTACGCTGTCCCCTTCCCAGTGCCCCCTGCGTGTACGCTGTCCCCTTCCCAGTGCCCCCTGCGTGTACGCTGTCCCCTTCCCAGTGCCCCCTGCGTGTACGCTGTCCCCTTCCCAGTGCCCCCTGCGTGTACGCTGTCCCCCCCAGTGCCCCCTGCATGTACGCTGCCCCCCTCAGTGCCCCCTGCGTGTACGCTGTCCCCTTCCCAGTGCCCCCTGCGTGTACGCTGTCCCCCCCAGTGCCCCCTGCATGTACGCTGCCCCCCCCAGTGCCCCCTGCGTGTACACTGTCCCCTTCCCAGTGCCCCCTGCGTGTACGCTGTCCCCTTCCCAGTGCCCCCTGCGTGTACGCTGTCCCCTTCCCAGTGCCCCCTGCGTGTACGCTGTCCCCTTCCCAGTGCCCCCTGCGTGTACGCTGTCCCCTTCCCAGTGCCCCCTGCGTGTACGCTGTCCCCTTCCCAGTGCCCCCTGCATGTACGCTGTCTCATTGCCAGGAGTGTGTTATCATTAAACATTTTTAAAAAATCTAAATTTATTCTTACACTGAAATTTAAAATTTAAAATAAAAAAAAAAATAAATTGAAAAAAGCTATGAAATTACATTGACAAAAAACCTTACGGTTTCACATGTCCCATTAAGGCTTCTTACACATGATCTGGCATTTCAGAAACCTGTTGTAACTCTTCCACTCAAACGCCAAAAAGCAATGAAATTACGATCATTAAGGCTGACGCCTTAATGGACGTGTTCCTTGCGCAATACAGATATGGTACGCCATCACAGCCTGTGGGTAAGTGCAGATTCAGCACTCTCACAGAGTGAGATTGCTGTCACTCACACAATGGTGGAGCTGCTAATTCACAGATTTGTGTGCTCATTGGAATACACACATGCAGTCTATGCAACTGAAGGTCTGAGCAGTTATGTGGCTCACTCATCCTAATAAGTACCTGCAATCATCTAAAACTGTCTAGCCCACTGAATTACTATAGTGTTCATTCTAGCACCTGCCATCTTTGAAAACCCATGCAGTTCCTCTTCCCTGCCTGGGGTGTAGCTGTCTGCTGTAGTGCTTCTAGCACAGCGTGATCTGTATATCAGCACTGCAAACCAGACCTGTGCTAGAAACACTACAGCAGACAGCAACACTCCAGACAGGTAGAGGAACTGCATGGGTTTTCAAAGATAGTGGGTGCTAGAATAAACACTATTACTAGAACTATCCCGCTGAAGGTCCAACATCTTTCACACTCACTACATCTATCCATTTCATTTAGTATTCACATGCAGTTACCAGAAACATCTTTCATAATTGCAAAAACTATAATACTCCCAACTACTATGCATCTACACTTTCTTCTCCTATACGCCTTCAGGCTGCTCTGTCTTCCCCAATCCCTACTACTGTGTGTATTCCCTCATCCGCACCAATGTGTCTTTTCCCATCTGCCCTGCCCTTCCTTTCCACACAGATGCCACTGTTTCCTTCTATCTGTGTCACTGGCTTCCCCTCTATTAGTGATACTCTGTCTCCCCCTCCATCCAGGCTGCTCTGCCCGCCTCATCCATGACACAGTTTCCTTCGATCTGTACTGCTGTCTCCCCTCTCCATCTGTACTGCTCTGTTTTCCCTTTATCCCCTTTGCTCCGAACCCCCTCCCCCATCAGTGCTGTCTTTCCTCCAACTGCTCCTCTGTTTCCCACCCAATCGCATCACTCTGTCTTGCCTTCCCCAATCTGTGCCACTCTTTTCCACCCATCTGCTTCGTTAGTCCCCCATCAGTGCTGCTTAGCCTTCCCACTATCTATGCATTTCTATTCCTCCCCATGCGCACCACACTGCCTCCTCCCCCAATCAACACCACTTTTACCCTATCCTCTCGGCTCTGTTTACTGCTCAGACCTTCAGTTGCATAGACTGCATGTGTGTATTCCAATGAGCACACAAATCTGTGAATTAGCAGCTCCACCATTGTGTGAGTGACAGCAATCTCACTCTGTGAGAGTGCTGAATCTGCACTTACCCACAGGCTGTGATGGCGTACCATATCTGTATTGCGCAAGGAACACGTCCATTAAGGCGTCAGCCTTAATGATCGTAATTTCATTGCTTTTTGGCGTTTGAGTGGAAGAGTTACAACAGGTTTCTGAAATGCCAGATCATGTGTAAGAAGCCTTAATGGGACATGTGAAACCGTAAGGTTTTTTGTCAATGTAATATATATATATATATATATATATATATGATATTTGAATTTATTCACATGTTTCAACATTTCAAGGAGCAGGCACCCAGGCAGGCAGGCAGGCAGGCAGGGCTGGTGTATAATGCTGGTCTCAGGATACCTGCAAGTATGTGTATGTGTCTTTTACACATAAATGTACGCATACACATAGATGCATAGAGTAAGTAATGCTAACTACAGCTATGCGTTGCTAAGCTATAGCACGCGTTGCTTGGCGGAGCGAGGCGTCATTGGATTTGCTAAGTGCATACACACTGTGTTTTATATATATATCAGATTTGTTCATTGCCATACATCAGCACTACTGTTTTGAAGGCATGCGAATTTGTCACCATTTGTGTTGGCGCAGAGACGCTGTTCATGTAAAGATGAACAATAAAGTTATTAACACAAATAACTGTGATCAACCAATGCCACCACCTGATTGGTTGATAGATGCCATTGTTAACATGGCGGAGACACGAAGGGCAGACCCCTTTACACATGCGGAGCTGAGGGTTCTGGTCTCCGTCATGGAGACAAGGCTGGGCCGTGCGGGGCCCTTTATCACTAACCGCCATAAGCGGAGGGCCTATGCTGCGGCAGGGCGCCGTATTTACGCCCGCACTCGGGTGCGGAGGTCCCTCGGGCAGCTCGAGAGGCGGTGGTCGGACCTCCGCAGGCGCCAGCCCCAGCTCTTGCAGCAAATCAGGGGCGAAATTGCTGATTGTGAGTATTTTAGCTATGAAATTTCGCACTTACAACATAGCATATATAAACAATAACATGTGTCTCATGATAAGTGGGTGTCCATGGGTTTAAAAGTCCATAGACTGTTATGTGTGCTTCTTCCTGGTTAACATGCAGTCATGTGGCTTTTATATGTAATGACATAGCATTGAGGATTCTGATGCATACAATGTGCCAGATCTAATATGTGTTACACATTGATAAATGCCAGGGTTGTAATGTTTGAACAAATTACTAACAATCACATAATAATTTAAATGTCACATTTTTGAGTCCATTAACAGTAAGGAGCTACTTGCCTGCATCGTTTGCCATCATTATCACCCTTCCATGTATGTCTTGTTATGGATTAATACATGTGCCCCAATGACCCGACATTGACCATGATTTTTTTTTCTACCACACAGCACGAGCCCGAGCCCGACAGGCCCGTGAAGAGGCCGAGGCAGACCTGGCCCAGGAGGAGGCCCAAGACCCTGAGGAGGAGGTGGCGGCAAGGGTGGAGGAGGAGGAGGAAGTGGAGGAGGAGGAAATGTTGGAGGAGATGGTGGAGGAGGTGGTGGAGGAGGAGGAGGTGCCTGAGGAGGTGGTGGTGGAGGAGGTGGAAGAGGAGTTGGTGGCAGAGGAGGAGGTGTTGGTGGCGGAGGAGGAGGTGGAGGAGGAGGTGGTGGTGGTGGAGGAGGAGGTGGAGGAGGAGGAGGTGGAGGAGGAGGAGGAGGTGGAGGAGGAGGTGCTTGTGGCGGAGGAGGTGGACGTGGTCATGGTGGCAGAGGAGCTGGCGGAGGAGGGGGCTGAGGAGGCCACGGTTGCCCCAGAGGATTCCAATTCCGAGGGGGAGGAGGCGTGCCAAGCCCCGGAGTCCCAGCAGATCGGTATGTTTACATAATGCATCATTCATGAAGTAGTTGTAGTGGTATTTGTTATGTAGCACTGGTGATTAAAAATTTTGTTCCAATACTATTCATATAGACCCCAAAGTGGGTAGCTACAGATACAGGTACGGGTTAGATGGGGTGTCCAAGGCATCCCTTTCATCCAGGACACCTCTCAATTACACAGGTTTGTGGGATGGGTTGGAGCTCCATTTTGACTGCCACATAACCGTTGTAGTTAAACAGGATCCTGGAGTAAAGGGATGAGTGGATCATTTGTGGATTAAATTCACCTGCTGCAATCGTAGATTATGACCCATCAAATAGTGGAATCTATATTGTTGGTGAATGTTATTTATAAACTCTAGGATGTATGCTATAAATGGAGTATGGCCCGGCCTACCTTGGAATGGAGTCAGAAGTTGCCAGTGTCCCAGGAGCCTCCTCTACCTAAACACCCCCTGTAGTTCAGATTGTTTTTTTGCCCTCACAGAATTGTAGGTTGGTTTAGACAGAATTATGATTTTGAGGATGTGTACTGTGCATTCCTGACATTTGCATAACTCCCATGCCACGAACCATCACTGAACTTAGACTGAGCAGATTGTGACAAGTTCTTATTGACGGAGGCCATGACATGCTTGTCATTGGTTAGTCATGGGTGGGTTGTGACTGAGAAGAAACACTATGACTGTTATGTCTTCTGCAGAGTAAAGGGTAGAGGCAAAAAAAGACAGTATGTAGTAAATAAGTTTGCATGTATGTATATATGTATGTGTCATATCTATTTATCTATGTGTGTCTCTATCTCTCTACATAGATAGATATATAGATATATATATATATATACACACACATGTCACCTAGCATTTGTGCAATTTATGTCGCAGTATGTGAAATGTATGCATGAATAACATGACTAATTTTTGCCCCTTTGACATGCCCACAGATGACACCACACCGGCAGATGAGGGGGTGCGTGGGGCCCTCCTGCGGGCGGAGCACCACTTGAGGCTCCTGCTAGCCGACCTGCAGGACCTCAGAGATCTGCTGATTTAATTTATTATTTGATATTTTTTTATTTATATGTTCATTGTGTTTTCTAATAAATTGTTTATGCAAGTTCACAGTTGTTGGTTTTCTTTGCACATTAAACAGTATATGTGTAGATTGTTTATAATCTTTTACACAGGGTGTAATACAAACCATTGCACTTAAATTGCTGTAAGGGTTAATGTGTGCAATGCATGTGTTAGGCATGCTTGTAAGGATATATTGGCATTTAATTGATTCCAATTCCAAATAAGCAGTTTTTTATGAGGATAGGTAATTGAATAAGTGGGTCATGTGATGTCTTGCAGAAGATACTTAATAGTGGGTTGTTTGGCGTAAATACTCCGCTTACGGGCGGTAGCACCGCTTGGCTCCCGGTCGGATGCGGTATTTCCGAGCATACTCTGTAATACTCTGTAATACCGTGCATAATCGGAGTGTTTCTCCCGCACACGCATGGTTTGTATGTCATCCGTAAACACGCCCTGTTCTTAAAGAGTGAGTCCGTCCGAATGCGGAGGACACGTGGGCGTTTCTACGGACGATGGCCGCATGCGGCAAAACACCGTGGCGTGCGGACCGCTCCGTAAGAATGCGGGAATATCCGCACCGATCTGAATAAGGGCCCAAGTCATAGAGTACCGTGCCATAGTTTACCCTGCAGATTAGTCCCAGCACAATAAAGTACTGCAAATATACAGAAATAATAAAGTCCTACAGTGTGGAAGTGTGGGGGTCCTGCAGTGTGGCTTACTATGAAGTGTGGGGGTCCTGCAGTGTGGCTAACTATGATTTGAAGGTCTTGTAATGTGGCTTACCATGAACCGGGGGTCCTGCGGTGTGGCTTACTATGAATTGGGGATCCTGCAATGTAGCTTACTATGAATTGATGGACCTGCAGAGTTAAATACTATGAATTGGAGGTCCTGCAATGTGGCATACTGTGAATTGGAGGTCCTGCAGTGTGGCTTACTATGAATTGGGGGTCCTTCAATGTGGCTTACTATGAATTGGGGATCCTGAAGTGTGGCTTACTATGAACCAGGGGTCCTGCGGTGTGGCTTACTATGAATTAAAGGTCTTGTAATGTGACTTACTATGACTCGGGGGTCCTGCGGTGTGGCTTACTATGAATTGGGGGTCCACAGCCTGCTGCGAGTCACACCGGCTGCAGAATCTGTTGGATCGCATCCAAGCCATGCTGGCTTGGCAGGGATCACATGCGATATATCGGATGCAATCCTGCCATCCAGGAAGGTCCCGGGCGGCTTGAGGGGGGATTGGCTGGTGACTTCTCCGCTTGGAGAAGTTGCAGCCAAATATGGGGGCCTTCACATTATGGACCCAATACAGACCTGATTGTATGGCATGGATTGCACAGCATGGATTGTACGGTGGCCGATAACCGATACACTACGCAAGTGTAAGGTTGGCAGTACGCATGCCCGAGGCTGTGCTGCAACAAAATCCTGCTACTTTTTTTATCCGCAAGCCGTTCACAAGGTGATTGACAGGAAGCAGGCGTCTGGGGGTGGAAACCGGCCTTTTAGTGGGAATACTAAGAAAAACGCAGGCGTGCCTACGAAAATGCTGGGCGTGTCTGGTAAAATGCTAGGCTGTTTTAGGGGAGGGGGTGTGACATCAGCTCCAGGCCGGAAATGAAGTTATTACTAACTGTCACATAGCTGGTGCACAGCTGTATTCATTACTAACTGTCACATTCCCCAGGTCACCTAGCTGGTGCACAGCTGTAGTCATTACTAGCTGTCACATTTCCCAGGTCGTCTAGCTGGTGCGCAGCTGTAGTCATTACTAACTGGGACATGTCCCAGGTCACCTAGCTGGTGCACAGCTGTAATCATTACTAGCTGTCACATTTCCCAGGTCACCTAGCTGGTGCTCAGCTGTAGTCATTACTAACTGTCACATTTCCCAGGTCACCTAGCTGGTGCACAGCTGTAGTCATTACTTACTGTCACATTTCCCAGGTCACCTAGCTGGTGCACAGCTGTAGTCATTACTGTCACATTTCCCAGGTCACCTAGCTGGTGCACAGCTGTAGTCATTACTAACTGTCACATTTCCCAGGTCACCTAGCTGCTGCACAGCTGTAATCATTACTAGCTGTCACATTTCCCAGGTCACCTAGCTGGTGCACAGCTATAGTCATTACTAACTGTCACATTTTCCCAAGTCACCTAGCTGGTGCACAGCTGTAGCCATTACTAACTGTCACATTTTGAAACCTGCTGCATTCATTCCTACTATAGATCCACAGGTTGTCTGAGAAACATGAACTGTTGGTAGATCTTGAGGACAGGTTTGCCTAGGCCTGTTCTAGAACAACCCTCACTTTATGTGCTGCAAAGATGAAAAAATGACAGCTGCTGACAAAGATCTGGAGAGAGAAGGGGAGCGGTGCAGAGACTGTTCATGCTGATAACAAAACCTCTAGGAGACAGTCAGCAAAGCCTAAATGTGTGGACAGTGATGATGGTACTTGTTTGTAATGTATCATGAAGGCACATCACATACAGGCATATTTATCATTCTCTACGTGCAGGATATTAAGGCTCCCTCAGATGTACAGTGCAGGAATTGCATCCGATGCCTACAATATCTTTCCGGAGTCCCTCCATTTCCGACCATAGATCATACTTGTCTACCCTCACAGAATGGCCAGGGGGCTACCGACATGTGCAGCTGTATATTAGTCCAGTAGTGCTGCCCTGTGCTACTGGATATTAGTCCAGTAGCGCTGCCCTGTGCGACCATATATAAGTCCAGTAGTACTGTCCTATGCTTCCAAATATAAGTCCAGTAGTGCTGCCCTATGCTTCCATATATAAGTGTAGTAGTGCTGGCCTGTGCAGCCGTATATATATATATATATATATATATATATATATATATAAGTCCCAGGGCCGGTGCAAGGCACCGGAGCGCCCCAGGCTAGTCGGGGTGGGGGCGCCCCGGTGCCGGGGGGAGGGGGGGTGGTACCTGTGTAAAAAAATTGCTGCCCCGGTGTTGGGAAATCGATCATGCGCCGATGTATCGATTTCCTTATCTATTAATTACCTTATTTGACCTCAGTGTGAAGACCCCTTAGAGCTCCGTGAGAGTGTAACCTTATATGATATGACCAGTAACGATGACCACAGATACAAGGTTTAGCTCTGATTTAATGATGACAAAACGACATATTTATACATAACATACAGTGCTGGTTCAATTACATGATTGGTTAATATTTGGTGCAGAGGTAGGGGAATAACAGCATAGAGGTGGGGTGGCTTATACGTCGCCTTACAGGGGAGTGTAGCATTCGTAAGTTATGAGAAATCACAGAATGTACTATTCCTGACGAAAGTTACAAAGTACGGGCTAGCAAGCGAGAACTGGAAACAAGCCAGAACATAACTTCTTGAGATAAGCAAGAACAGAGACTATAACACAGAGAAACAAGATGGCTGATTAACCCTTCAAAGAGAAACAAGATGGCTGATTAACCCTTCAATCCCCTCTTAGAATCAATGTCCTTTTTAGACAATTTGATTCTTGTAGATGGCATCTTGTTTGGTACGGTGAATTTTGACATATTCACCATAATCTTCTGGTGAGGGAGGGCTTTTGGCAAGATCAGTGTACATAGCAGGTGTTACATTATCCAGGTACTTGGAACCAATCTTCTTGCATATGGGAAAGACACAATATCCTACTATCATAAGTACAATAATTACAATGAGGATAAATATGCCTATTTGTGTTAGTGCGTGTTTCCAATCATTTAACCATCCGAACCAGCTACTCCAGGGGTCCGTGATACCTGAGTTCTTCTTGAGTTCGATGGATAAATTTTCTAGATGTTTAATAGCTAGGGTAGTTTTTCCATTAGGACCTGTGTTGTCTGGGATATAAGTACAGCATCCATTAACCTTACCTATGTACACACAGGTTCCTCCTTTCTCGGCAAGCATCATATCTAAAGCCATGCGATTCTGAAATGTCATTTGTGATGTAGCTTCTAACTGTTCAGCAATACCTTTCAAAGCGTCCCTAGTATCATTAACGAAGCGCTGTTGATTATAATATATGTAATTTATCCAGTTCACATTTTTATTGATGGTTACCTGGGGAAGCAGGGACTCGAAGCCGGCAGCGACCTCATCACGAGCCTTAAATTCTTTAGGAACTCCCCGGGGAACACCAATAGTGTCTATGTATATGTGTGGATCGAAGCTTTCCTTTGGAGCTTCTCTTTTGTTTCTGGAGTTTGTGGTAGGTTTATTTGTGGGAGGAGGCTCAGACAAATCGGCTGGGAGAATGTGTATGGGCATAATGATCTTTGCCAGGGCACACTCTCCTTTCCAAGGATTGTCCAGCTTTGTCCTGAGTCTCATGTCTCCACAAATAAAATAAATGTCTCCTAATGATTTTTTCATGGTGGGTATACTGATATGTCTTCGTTCAGCACAATACCCATCAGGAAACAATTTCAGATCTACAGTGTTTTGTGCAGTGCTGTTTGAGTAATAACATGTATAATTACCAGGATAAATGGTTATGGTACTACCAGGATTGGTATTCTTTACCATTATGGGATATTCTTTCTTCCATTGTTCACATTTGGTTTCTTCTACAATAGTATCAGTATACAGGCTAAAGAAACATTTATCTTGGTCTGAAGGTATGTGTATGGGCACCGTACCCAAGTGGGGTCTGGATTTTCCACACACATAACAATCAGTTTGATTAACTTTACGTGCATTATATTTCATCCATTCTAGCCAATAATTTACGTCAGATAACCCAGTCTCTATGGCTATAGTGTCTTCGTAAGTGGGGTTGTTAATGGCTAACATTTCATTAAAAGTAGTGACATGTGGTTTAAAGAATGATGGTGGTGTTTTAGGTTTTACAGTGGTTTTGAGGGCGGTGTATTCTGGGTTATCATACATGTCTTTTAAATGAAATCTTCCCCTTGGGCCCCCGCTTTCTCCTGATTGATATTTACCCATGACATATAGTCCGGCATCGCCGGGGGCCGGGTTTTCTAGGTTAATGATAAATTGGCTATTGCAAGTGCCCTTTTTTCGTAGGGACATACGGGTTAGTAAGGATCGACCATGGGACCATTTCTGGAGGCCAACATCGGGGTGATATCCCCAGTTTTGGCTGATATCAAAGGCAGTGGTATCTGCTCTAGTGTTCCACCCAACAGCCCCCCATGAGTTGCAAGAATCTCCCCAGTAAGTACTAGTGACACAGATATATACGTGACTTACAGCGTGTGGTGTGTGGTGGATGTTACACAGCCAGGGCAGCGGTGGTTCTCCTCGATTCCCGCCTTGATTGTTTGAACAAGATACAATATCACAATAAGAAAATATAAAAGTAGCGACAGTCGTGCTAGAAGAATTATACCAGAAGGTAAAGCGTCCATCATTTTGGGTTATATCAACTTCAGCAAAACAATTATAAAGAACAAGCCCGAGTAAAATCACTAGGGCTAAGGTGGGGGGAGTCATATCCTGTAGCGTCGTCCTCGGCTTCAGAATGTTGTACCCCTGATTCCTCGTCACCTCCAGCCGGCAGGTCTTCTCCAGGTTGGAGGTCAGAGCCACTGGCCCCCGTTATTACCTCTCTCGTCCCGTCTGTGTCAGTCTCGGGATCGGTGTCGACCTCTATGTTGACGTGTGGTGGAGGTGGAATTTTCTTCACTCTGGATGCATGGATCCACGTTGGTCCTTCGTCGGTGAGGACAGCCGTCCTGGTAACCGCGACCACTTCTGTTTCTGGACCGTAGGTGAAATCTCCTGGATGTTTATTTCTGGGTAGGATCTTTACAACGACCTTGTCTCCAACCCTAAATGGGTGAGTGGGTATCTGTGGATGAGAAGGATTCTTAAAGATAACATTTTGTTCAACTTCATTAAGTTTCTGTATTAGGGATCTGACATACTCTTCTCTTATTATTTCTAAGTCTCCTTCTGTGGTAACTAAAGGGTTCTTTGCCCAGGGAGTGGGGAAAGGTCTGCCCATCAGTACTTCAAAGGGGGAGTAACCTAGAGTCTTTTGTGGAGTCATTCTCTGTGGGTGATATGGAATGTGAAACTTCCATTCTATTTGCAGTGCTTTGACTAGTTCTGCTGTGACTTTGGCTGTGAAGGCTGAACCTTTATCGCTATTGATTTGGAGCGGGCATCCTCAGCGCGGAATGATCTCTCGCGTGAGTATGCGGGCTACTGTTTTTGCATCTTCTGATTTAGTGGGATAAGCTTCCTGCATTATTGATATGTGTAAAATCTATTTGAAGATGTGTGAATGGTGTGGTTGGGTATTCTAGATGTTGGTGTCTTGCTTTATTTGGGTTGTTTGGGTTGTTTCTAAGACACACTATACATCTACTGATGTACTGTTTTACAAGTTCTTTGGCATTAGTAATGTAGAAATCATTGGAGAGGAGTAAAGTAGTTGTTACTATACTATGGTGTCCTACTCCGTGGTAATGTACTATGAACAATGATGCACTGGTTTGGGGTATACATGGTTCCCCCTCTTTGCAGATTAATCCAGTCCGTGGATTCTTCTGCAATATTGGATATGTTCAATCTGATAGATCTGAATTAGAGGCAGCAGCCTGTAATTCTGTCAGTAGGTATGTATCATCTAGCGAAGGAGGCGAGATGACAGCAAGAGTGAGGTTATATGTTGCTGTAGTGGCAGCACGTTTAGCAGCGGTATCAGCGAGAGCGTTGCCTTTGCTGATGTCATCCTTTCCTCCAGTGTGTGCTTTACAATGAAGGATGGCAATTTGAGATGGTAATGTAATTGCGTGTAAGAGATCTGTGATGAGTTGCGCATGTGATATGCCTTTCCCATCAGCGCCAGTGAAGCCTCGGCGTTGCCTGAACAACTCCGTAAGCGTATTTGGAGTCTGTGTAAATTGTGACAGGTTTGTTTTTTGTAAATGTGACAAGCTCGAGTGAGTGCAATGAGTTCTGCAGCTTGTGCTGACTGTAAGGGGACTGTCTTTGCTTCAAGGGTGGTGTTTGGAAGTTTAACCACTGCATATCCTGCCTGGTACGTGTTGTCATTGGGACGGCTGCAGGAGCCGTCAACAAATATTATGTCGGCATCGGGGATAGGCACAGTCGACATATCTTGTCTGGGTGAAGTTTCTGAGTCAATTGTCAGAGTACAGTCATGTTGAGGCGGCGCCTCGTCGTCAGGTCCTTTAAGACCTAAAAGTGCGTTTAGTACAGGGACAGGTCCTTCTGAGTTTGTTGCGTATTTTACAGTGAGAGAAGGATTCCCTAGTAGGAGTACTTCATAGCCGCTGAGTCTTTGGGCAGACATGTGTTGTGTGTGTAGACCTTTGAGGATGGAGAGGACATTATGTGTGGTATGTAACACAGTAGGATGTCCTAATGTAAGTGATGTGGACATCTCAACAACCATTGCACAGGCAGCCAGTGCTCGAAGACAAGCTGGCATTCCTTGCACAGTGACAGGCATTACTTTTGAAAAAAAATGCGACAGGGCGCATTTTGCCTCCGTGAAGTTGGGTCAGTACACCCGCCATAGTTGTACATGTGTCCCTTGCAAACAAGTGAAATGATAACATATAGTCCGGGAGACCAAGCGCGGGACTCTGTACTAACATTTCTTTCAATTTTTTAAATGCAGAATACATTTCATCTGACCATTGTATAACCTTGGGTTTGTCTTTGAGTGTGCATTGTCTCAAGATATTATCATAGTAGGAACAATCAGAAATCCACTGTCTGCAGTAACTTACCATACCCAAGAAAGACAACATATCCTTCTGGGTAGTTGGGGTGACCAGGCCCAATACAGACTGTATGCGTTGTGGACTGATTTTCCTTTCTCCCTCAGAGAGTACAAAACCCAGGTAATTGACATGCGTTTTACACCATTGCAATTTTGCTCTTGACACTTTGTGTCCACATTAACAATGAAATTCCATTTAACCGGCTGGCCTCCTCGGTGACACTACAGAGAAGCAGATCATCTGCATACTGTAGCAGGACAGAACTATGGGGGGGGTGCCATGGAGCCAATGTGGCTTGGAGGACTATGCTATAGACCACGGGAGAGTCAATATAGCCTTGGGGTAAACGACACCACATTAATTGTTTACCTTTAAATGAAAAAGCAAAGAGTAATTGGGTCTCTGTGTCAATAGGAATACTTGAAAAACGCATTTTTTTTTTTTTTTTTAAGTCTATGACACTAAAGAAAGCTGCGTTTGCAGGGATGGCTGAGATGAGTGAATTGATGTCAGGTACTATGGGTGCAATAGGAACAGTCTTTTGCAGTTCACCATCATAGTTAAGGGAACATAGAACACTGGTAGTGGCCCCACTGTCCACCAGGAAGGACAGTCCCTCATCATCTACATATAATGTGATGAGGGGAGAATCTTCCCAGTGAGTAGTGAACTGTACAAAAGATGGAATACCCTCCTCCGGGCCCCGTCAATGGGTAGGGTCGGTCCAGTCAACTCTGAAAAGTACGCTTTCTTGAGGTGGTGTAGGACCCTGTCGGGAAAGCCCTTGTTGGGGTCTTGGCGTGCAAGGTTGTTGTGGTTTCCGAGAAGGGAAAGGGCAATCTCTAGCCCAGTGTGTGTTCTGGCCACAGTTGAAACAAGTAGTCTGTTTATGAACTGCGCCAGTGTTGTTGTAATCCCTGGTGTATGGTGGTGCACGAAAGGTTTGGTTCTGTGGAGGCCTTAAAGGTCTCCTGTTACTTTGTGGGGGTCCCCTATTTTGTCTATTGGGCGGACCCTTATTACTGTTCTGGAAGTTGTGAGTAGAGGAAACTGCAGTTTTCCTCATGTCAAAACAACCAGCTGATTCTTTCTCATACAAATGATCACTGAATTGTGGGCATGTCTCGTTAGGTAGGGGAGGTGGATATGTTACAGTCTTTTTACTTTGTTTTGAATCCATGTTTATGTACAGTTCTATTATGATTCCGTGTGAATGTTTTCCACTTTTTGATTTGTTGTTGATGACTATAATCTTCACTAAGATCTATGAAGTTTAGAATCTGGCTACTTTCTGGTAATTGTTTTATTTGTTCAATAGATTTTGGGCAAATAATGGGATAGGTGAAAAGATTGATTGGTAGATCTGTCACGAAGAAAGGATAGAGTTGATCAATATATTTACTGGTGATTTCTGTGCGTAAGTGACAACCTACTATGAGGACTGCCTCACACACAGTGCCATTAGAGAATGTTTTAATTGTGGATTTAAATCTTATCCTTTGTTTGTTGACAGATACCAATATTGGATAATATTCTGGATTCTTATACCACAATATTAAACTACTTTGGCAACTATTGCAATTTCCTATCGGTGGACATTCATAATCTGACATGTAATATGAGAGCGTGAAAAGATTCAAAGTGTATTAGATCAGGGGCACCGTCACAGAGAGGCAGGTAAAACCTGTTGCAGCAGACTGTGAGGGTTAGTCTTTATCCAAACACTTATAGAATCATGTATTCACTTTAGACATCTCATAAATTGTTATTTATATATGGTTTGTTAGTGGAACCACAGACTGTCTACGTGACAGTGGATAGAGTCCAGTGGTTATAATGTGAAAACTGTATATGAAGCCTCACGTTGCGTTACTCCGAAGGGGAGAACATAAGTCCGCAAGTCTGTTGGCATACAGTAATCAATGAGACAATAGAGTTATTGTGCGTGAACTTACCAACCGCACGGTTTACAAAGAAATACAGATATCACAAGTGTGTATACTTACCAATCACACAAGGATATTGAAATAAGAAAAACTTATACTTCAAACTAAACATAGTAAAGAAATTTGGCCAATGAAATAGTGGGTGTTCAAAATGAGGTTCTATTTGGATAAAGACCCGTGGTCTCTTCGTACACCAAGTACGGTATCTGATCCTAGATCAGTGTGTACACAAAACAAAGATAGAAGATTTTAACTTCTATGAACTGACATCCGATATCCCCCAGGGATAGAGTCATAGGTTCAGGATCGAGTTTGTCCGTAACCTCACAGCGGTCTCAGATTAGACTTTTGGAGTCTGCTGACAACCGTGTAGGAATGAACTTCGAATCCCGCGGCGAGCCCCCAGCTCTGTTGGGAAATCGATCATGCGCCGATGTATCGATTTCCTTATCTATTAATTACCTTATTTGACCTCAGTGTGAAGACCCCTTAGAGCTCCGTGAGAGTGTAACCTTATATGATATGACCAGTAACGATGACCACAGATACAAGGTTTAGCTCTGATTTAATGATGACAAAACGACATATTTATACATAACATACAGTGCTGGTTCAATTACATGATTGGTTAATATTTGGTGCAGAGGTAGGGGAATAACAGCATAGAGGTGGGGTGGCTTATACGTCGCCTTACAGGGGAGTGTAGCATTCGTAAGTTATGAGAAATCACAGAATGTACTATTCCTGACGAAAGTTACAAAGTACGGGCTAGCAAGCGAGAACTGGAAACAAGCCAGAACATAACTTCTTGAGATAAGCAAGAACAGAGACTATAACACAGAGAAACAAGATGGCTGATTAACCCTTCAAAGAGAAACAAGATGGCTGATTAACCCTTCACCCGGCGTCCCTGCAGTGCTGGGGCGGTCAGGGGTGTCCGTGCCGTAGGGGTTCCTGCGGCGCCAGTTCGCTGGAGGTGAGGGGCGAACTGCCGCCCTCCAGGTGCCGGCGCCCTAGGCAAATGCCTAGAGCTGCCTAGTGGTGGCGCCGGCCCTGATAAGTCCAGTAGTGCTGCCTTGCGCTGCTGTATATTAGTTCAGTAGTACTGATCTGTGCAGCCATTTATAAGTCCAGTAGTGCTGCCCTGTGCAGTCATATATAAGTGCAGTAGTACTGTCCTGTGCTTCCATATCTAAGTCCAGTAGTGCTGCCCTGTGCTGCTGTATATAAGTCTAGTAGTGCTGCCCTGTGCAGTCATATATCAGTGTAGTAGTACTGTCCTGTGCTTCCATATCTAAGTCCAGTAGTGCTGCCCTGTGCAGTCATATATAAGTGCAGTAGTACTGTCCTGTGCTTCCATATCTAAGTCCAGTAGTGCTGCCCTGTGCTGCTGTATATAAGTCCAGTAGAGCTGCCCTGTGCAATCATATATAAGTGCAGTAGTACTGTCCTGTGCTTCCATATCTAAGTCCTGTAGTGCTGTCCTGTGCAGCCATATATAAGTCCAGTAGTGCTGTCCTGTGCTGCCATATATAAGTCAAGGAGTTCTGAGCTTTGCAGCTATATATAAATTTGGTAGAGCTGCCCTGTGGTGCCTTATATAGGTCCAGTAATGCTGTCCTGTGCTGCCATATATAAGGAGTTCTGCGCTGTGCAGCCATATAGTTTGGTAGAGCTGCCCTGTGGTGCCTTGTATAGGTCCAGTAGTGCTGTCCTGTGCTGCCATATATAAGTCCAGGAGTTCTGCGCTGTGCAGCCATATATATATATATATCTGGTAGTGCTGTCCTGTGCTGCCGTATATATTGTTAAATTGCGTTCCCAGGAATTTATATTTCTTACCCTTAAGATTTTGCAGAAGCAGCTAGAGAAAGTGAAGGAGGAGCTAAAATGGAGCGCTTCCACTAAGTATGTGGGACGTGTAGCCCTTCATTCTCTTTGCCAGGATTCAAGGGTGGTCAATCTGTTGAAATCACAACACTACATTTCGGCCACCGTGCTTGATCCTAGGTTTAAAGCTTATGTTGTTTCTCTCTTTTTGGCGGACACAAGTCTGCAGAGGATCAAAGAATTGCTAGTTCTAAAATTGTCAGATCAAGTAGAATGTGACACGGCAACTGCTCCTCCTTCATGGAGATGTTGCATGGCAGTCAGGAGCAAGTTTGGACATCTGGGCCGGACTGAAGGAGCTGCCTACAATTACTAACATGTAGACAGTAGGTCTGTCACTGTATATGATGCTGTCACCATTGAATGAATGGTGAAGAATTACATTGGTGACAGCATCCAAGTAGACATGTCAGACAGTCTGTACCTGTACTGGCAGGGAAAAGGAGGAATTTCTAGGCCCCTGAACGAACTGGCTTTATATTACCTAAGTTGTCCCCCCTCCATGTACTCCAAAAGTTTTTAGTGCAGCCGGGAACCTGGTCAGCGAGCTGCGTAGGAAGTTGCATCCACAAAATGTGGAGAAGATGATGTTCATCAAAATTAATTATAAATGACTCCAGGAAGACCTGTAATTGTCTCCAGAAAGTACAGAGAGACCTGTGATGGTGGATTCCAGCAGGCAAAAATTAATACTCTATGAGGATAATGATGCACACACTGAAGGGGGTGAGGAATTGGTGGATGAGGAGGACATCTTGCCTCTGTAGAGCCAGTTTGTGCAAGGAGAGAGATTAATTGCTTCTTTTTTTGTAGGGGCCCAAAACAAACCAATCCTTTCACCCATAGTCATGTGTCAGACCCTGTCGCTGAAATGACTAGTTTGTGCATATTCTATTTACTATACAATACAAGGGTGGGTGGAAGGGCCCAAGGACAATTCCATCTTGCACCTCTTTTTTGCATTATGTGCTCTTTGGGGCCTAGTTTTTCAATTTGCCATCCTATCTGCCGCTGCAGTGCCACTCCTGGATGTGCCACATGTTTGTGCTACCCACTGGTGTCACTTAGCGTAGTCATCCAGCTATCTTGGTGCAACCTATTGGCCTAAAAACAATATTGTGAGCTCTGAGGTGTTCAGAATAGACTGTAAATGAGTGGAAATGAATGTTATTGAGGTTCTTATTACTGTGCTAACAAAAATGATTCTGTGATTTTATAAAAAAAAAAAATACAGATCCAAAACCCAAAAGGGTGGTTTTGGCAATTCCAATCCAGATCCAAAACACAAAGGCAGATCCAAAACCAAAACACAAAATGTGAAAAGTGCACATCTCTAATTTAAACTAAAACACAAGGATAAGTCAGAACCAAAATCAATACGTGGATGAATTAAAATAAAAAAAAAATCAAGATTCACCCTGACCTACCCACATTGTCTCTTTTCAAATCAAAATTGTTTTATCTTTTCCATGTGGCCTGGGTGGAGGTAGCCCAAGAAAAAGGGAAATTTTTTAAAATGTGGGAAAATGTCATTGCAATTCTTTCAACAGATATTCAAATTCAAAATTCTCTGTGAAACACCTCCCCGTATCTTTTGATAGAGGGTGATCCTCCGATCTCAGTGTAGGGTTTGGGGGAGTGGGCAAGTCTATTATCTTATATTTTAGTCCAATTGATCTAATTTCAATTTCGGTACCTATTTTTATGTACAAAATAGGGGGTCTGAGACGCGTACATCTCTAGACATAAACCCGTCTTTTGAGGTGGATCCTTCCTACTATGCAGAACTTCCACAGGTTCTCGTGTCCCCGGTCTGACTCCCTAAGAGCAGTCAATGATAATAGTACAATAAGATCACAATACAGAGAATTCCAATTGGTTCATTCTGCAGCAAATAATTAAGTTCAGAAACATGTGCGCTCCATTCTAGACCCCTTATTTTAAGATTATAAAGCAAGTTCTATGGTTAGAAAAAAAAAAAAGGATAAAACTCAGCTGTTTCCAGGTTTTGCTGACATACAAAAATAATTTACTGGGAAAACACTTTCGTACATATACTCTAAATTGACCATATGGTTTGTCTGAAGCCGTCCTCTCACAATACTGTACATGAGCGCTTGGGTTTTTCCTATAGTTTTGTCTAGGTGCCAAAACTCTAAATATAATATTTTTCCCCTGATGCTAAAAGAACGTGCTTTATAACTCATACTGTAAAGCTGAATTGAGATTTTAATGATCCCCATACCCTCTGCCCCATCCCAGCTTCCAATAAGCATAGCAGCTCTCACTCAATAAACTACAAACTCTGTTTGAAATACAAGAGGTCCACGGTTTTTCACCTCTTCTAGTTAAACGTCCATGCTTATCATATGTTTTCATGTATTTTTGGAAAACAGCGCAAGTGAAGATGTGTGTGTTTGCTCTATTAACCTCCGTGAATATTTTCTCACAGAGAGATCTGTGGGTAATTTCATGCCTTCAGCTAAATCCCATATTGACTTTTTCATTTAGAAGAAAAAAAAAAAGTTTCTCTGTAGAGGGTTTAGAATTTTGATTCAAATTTTTCAAGTCAATATAACTTGTGCTAAAGTTTCCCACAACTCCCAGAATAATAATGTAAATAAACCTCTATATTAAGCATTGGACATCAATGAATGAATGAACGAGCGCATATGGGAAACTAAAGCAGGATACACAACAGACTCTGTTCAGCGTGAGCAGCCTTCTAACGGTTGATGAACTCAAGCAGAATAGAGCGCTGAGCTTCATCATGAATACTGGCCAGAGTTACAGTATACCCTATAGCAAGCAATGCAGACTGGACTTGATGTAGCTTACCGCGCAACATGTGAGAGACGGAAAGCAGGACCCTACCTTGTATCGAAATTTGAGGTGTGACCTAGTGAAAATGGGCATGGCTAAAATATACTTGCGACGCTCCCGCGAGGCCACAACCCCCTTTTTGGTGCTGTGGAGACATGGCTAGCGACTCTGTGATCCACTGGCCATGCCCCCAGCCCCTCTGTCCCTGGGAATAGACGCTGTACGCATGTGCACAGCATCTATCCCCTGCAGAACAGTGCCAGGCAGGGAAGACTTCCAACTGCCAGCTCCGGGTGGGACGCGGGACCGCCCCCAAAAAAGGGACAGTCCCGCGATAATTGGGACAGTTGGGAGGTATGATGCAGGAGTGACATGATGTGGTGCCATGGCATACATCCGCGCACAAGCCACAGGCAATGCTGATGATCACGTTGTTTCATGATGTTCTGCAACATTGAGACAATGTGAAAATGTTGAAGGCCAGACACTTTCCATGGGGCTAGTGCAAGTTATGTGTTCAAATTAAATGAAACAACTATGATGTAATCTCTGACACATCTTTCTCATCCACCATGACTAGTGTGGCCAATCCCGGGATCGGAATTGGCGGGATCCCGGGATTTGGCCTAAAAAAGTCCGGGATTTCCGCTGCCCCGCTGTTCCCGTAAACTGACCCGGCGTGCGGCCTGCGTAGCGTGACAGTAGAGGTCACGCTGCGCAGGCCACACGTCACCAGTGACCGTCCGCCTACCCGCCGGCCTGCCTCCGCCTGCCCGCCTCTTCTCCGCCGCCCGCCTGCACGCCAGCCTGCCTGCTGTCTTCGATGGAGGTGCACTTGCCGGGAGGCACCGTGCACCTCCAAACCCACTCCCGGCCGCCCGCCCGCTCCCTTATGTAAGTAGATGTGCGGGTCGGCCGGGGTGGGTCCAATGCTAATAATGGGCTTTTTGGTTTGGATGCCAATCCCGGGATCATGGGAATCCCGGGATTGAGCATTTTTCAATCCCGGGATTGAAAAAATGCCCCGGGATTGGCATCCCTAACCATGACGAAACGTATGAAGATCTCCCACTCGCTGTGACCAAAGAAAGAGGGCTACGGCAGTCCAACCGCAGGTCCAGATACATCAATGTATGAGCTTCACAATAACCAGTATAGCGCTGCCACGTCTACCTATAGGACAGAAAAGCAGAGACCGTCTCATTACTTCTCAATCAGCCCTCGTATGGACAACGTTATAGGCATTCTGCAAGAAACAAATCAGGCTAGAGAGATTATCCACCCATAGGTACAAACACATATAGCAAGAGGAACTATTTCCCACAATACCATTCACCAAATACACATAGCAGAAATGACACGTGCCAACAATAGTAGACACATACTAACTTCCATATTAAGTTGAGTAAATAACCAAGGTTTTTGCACAGGGACAAGGGTCCTTGGAAAACATCAGGGGTCGAGTTACCAGGGTAGAACACGGGTATGACCCGGAGTGGAAACGGACAGTATCTGGGATTTTATACACGGGTAATGCACAGAGACTATTACTGGTGCTTCAGCGGCACATGAAGATGATGTCATCCATGGGAGACATTTTGGGAGGTGCTGGTATCGCAGCAGCTTCCAGAGACTCATGCTGAGCACATATTGGCATGGCAGCAGCTTCCCAAAAATCGATCAGACTCCAGTGCTGCAATGCTGTAGGAAGTTGACACCACCCCTCCCCTTTTGTCCCTTTTGTGACCTAAATCTGGTTTAGAGAGGAAAATAGGCCATTTTTTGTTGCCATTCCCTGCAGAGCTAAACTATTGCACACTCCTTCCGGTCTTATGTGTCATTTTCCGGTTGGCCACATGCTACAAGTCCAACTGAAAGATCTCACATGCGGTTCAGTGAAATGTAGGACGGAACAAGATTAGTTCCATCGTTCACTGCTACTGGCATGGTGTGGGCCAAAGGAATACCGCACTGGCCATCGACCCAAGTGCCAATCGGGAAAAATGTCAAATGGCCTACCCCCTTGGCTTGTTAATGAGAAGCCGTACTGTAGTACCAAGAAATATAAGGAAGGAGCTCATGTGTTTGCAGACTAATGGAGTAATCCAGTAGGTGATGGTTGACCGACGAGTCTTCCTGATGAAGTGACGTGTTAGTACAATAAACGCATAGGCTTTGCAGTATGAGTCACACTTTCCTCCAACCGTTTCATGTTTAAAAAACAACAGTGGGCTGATCATGTCAACCTGATATCCTGACTTATCCAACTTGTGCATATGAGATATCAGTGTGACCCTAGCAAACCTTTCCATACAAGCACAGCAGGATGGAATACAAGGGACAGACGTAGGTAAAAAACAAATACACTGTATACAGGTTGAGTGTTCCTTATCCAAAATGATCGGGACCACAAGCATTTTGAATAAGGGATTTTTTTTTCGGTTTTTGGATATTTTATTTCCACCCATAATTACCTGGTCCCCTGGTGGTGCCCCGATGGTCCCCTGATGTCCGCGGTGTCCCCCAGCGGCCTCCGGGATCCTCTTTAGTGGCAAAACTGGTCCCAGGGGTGCATTGCGCGACTGCACAGTCGTGCCAGTGATGTCACCGGCGCGACCGCGCACTCGCACAATGCACCCCAGGGACCGGAGATGCCACTGAAGAGGATCCCGGAGGCTGACGTGGACATTGGGGGATGAGGTAAGTATGAAAAAAGGGGTGGGTGGAACAAAAAAAACCCCAAATATTCAGAAAAAACACGGTTTTCAGATTATTTTGGTTTTTGGAATACACGGATAAGGGAGACCCGACCTGTTTACTAATTTAGAGTCTACTTTTTCATTTAATGGGGGTAAAAAATGGCAACAATACAAATCCAAGGACTAGATTTATCAGAGCTTGGAGAAAGATAAAGCTGAGAGAGATAAGCTACTAACCAATCAGAGTCTAATGGTCATTGGGCTAAGCTTCAAAAGTGATCAAATGGAGAGTGATAAACAGCCAGCCAATCAGTTCCTACCAGACAGTTTTCAAACACAGTCTGTGACATGTCAGGCAGGAGCTGATTGGCTGGCTGGTTATCACTCTCCATTTTATCGCTTTTGAAGCTTAAGGCCTCTGGCCCACGGACTGTAAAATGATAGTTAGGAGCAGATTGGTTGGTACTTTATTTCTTCACACTTTGGGTCTGATTCAGCAAGGATCGCTAATTAGAGAGTTTGCAAATCGAGCGATTATTGAAATTGACATTGACATTGCAAATGCGCGAAGGGAAATAGCAACTGAAAAATGCGTATGGACCGTAAACGCAATGGGGTCGCAGTTTGAGTGACAGGAAGTCAGCGTTTGGGTGAAACCTGCCATTTTCTGGGTGTGTGATGAAAAATCACAGGCGTTCCCAGGCAGATAACGGCATGTCTCTGACATGACTGCTGGCCTGTCTCAGTCGCAGATTAATGGCAGTATCAGACCTACTCTAATTTTGGTACTTGTTTCCTAGCACGGCCACAATCGCGGGCATCGTGTGTCATTTTTAGTGGTATACGACGCGACCGACGCGATGCCCCCGATTTTGCCATTGAAATGCATTGAAAATAGTCAAAATCGCGTCGGTCGCGTCGTATGCGGCTAAAAAAGCCTTAAATGGTCCAGATGCGATGCCCACGATTTCCCCATAGGAAACAATGTTAAATGGCTCAATGTACCCGCGATGCCCCCGATTTCTCATAGGGAACAATGTTAAATACCTCAATTTCACCAAATCATGGTAAATGGGGCAGAAAGCCCCAAAAACACCCCAGAACAGTGAAATGTCCCCCCAAAAGTACTTTACGCCACCCCACGATCAACGCGAACCTGAAGCGTGGCGAGCGCAGCGAGCCCGCGAGGGGCGGCGGTACGCGTACTCCGACCTTTTCATACCCCCACTATCCACGTCGGCGTGGAGTTGAGAATAGAATAGTGTGGCGAGCGTAGCGAGCCACCGAGCCCGAAGCGTGGCGAGCGCAGCGAGCCCCGCGAGGGGACGCGGATACCTTCACAGGTAAACGCGTCCCTTCGCGGGCTTCACAGGTATCCGCGTCCCCTCGCCGTACCCTAATTTTCACCGCCGGCAGAAACTCTTTGGTGTTTCGGGATTTGCGCACAGATCTGCCAGTGGATAGCGATCCATTTGCAAATTTGCGCTGAGCGATCTATGCTGAATTAGGCCCTTTATCTCTCTCCCAGGATAGCAAGGCACCGTTTCCGAAGCATGGTGAGTGCAGCGAGCCATGTGAGGGGGGCGCGGTAAACTTTGACTGTGTCCATGTCGACTAGGACGAGATTCAGGACAAAAAAAAAAAACTTAAAAACCTCATGTTGACCTTTTGACTATCAACCTACCTATTGTCAACCTAATACTTGTGTCGACCTT
This sequence comes from Crinia signifera, assembly GCF_055691185.1. Taxonomy (NCBI): domain Eukaryota; kingdom Metazoa; phylum Chordata; class Amphibia; order Anura; family Myobatrachidae; genus Crinia; species Crinia signifera. The sequence continues at coordinate 33,989,261 of NC_139221.1, forward strand.
CCAACCCAGTCGACCTTAGGCATGTTGACCTATATCATGTGTCGAGATGAGCCATGTCAACCTTTTGTGGTCGACCCAATGACTCATAACCGTTTTAATTGAGCGGTGGTGACAGTTTAGATAAATACTGATGAGCATGGTCAAGTAGTTGGCACATGGTAGAACCCAAGAGCGCCCCCTGTTGAGAGGGATACGGTCATTGGGTCTACAGCAAGTTGGTCGACAATAGTTAGGTTGACATGGTTCTAGGTCGACATGGGTTTAGGTCAACAGGACATTAGGTCGACACAAGCATTAGGTCATAAGGTCGACATGGGGTTTTTCACTGTTTTTTTGAGCTGATGTGTCGACAGGCAGTATTTCATGCCCTACCATCCACTAGGGCCTGGTGGGAGAATAAAATAGTGTGCCCGAAGCATTGCAAGCGATGCGAGGGGATGCGGTGCACTGGAAACGGTGTCCATGTCGACTGTGTCGACATTCTGTAAAAAAAACAGTGAAAGCCTCCATGTCGACCTTTACACTGTCGACCTACACACTGTCAACATAATGCTTGTGTCGACCTATGGACCTGTCAACCTAACCCCATGTCGACTAGGCCCATGTCGACCTTGTCCCATGTCGACATTGTCCCATGTCGACCTTTCCCCATGTCGACCTAACGGTGTCGACCTAACGATTGTCGACTAACTGTCTGTAGACCCAATGATCCCAACCCTGTTGAGGTATATGCCTATCTATTGTACTTCTCCCGCGCACCTACAAGTAAATCATGTCTGGAGTTCAAAGGTAATGAAATGTTTTAAGTGTTGCTTGTATTCATTGTTCTCCCTATAAAATATGATATATTTGAACGTATTGTGTTATCCAACAGAAATATCTCAAGTTCTGTTTTTTTTTTATTATTTTCTTTGCAATTACTCTGAGACCTAAGATATACAGCGGAGTTTATTGCACATGTGTATTCATTTTTGATGAATAATGATCTTTAAGAATTGGACTGTATGTACTTTATAATAATACCCAGTAATTTATGAACTGTTAGAATTGTTTGTTTGCATGAAGACTTTACTTTTTTTGTTGTGCAGAAATATATGTATGGACTTCATAGAAAAATGTGTATTAATAAAGATAAAAATGTCTAAACCATGTTTGCAATGCAAGGATTACTTTATCCTACTTTATTCTACATCCCCAAATGTGATTGGATGTATTCTCTGTATTTAAAGCTTGCTATGATTATTTATTTACTTACGATTACTTATATAGAGGCAGCACAGGGCTGGATTAAGGTCTGTGGGGGCCCTGGACAATAAAATGCCCAACGAGGATCCCTGCACCAGATGGGCAGTCAACGGCAGGGGTCCCTGCGGCAGATGGGAACTAGTAGTGCTACTAGTTCCCATCTGCTGCAGGGACCCCGCCGCTGACTTCCCATCTGCCGCAGGGACCCCGCCGCTGACTGCCCAGCCGCTGTAGGGACACTCTACCTGCCCTGCGCTGCCCGACCCAGCTGCCTGCTACCCACCCGCCACCACCGCAGCAGTGCCTGTGTGGGGGCTCCGGGGGGACCGCCCCTGTCGCCCCATGGCTAATCCAGCCCTGGTGCAGCAAATTCTGTTGCGCTTTACAATTGGAAACAGTGATAAAACAAACTGGGTAATAACAAACCAACATAGAGGTAGGAGGGCCCTGCTGCAAGCTTATAATCTATAGGGATAATAGGAGAGACATGTAAGGATAGGATTCCATAGCATGGCAGACCCATCAGATTACAAGACAGGCCTGATGGGATGCAATTGGATATGAATGCTACTGGAGGTTGTGTGGGGAAATGCTAAAACAAATAGTTATATGCTAAATAGAATAATAATGTTCATATTCTAACAGTGCGGATGTTCCCAATGTAGCCAACTAGGTGCTGGTGTTCACTAATGTAAATCAGAACGACTATCACTGACTGGTTGGAATCAGTGGAGGTTCTAGAGGTGGCGTTGAAGCACAGTAGAAAATCCAATTAGGGAAGCCACTGAGTTCCAACCAATGATGTGTGACAGTGGTTGGGGTGGCAGTTGGTGTGGTTCTCCTATTTGAATTTTGGCCTGCGCTACAGCACCACCTCTACAACCGCCACTGGTGGAACAATAACATTATGACAATCGTCCGTTTGCTCCTATACATTCGGAAAGGGCCTATTGGAACAATTGCTTATAATTAGTTGGCAGACTATTATTATTAATTTATTTTATATAACGCACACATATTCCGCAGCACTTTATAGAGAATATTTGGCCATTCACATCAGTCCCTGCCCCAGTGGAGCTTACAATCACCACATGTACGGAACATGCACACACATACACACACACACACACACACACACACACACACACACTAGGTTTAATTTTGTTGGGAAACAATGAACCTACCAGTATATTTTTGCACTTGGAGGAAACCCACGCAAGCACCAGGAGAATATACAAACTCAACACAGTTAGGGTCATGGCGGGAATCGAACCCATGACCTCAGTGCTGTAATGCTAATCATTACACCATCTGTGCTACCCCAATACCATAACCTGACCCAATACCATGACCTCAGTGCTGTGAGAAAGTAACGCTAACCAGTACTCAATCCGTGCTGCCCCATTACCATAAAAACAACATCAAATGTTCATTGAAAATAAGGACATGAAATAGGTATTGCTATGTGGTGTTGTTTTCAGTACACCAGCCACGCAAAGTGCGCCTATGCCAACACAATGCCATAAATCTAGGCAGCACCGTACAAACAAAGACATACTGCGCGGTGTAAAATAGCCGATTAATTAATGCCCTGTAGGGTCTTCCCACAAGATCCTTTTTGTGCCCAGAACTAAGATTACACAGCTGCTCTCTCTGCCACGTACCCGTCTTCCCCCTACTTATAAATCAAATTCCTACATCAAAATTCATTACACTTGTATAAAATACAGAGAGTGGATCTGTCAGGTGTATGAAATAAATTGCATACATATTGCAATTTAATATTAAAATCATAAATCTTCTCAGCTTACCCGTGGACAACTTATCTTTTTCCTTTTTTTCTTAAGGTGTTTTTTTTTTCCTTTAAAAAAATAAAAACTGCTTGTATTTTTGCAAACACGGCACTCTCAGATGCACAAGGTCAGGCTGACAATTATTCAAGATACCTTCAAAATTTCAGGCAGATCGCTGCCAAAAGGTCCGTCAGGTATTTACAAGCAATTCCATCCATGTTCTCTGGTTACCTCAGTAGTCCATCAGGAAAACGGCAATTTAATGAAGACAAGTACTGTATGTTCACTTTGTATTTACTCAAAATATCACGGGAGATTTTGTGGTTCGCCGTGTCTAATAATTCTGTATCTTGACTTTGAGGCTATTTATTTTTATTAGTTAAAAATGTTTTCCTTGACTTTACTTTAGCGAGCGCCATCTATATAACCTGGTGATCCAAGGCGTTTACTGTCCCTCTCCCCAACCTTTTTCTCGGTAATCGAGAAATGTTGCTTAGTACATTAACAGGGACCAAACGATAAACAGACTTATGCTGCGTTCTCATTGCTGCCCCTGCAAAATCCAGGGTTTTTGTTCCGGTGTTTTTGGCGGGGCATAGAGCTCTACAGACCCCATTCATACTGCACCTTCCCGTGTCTGCCCCGTTCACACTGCTTCCCCTGGTATGCCTGCCATCAAGTGTGTGGCATCTAAGAGCAGATTTGATTGGATGTTTAAAAAGTATTGTTGATTGGCTGTTTAAAAAGCAGCTTTGAGCAATGCAATGAACTTGCTTTTTTTCATTTTGTGAGAGAAACCTAGGTCTAGCCTGTTCACACTGCCATACACCCCTGTATTACCCAGGGAAAACCCTGCAAAAACCCGTGTGTAATTCCCAGGGCATAACACCCCAGAATTTAACAAAGACTCTTTCACACTGAGACAGGACACGGGAAATTACTGCTCGCCCTGGCAAATACCCGGGTTTTTGCGGCAGTGAGAAAGGGGTATAATGCCATGTTCTCACTGCGAGTAAGAAAGACACAGCTTTTACCCAGCATTAAAATGCCAGGGACTGCCGCGCTAGACCCCCGTTCTCACTGCAAGGCAAATTCCCGAGTGAAGAAGTTCTACCCGGTAATTTGCCTTTAAACACGGGTTTTTCGGCAGTGTGAACGGGTCAACCCGTGTCTACATATCCGGATCTCAGACACGGGTAAAAAGAAGGGTTTTACCCGAGTATGAGATCCGAATATGCTACCCGTTCACACTGCCAAAAATCCCGTGTTAAAAGGAAAATTCCCGGGTCTACATGCTAGACCCGGGAATTTGGCTGTAGTGAGAATGGGGTATTACACTGCACTTCAATCCGAATTATTCCCTGGTACTGCCCTTTTACACTGAAAATGGGTCAGTCCTGCCTTTCCTTGCTGCTGTCATTAAAAATGTCCTTTTTGGGCTGTTTATGATGAGCTCACAAGAAAGGGAACAGGAAACTCTTCAAGTTTTTTTGCTTTATTATTCTGAAAATATGCCTAAAATCTTCATACATTTGTAATCTTTATAGATGTTATACATTCTCATAATGAAAGATTAAGATGCGTTTGAGTAAGAACTGGCAAAAACTTGGAAAATAGACCAAAAGCAATACTTTTTGCCCAAAAAGTTTTACATCCTGGACACTTTATAAAAACATTACCTATATTGCACAGGTGCTGAAAGTCGGTCCACAGGACCCCACACATTGCTTGTTTTGACCTGGAAAACATGAACTGTGTGGGTTCCTGGGGACTGACTTTGAGAACCACTGGTATAATAAAACTCCCTAAAAAAAAACTTAACCACATGACTGCTCCTATAGGGAATTACACAGACATAAATATAAAGAATTAAAGTGCAACCTTAGGTCAAATTCCGGTATGCAGGGGGGAGGGGGGTATCCGGGAGGATTGCCCTGCATAATAGCGGGTTGCCCTGTGCTGGGTGCCACACTCATTCCACTACCAGGAGCTGTAGTTTTGCGACTCAGGCTCTGTGTTCAATACTTAATGACTGTGCTAGCAAACATTATAGCTTTTACTGTTTTCATGTCCTTATATTACACTGATGACAAAAAGTTATTGTATTAAGTATAATTTAATGGGGACCATAAATAGATAGTTGTATTTGACAATAGCACCAGAAAAACTATTACTGTTTGTGGTGTAGTCCTGGAAAACAACCATTAACCTGCAAATATTGAGTTATACCCTGAATAACCACCCCCCCCCCCCCCCTTCCTCTCCCCATGCTTTCAAGTGAACGGCAGCCCCCACACAAACTTATGGGGGCTGCTCTCTTGTCAACTTTAACAAACATCTGACGTTGATGAAGATGTCTAACTCAGCTCCACTGACAGTAGTGGGAGAAGGATCCTTAGCATGTAAATCATGGGTGGGGAACCTTTTTTGTGCCAAGGGCCATTTGTATGGGGGAAAAATCCTTCGGGGGTCATATCTAAAAATGTATCTTACAAATTGTCCTCCTGCAGCCGTCCCATGCTCCGACTGTCTGTTGATTGATTAAGAGGAATCTCGCAAGAACTACCGACCTCTAGCGAGAATTCCCCTGTACTTGACTCGTGGCAAAGCCGCCGGGCGGGTGGGAGGGCCACTCAGACCGGCTATGGAGGCCGCATACGGCCCCCAGGCCTGAGGTTCCCCACCCCTGATGTAAGTGGATGTTTCACCGACCATCGAAAGACGTGGAAGGTGCTCTGAGCAACCTTACATATGCGTGCACATTCAGGAGGAAGTGGTGATGTCAGCTGCCTGCCCCCACATGTCCATCACGGCCGCACACACACTGGGTGACTTTGAGCTGGAAGCCGCTCAAAGCAGCATGTTTGAGCGGCTTTCAGCTCAAAGCCCCCAGTGTGTATGTCCCGGCGATGAGCAGTGAGCGCTGCTGCGCGCTCCCGCATCATCGCCGGGAAAGCCGCTCATCTGCTGGTATTACAAGCAGATGAGCGGCTTTGCATAGCGCTGCTCTATGCAAAGCCACCCCCCTGTCAGCGCCGGGCAGGGGGAAAACCGCTCAGTGTGTATGCACTGAGCAGCTTTCCCCCCAGCGATGAGCGCGATCATCGCCGTCCATACACACGGGGCATTGACATTTACAACTGAGTGATCGGGATTTGTACATGAAATTGTTAAGAGATCTACTTAGTAGCAAAGATTATATGATCTCATCACTAAATGTGCAGTGTGATTACTAGGTATTTACTGTGCGGTGCAGTTTCCTTTTTCTGATTCTATGCAGACTTTGGTCTTGAACTTTCTTTTGATTCATCGACCACATACTTGCCACTGAAATCTGGTTTTAATACTCACAACCAGAGCACCTAAAATATGTGTCGGACAGATTCCATCAAATATTTTCTTAGTTAATTCATATGTTTAAGGAAGTGACTAAGATATGATCATTCCGTTATTTTATTTTTTTATTTAAACTGGTAAAATATTTCGTTACAATGTCCATCCATTCTCCCCAGGTTCTGGCTTTGGTTTGCTGGAATCCATTCCTGTATAATGCGTTTTTTGTAATACGTGCAGTGTGCACAGTGCATAAGGGCCCCTGAGACCCAGGGGGGCCCATACCGCGCACGCTGCACCCAAATCTGCCGGAATCACCAGAAAAATGTCATGGGAAAAAAATGCACAATAGAGTGTAAGTGCTCTAGTGCTCAGACTATTGCGCTGGGCGGCCGGAAGAGAGGAGGCTGCACACAGGCCAACCCTCTCTAGAAGTGCCCCTGCTGCACACCCTGCTTGGCTCTATTTAACACCTATGGCCAAAATAGAAATTTGTAGGCTCCATCGTAACCTTTCGTAAGGATCCTGGTATACTAGCAAACACACACATTGAGCTTTGATGGGACCCCTAAGATGTGGACCTGTATCGATACTTTCGCCAGCCCCTGCAATGAAGTGGCCGGCTCCATCTGTAGTGAGTAAAATTGCAATATTTGCGGACGACACGAAACTGAGTAAGAAAATTAACTCCGGAGAGGATGTGGAAACACTACAAAGTGACTTAAATAAACTGGAAAGGTGGAAAATGCAGTTTAACGTTGATAAATGTAAAGCAATTCATGAACAAACTACTTATAGGCTAAATGGAGTTATTTTAGAGAATTCTGCTGTAGAGAAGGACTTGGGGGTCTTCATAGATGAAAATTTGGGTAATAGTGCACACTGCTGAAGTGCAGCAGCAAAAGCAAACCGGACACTGGCATGCCTTAAAATGGGAATGGATTCAAGGGATGCCAATGTGATAGTGCCTCTTTAGTGCCTCATTGATGAGACCACACTTGTAATATTGTGTTCAGTCAGGTACAGAGAAGGGCGACTAAGCTAGTAAAAGGTCCTGAATCACTAGAATACAAAGGTAGGTTAACCAGGCTGAATATGTTTTCAATGGAGAAACGGAGGTTGAGAGATGATATGATTCGTATGTTCAAATACAGGATTGGGAATCATATGGAACTGGGAGATGATTGGTCACTAACAGGCCTATACTTAGGACACGCGGCATTACTGAGGCTCGAGGAAAAGAAATTCCGTACTGAATTAAGAAGAGGATTCTTCACCATTAGAGCAGTAACATTCTGGAACTCATTGCCGGTGGGGTGATTACAGCAACTACAGTTAATGAATTTAAATTGGATACATTTTTGGCCACTAAGGGAATCCTATAGACATGACTTACTCAAGTCAGTAGTTACAAGTCAGATAGGTTGAACTCGATGAGCTAACCTCTTTGGTACTTATGTAATATCTGGGCTCCCGTTTATCTTATGAGACCGCGTTCCCTCGCGGGGCTCGATGCACTCGCCACGCTTCGGGCACGGTGGCTCGCTGCGCTCGCCACACTATATAACATCAACTCCATGCGTAGTTGGATAGTAGGGGTATGAAAAAATGGGGCGCATTTAACATGGGAGCCCAGATAATACATAAGTACCACCTCTTTTTCAACCTTAATTACTATGTTACTATCTGCATCTATGGTAGCTACACCCCTGTATATAACACATGGCATGGAAGGTGGCCCCTCTCAGTTATGGGCCCCATAGCAGCTGCATCCGTGTACCCAGTGGCGGATTCAGGGGGGGGCACCCGGGCACGTGCCCCCCCTGTCATTTATTTTGTAGCTGAGGACCAGGGCTTTCCAACGAGCCCAGCCCCGTGTCTCTAGCCCCCCGGGAACCGGAGATATCGCCTGGCAAACCTGTAACGGATAATATGGGACCCGTCAATTCCGACCCCCACCCAGTTACGACGGCTGCCAGTTCCCGCCCTGGCATCACAGAAGCTTGTGGTTGATTTCATTGAATTCCAAATCACTGGGCCTTCAATATGATACCAGGCTGGTCCAAATCGGTCAATCGGTTCCAGAGATATCGCGTGTAAATCATTTTTTTTATTTTTGAAATGTAATTTCATGGCTGTTCATGTTCTTTGAGGGCAGATTACTCTGGAACCAAACGTTCCAGTTTCACTGGACCAAAATCATTCAAAGCCCACTCAAAAGTTCTTCAATATAATACTTGTCTCATGTAAATTGGTCAGTTGGTTCCGAAGATATAGCTGGTTAAATGAGATACCTGGTTAAAGGGAGGAGGGGTGGTTTTCTCTCCCCCTCACACCAGAAAATGCAGGGACTAGGCTGGTGTAAAAGGGGCCAATCTGGGAATGCATTTTCTGGTGTGAAAGGGGTATTATTTCAAGTAGCCGGGACTTGCAGTGCTCTGAATACAGCCAGGCTCTGCCACTGTCAGTGGCTATCACTTCTGCCTGGCGGCGGCTGTCCCCCATTTACCACGAGCATGTACTCCCCCTTGGCAATGAGCATGTAATCCCACATGGCAACGAGCATGGAACCTCTGGCAATGAGCATGGAACCCTTGGCAATGAGCATGTAGAGAAGCAGCACTTATGTAGCATAATTTTTAATAGGCATTATGGTGTTTGGCATAACACATAATGGACATAATGGCGTGTAACTTAACGTGTAATGGACATTATAAAGTAAATGTTTAATGCGAGCCTTTGGTGGACAATGTCCCTGTTTATGAAGTGTATTGTGAATTTTGGCTTAATCTGTGTGGCATTATGTGAATTCTGGCTCAATCCGTGTGGCATTATGTGAATTTTGGCTCAATCCATGTGGCATTATGGGAATTTTGGCTCAATCCGTGTGGCATTATGTGAATTTTTTCCCAATCCATGTGGCATTATGTGAATTTTGGCTCCATCCGTGTGGCATTATGTGAATTTTGGCTCAATCCATGTGGCATTATGTGAATTTTGGCTCAATCCGTATGGCATTTTATGCATTTGGCTCAATCCGTGTGGCATTATGTGAATTTTGACACAATCCATTTGGCATTATGTGAATTTTGGCTCAATCCCCGTGTGTTTTTATGTAAATTTTGGCTCAATCCATGTGGCATTATTTGAATTTTGGCTCAATCCATGTGGCATTATGTCAATTTTGGCTCATTCCATTTGGCATCATGTGTAAGGGGCAAGTATAATGGGGTCTAGTATTTTGTTGCATAATGTGTAGAAGTTGTATATGGTGTTGACACGCCCCCTGTTGAGTAGCCACACACCCTTTTCCAGAGTGCGCCTTTGGCGCGCGCACAACTACATCCTTCACTTTTGTCGCCATGGTGGGCCTGCGTACTTTAAATGCCAGGGCCTATTTTTAATTCCATTCCCACCCTCTCCTGCCGCTCTCTTAGCATGTACACTGGCACCACTAACACCGCCCCTCCCCCACCCAAACCCTTTTTTATCATGGTGCCCCCCCTGTCATTTTATCCTGGATCCGCCCCTGCGTGTACCTATGGTAGCTACACCTTTTTATATAACACATGTAACTGTGACAGGGAAGGTGGCCCCTCTCAGCTCTGGGCCCCATAGCAGCTGCACTACCTGCACGATGGTAGTTACACCCCTGTATATAATACATGTAACTGTGACACGGAAGGTGGCCCCTCTCAGCTCTGGGTCCCATAGCAGCTGTATTCCCTGCACCTATGGTAGTTACACCCCTGTATATAACACATGTAACTGTGACAGGGAAGGTGGCTCCTCTCAGCTCTGGGCCCCATAGCAGCTGCACTCCCTGCACCTATGATAGCTACACCCCTGCGTATAACACATGTAACTGTGACAGGGAAGGTGGCCCCTCTCAACTCTGGTCCCCATAGCAGCTGCACTCCCTGCACCTATGGTAGCTACACCCCTGTATATAACACATGTAACTGTGACAGGGAAGGTGGCCCCTCTCAGCTCTGGGCCCCATAGCAGCTGCACCCCCTGCACCTATGGTAGCTACACCCCTGTATATAACACATGTAACTGTGACATGGAAGGTGGCCCCTCTCAGCTCTGGGTCCCATAGCAGCTGCACTCCCTGCTCCTATGGTAGCTACACCCCTGTATATAACACATGTAACTGTGACATGGAAGGTGGCCCCTCTCAGCTCTGGGTCCCATAGCAGTTGCACTCCCTGCTCCTATGGTAGCTACACCCCTGTATATAACACATGTAACTGTGACAGGGAAGGTGGCCCCTCTCAGCTCTGGGCCCCATAGTAGCTGCACTCCCTGCACCTATGGTAGTTACACCCTGTATATAACACATGTAACTGTGACAGGGAAGGTGGCCCCTCTCAACTCTGGTCCCCATAGCAGCTGTACCCCCTGCACCTATGGTAGCTATGCCCTTACCTGTACTTGAGTAGAGGAACTTTGAACCCGATGCCCAGAGGTTGGGTCCAATGACCGCCTAGTGTCCATGTACATGGCACACGATAAGCCCACATATATGTGCTGTGCAGTAATGCCTCTGGAAATTGCAGCTGCTTTAAACTATGCAAATGGCACAGGAAATTCAATATTTTTCTTTTAGAAATCCTATTAATTCCAATGTTTAAAAAGGCATTCTCTGGTGGCCATAAAAGTATTTTACAGATGTTAGAGTAATCGTTTAAATGAATAAAATATCATTATTTTTTTTCTACAATGTTTGGCAGAGCATGGCTGATGGGGGGGGCAGGGCACTCGTCACGGGAGTATTACCTGGTGGCACACGCCTATCTTTCTACATGCCAGGGCGGAGCTGCTCAGCTACTCCAGGTCTCTCTGCATGGCCATGCTGGCACACCAGGTCACTGGCCCTTCTGACAAAAATGTCAGATGGCCAATCAGAACCTGCCAGTAGCCTTCCCCTTCACAGGCTTACTAAGAAACAGATTATATTACCACAATCTGATCCTTTCAATGCAATCCTGCTAATAGATATCAGCATCATTATTATGAGAACGTTAGCATAAATGGGTGGGATTTGGAAGTGGACAGCTAATTATATGCATCTGCCAGTTATCATCATCTGTTCTCAAGTCTTCCACCCTATCCCAGCCACCTTTGTGCAAGAAGTTGTATGTGCTAAAAGTGACTCGGCCAGCTTGTGAAAAAAAAACAACCAGCAGGTATCACAAATGAGGGCACGCAGATCATGGGGGTTATTGTGGTTGATAAACCCCGCCCGGTGAATGCCGGGCAGGGCACCTGAAGAAACTTTCCATATGCGTGAACCTTTGAGAGGAAACAAGCGGGCAGCTGACTTCCGGTGATGTCAGCCGCCTGCACACCCCCCCCCCCCCCATTCGCGTCACTGCCTCATTGCCATCAGAACGCCCAGTGTTTCCATATGGTAATGGGGCTGCCCACTACCTCACGCCCCTCTGCGCCCCCCGCCCACATGCACCCAGCCCTTGCGCATGTGCAGAAATGCGCACAGCCAGACCATCAGTCGGACTGCGAGTGTATTCTGGTTGCGAGGCAACAGGAATACCCTCCCATGTCCATATCATTATAGTATGTATAATAATCAAGGATACATCATAGAGAGTCTGCCTCGTTCAAACTGCATTGGAGGGGACTAGTTGGCGAAGTGCGTGTTATAAGCTGAGCGCCTTCGCCTGTTGTTACAAATTTGTGCCAAGGCATCCAAAGTAATACAGAGGAGGATGCAGAGAATAAATGAGGCATAAATCCAGTCTTCATTAAGGGGGGTGTGTTGTTTCCAGGTGTGCACCCATTATAAATAGGCCAATGTCTGGGCCCTCCACATGCTATTCTTGCTACTAGTACCTAGAGGCAGAACTCTGGGAGGCAATGGAGTCATCTGCTGCCGGGCTCCTGCTACAAGGGGCACCTCTCCTCCCTTTTGAGTTGGAATCAGTTAAATGAAAGGCATTGATATCGCTTCTATGGCTGACTCCCCTTCTAACATAATTTTTGCAAGTGTCACACCCTGTATTAGAACCCATGACCTGTCTTACTGGAGAGGGACACCTTACCGATTGAGCTATTTAGGGGGGCACCAATATTTATCTTGCCTCCGGGCAGCAGGGACAAACGCCACTTCCAGTACCCTTTGTCTATTGTCTCTTAGCGCCAGATGTGTTGAGATCAGCACCTGTCTCTTGTTGGCAGCAGTAGCAGCCGCAGCCCGCAGGCTATTTGTCCCCTTTTGCTCCCAGTCCCCTTGTGTGAGCATTCCCAGTGTAGACGCGCACCCACTGTGTCCATTGGTAGCAGAACGTGCACTTTCCAGTCAGAGGGATAGCCCGCCTTTACTTTTAGTGTCAGTGCACCTTGTCAATCAGGCTGTGTCCTGCACTGTGCGCTGTTTATGAGACAGAGCCATGCAGTGTGTGACAGGACGGCACCATTAATCCGTACAGCACATCGGGGGTTATTCTGGTTGGTGCGGCCAAACGTGCGTACGTTACATATTAGCGTACGCTCTCCGTACGCGGCCGGTGAGGTTAAGTCCACCCACAAATCAGCCGCATACGTACGGCCAGAAACAACGTCGAAGGGGAGTGGCGTACAATTGAGCGTACGCCAACGTACACGGACGGATCAGCCCTTAGACTCCGACAACTGGCGTACAACAGAGCGTACGCCACCGTTTACGGACGTCTCTCGTCCGTCTTCCCACCGACTTCTTGCGGCTATCTGAGCGTACGCCACCGTGCACGGGTGGGTCTCTATTGTTTATTAAATTCATAGCAGATCAGAAAGTGGTACAGTTCTGTATTTTGGGTACTATACAAAGATTGTGTGCAAAATAGTGGGCATGGGCTGAAAACATTGCTGAAACATCCTTTGTAGCTGTTAGATGTGGTTTATGTATTTGTATCATAAATACAAAACATATGTTTGTATTAGAGTGAACACGTTGACACATGTCGACTTGTGTAGATTGAGTGTGCTACTGTGTAAAGTATATGAAAACACGTAGTCAATGTGTATAAATGTTTAACAAATACCTACCTTAGCATATATAAGCAGGTCTTAAAAAGATTCTTACCTTAAATTAAACAAACCTTTAAATGTAGAGAAGTGTAGAAAGATAATCTTCCAATGTGTTTGAGTGCTGTGTGTAGGCTTGCAGGTAGTGAAATCATGGTTTGGACTTAATAGACTGCAGCATTGCTTATTACATTCAGGTGTATGTGTTTGAGTACTAATCAGCGTAAATTAGCAAACCCAGGCGCACGCTGGCATGCGGTATCTGTAGGGGTGGTCTGAGGTGGCGGTTGGCGGCCGCCTGTTTTGTGTCCGAAATGAACGGTGCTTTAGCCGATCGAGCGGTAGTAGCACTGTTCATTTTTGGTGCACACCCCCGTGTACGCCCATGTTTACGCCCATTTTCCCTCATTATTTCGGCCGCTCCCCTCAACACGCCCCTATGCCGCCCCCAATGACCGTACTCTCGCGTACAGGTTTTTTCGCACGGAGAGACCCGTCCGTAAGCGTTGTGGAGTGTTCGCGCCCGCGCATTGGAGATCATTAAAAACCCCGGAACGTACGCGTACGGCCCAGCCGCACGAACCAGAATAAGCCCCATCCTGAGTCCCCGCTATCTACCCCACACTGTGCACTGTGTATGAGAAGGAGCCCTACAGTGTGTGACAGGATGGCACCATTCATCCGTATAGCGCATCCTGAGTCCCCGCTATCTACCCCGCCGGAGAGAGAGAGAGGGGACCTGTCAATCACCGTCTCAGTGAGATTCCCTGTATAGCACCGCAGCAATACCTCACAGATACTCAAGTTTCAAGTCTGCAGGCTGTAACTTCTATGATTTGGCCTCCATAATCCTCCATTGCAGCAACAGGAACGATAAGTACACCACCTGCACCATATACCTGAGTAACCTGCTTGTTATATACTGTATACCTGCAAGATAACCCTTTCACTGAATCGTAACTCTGTGCATACCACAAATAAACTACATTCCTGGTTAAGCTTTCAAAACGTGTGTAGTCTAACAACACCACAAGCGCCGCTATATGCTCTGCCAAAAAAGCTGTACTAAGCTTAAAAAGTGATCAAATGGAGAGTGATAAACAACCAACCAATCAGCTCTTAACTGCCATGGCACAGACTGTGTTTGAGAAATGACATCTAGTAGCTGATTGGGTGGGGTTTATCACATATCAAGGCTTAGTACATCTCGCACCTTAGACCTTAGAAGAGTGACTTTGTGGTCACCCTTCATTGAGTACAGGTTGATTGAGTGCTGGACTGCCATCCAGTATCTTTGACTCAGCAATCCCTTGTAGGTCAGGAAACCAATGTAATCCATCCCCATAGTCTCTGGGCGGTATTCAATGAGCCTGATTCGCCATGTTTTTATGGCGAATTTGTGCTGTTTGGCGAATTTTTGCCAAAAACGGTGAATCACCCTATTCAATGACCACATGGCGAATACATTTGAAGGTTTTTTTCGCCATGATTCACCGAGTAGCAATCGCTATCTTTTTATGGAGAAGTGGAATGTGAACTTTTAAAATAAAGTGTTTTGTTTTTTACATTTGGTGTCAAAAAATCAGGAATTTTATTCTGAGGAGGGGCATGCTACTTTTATTCATGTGCTGTAAGCAGGGGGCGCCGGAGCCGAGCCGCTCATTACATATTCATATATTCACTGCACGCGATCGTTACGATCGTGTGTAGTGAATATACGCTCCCCTGCTGGCCCCCCCGGGGGGCAGCCTGTGCTGCCTGGCACCCGGGGAGCCCACCTGCCCCCCACAAACGTTCAGGGGCAGGCAGAGAGACTTCCATCTCTCTGCCTGGCACCCTTCTCAGGCTCCCTGCGGCAATCGCCGCAGGAGCTCATATTCGCCTGTCAGGGGCAGCGAGCCCCTGACACGTTGAATACCGGAGCCCGCCGGCTCCGGAACGTGGCGAATGTGCAGCGAATCCTAAAAAGGATTCGCTGCACCTCGCAGGTATTCTCATTGAATACCGCCCATTGCCGTGACAGTCAGGACAAACGTTCTAGTTATCGGGACATGCAGACTATCCCACAGAATCTGAACAGCTCCACTAAAACCGGGAGCCTTGGAAGTTGTCCAACCGCAGTGTGTAGGATGTTTCCAGCATTTGTTTGGCCACACTAATTTGGTAGAATATTATGTAGGCACGCCTGCGTTTTCCCTGCCATTTCCAGCATTTATTTTTTTAACACGCCCATGAAAAGGTCGGTTCCCACTCCCACACGCCCACTCCCTGTGAATCCCATTGCTTACGACCAGCGAACAGAAAAATTTGCAGTACTTGATTGCAGCTGGGCGCCTTGTGGCCCCGCCCATACGCATGCACAATGCATCGATAATCGTCCGATGCGTAAATTCGCAGACGTGCAATCACGTCTGAATCAGACCCCATGTCCCAAGGTTTTACATAAATCAGCATATTTGGAACCCTTCACCAACCCCCTCTATAAATAGTACATTGAATTACATAAATTTTCTTGAAAAAAAAAATATCTGTTATTGTAATCAACTATTTCATTAGATTTTGGCAAGCGTGGATTCATACACACATGAGACCAAGAACTAGAAGTGAGAGATTGATACAAAGGAACTGAATGTATATGGGTCATGCTGACAGGTCTGACACTGGGGAGAATCGGGTGGAATGGGTGATTCGTGCAGCTATATATTCACCAAAGGACGGCGGTGCGCTGTAGAATGTAACTCTGCTGATCAGTACTCAGGGATAGAACAGCCTCGCTGCTGTTTCAGGTGGAAAGGCTAAAGCTTCACAGACTGTACGGAGCAATGTATCATATATATATATATAATAAAACTCTTTTGAAGAAATTTGGAAGAGTGTAATAGTTGGTTGGGGACTTAAATGACGCAGTAGTGACTATAACATTTGATGTGTAAACACAATGAAACCCAATAATCTCTGGATAACATGGCTATGAAAATAAAATAATTCATCTTGTACAAGCAGGGGCGTAGCGAGGGCGGAGCCGGTGGAGCACAAGCTCCGGGCGCCGGAAGATATCAGGGCACCGTAGCCGTGCCGGCACCGCCAGATCGCCTGCTATAGACGTGCTGCTATTTAAAATTCACGTCTCCCGCTGGACCGCTAGCCAATAGGCGCTTGCGGTCCAGCAGCCAATCAACTGGTGGCTGCTGGACCAGGAGCGCCTATTGGCTAGCGCAGCCCAGCGGGAGATGTGAATTTTAAATAGCAGCACGTCTCTCGGACACAGTGGGGAGCCGGCAGGCCTGGCGACAGGGGGGGGGGGGGATTGGGTGAGCGGATTGCACCACTGCTTCTGGGGGGGGGTCCGACCGCACACACACACACACGCTCGCACGCTGCATCTGTTAGCTCGGACGGTGCTGACTGCACACTGCCCCTGACAGCTGGAGGTTGAGGGGGGGTGCGTGGTCCCCCCCGGCTGCTGGCTAAGTAAGGAGTACTACCACCCACCCTCCCTGCTCAACACTACTACTCCCTCCCACCCTCACTCCACACTACTACTTCCACCTTCCCTCCCTGCTCTGCACTATCACTCCCACCCTCCCTGCTCCGCACTATTACTCATTCCTATTACTCATTCCCTCATCCTTGATAGGGGAGGGGGGCCCCACAGATATCAGTGTAGGGGCCCCATGATTTCTGTTGCCGGCACTAGGAGCAGGCGGGGGAGCCGTGGGCAGGGGAGCTGGCGGTGCATTGAATTGAAAATAGCTGCGGGGAGCCGGGAGCGGGCTGCTGCACAGTTCTGTCCCCCTTGGCAACGAGCAATTTCAGTCCCCCTTGGCAATGAGCAATTTCAGTCCCCCTTGGCATCAAGCATGAAGCCTATGGCATCGAGCATGTAGGTAAGTGGCACTTATGTGTCAAATGTGTAATGGGCATTACGGTTTGTTATATAGTATGTAATGGGCATTACGGTGTGTTATATAGTATGTGATGGGCATTACGGTGTGTTATATAGTATGTAATGGGCATTACGGTGTGTTATATAGTATGTGATGGGCATTACGGTGTGTTATATAGTATGTCATGGGCATTATGGTGTGTTATATAGTATGTAATGGGCATTACGGTGTGTTATATAGTATGTAATGGGCATTACGGTGTGTTATATAGTATGTAATGGGCATTACGGTGTGTTATATAGTATGTGATGGGCATTACGGTGTGTTATATAGTATGTCATGGGCATTGCGGTGTGTTATATAGTATTCAATGGGCATTGCGGTGTGTTATATAGTATGTGATGGGCATTATGGTGTGTTATATAGTATGTCATGGGCATTACGGTGTGTTATATAGTATGTCATGGGCATTACGGTGTGTTATATAGTATGTAATGGGCATTACGGTGTGTTATATAGTATGCGATGGGCATTACGGTGTTATATAGTATGTGATGGGCATTGCGGTGTGTTATATAGTATGTAATGAGCAGTACGGTGTGTTATATAGTATGTAATGGGCATTACGGTGTGTTATATAGTATGTCATGGGCATTACGGTGTGTTATATAGTATGTCATGGGCATTACGTTGTGTTATATAGTATGTCATGGGCATTACGGTGTGTTATATAGTATGTAATGGGCATTACGGTGTGTTGTATAGTATGTGATGGGCATTACGGTGTGTTATATAGTATGTGATGGGCATTACGGTGTGTTATATAGTATGTAATGGGCATTACGGTGTGTTATAAAGTATGTAATGGGCATTACGGTGTGTTATATAGTATGTAATAGGCATTACGGTGAGTTATATAGTATGCGATGGGCATTGCGGTGTGTTATATAGTATGTGATGGGCATTACGTGTTATATAGTATGTGATGGGCATTACGGTGTTATATAGTATGTAATGGGCATTGCGGTGTGTTATATAGTATGTCATGGGCATTACGGTGTGTTATATAGTATGTAATGGGCATTACGGTGTGTTATATAGTATGTAATGGGCATTACGGTGTGTTATATAGTATGTAATGGGCATTACGGTGTGTTATATAGTATGTGATGGGCATTACGGTGTGTTATATAGTATGTGATGGGCATTACGGTGTGTTATATAGTATGTAATGGGCATTACGGTGTGTTATATAGTATGTGATGGGCATTGCGGTGTGTTATATAGTATGCAATGGGCATTACGGTGTGTTATATAGTATGTGATGGGCATTACGGTGTGTTATATAGTATGTCATGGGCATTACGGTGTGTTATATAGTATGTTATGGGTATTACGGTGTGTTATATAGTATGTAATGGGCATTACAGTGTGTTATATAGTATGTAATGGGCATTACGGTGTGTTATATAGTATGTAATGGGCATTACGGTGTGTTGTATAGTATGTGATGGGCATTACGGTGTGTTATATAGTATGTGATGGGCATTACGGTGTGTTATATAGTATGTTATGGGCATTACGGTGTGTTATATAGTATGTTATGGGCATTACGGTGTTATATAGTATGTAATGGGCATTACGGTGTGTTATATAGTATGTCATGGGCATTGCGGTGTGTTACATAGTATGCGATGGGCATTACGGTGTGTTATATAGTATGTCATGGGCATTACGGTGTGTTATATAGTATGTCATGGGCATTACGGTGTGTTATATAGTATGTCATGGGCATTACGGTGTGTTATATAGTATGTAATGGGCATTACGGTGTGTTGTATAGTATGTGATGGGCATTACGGTGTGTTATATAGTATGTGATGGGCATTACGGTGTGTTATATAGTATGTTATGGGCATTACGGTGTTATATAGTATGTAATGGGCATTACGGTGTGTTATATAGTATGTAATGGGCATTACGGTGTGTTATATAGTATGTAATGGGCATTACGGTGTGTTATATAGTATGTAATAGGCATTACGGTGAGTTATATAGTATGCGATGGGCATTGCGGTGTGTTATATAGTATGTGATGGGCATTACGGTGTTATATAGTATGTAATGGGCATTACGGTGTTATATAGTATGTAATGGGCATTGCGGTGTGTTATATAGTATGTCATGGGCATTACGGTGTGTTCTATAGTATGCGATGGGCATCATGTGTGGCCTTATGTGTAATTGGCATTATGGTATGTGGCTTTATGTGTAATTGGAATAACAAAGTTCGCTAAAATGTGCAATGGGCATTACGGTGTGTGGTATAAGGTTGGGCCACGCCCACTTTTCACTGCGCAGGAGCATCACCTTCTACAAATTGAGGGGGCGCGAAACATGCCCTTGCTCCGGGTGCCGTGGCACCTAGCTACACCACTGTGTACAAGATTAGCTTAAGCCTTAAATTGTTCAGATAAGTATTAAACACATATATTATTATTATCATTATTCTTATTGTTATTATTATTATTATTATTATTAATAATAATGGTATTAGATATTATCCCCAATGCTACCTCTTTCTCTTTCAATATCTCTCTCCCTCCTGTCTCTCTCTCTCTCCCCCTCCTGTCTCTTTCTCTCCCTCCTGTCTCTCGCTCTCTCCCTCCTGTCTCTCTCTCACTCCTGTCTCTCTCTCTCCCTCCTGTGTCTCTGTCTCTCTCTCTCTCTCTCTCTCCCTCCTGTGTTTCTTTCTCTCTCTCTCCCTCCTGTCTCTCTCTCTCTCTCGTGCGGACACGCTCTCACCTCTCTCTCTTTCTCTTCTTCATGTTTATCTACAGCATCTTTTTCCCCTCCAATTTCTCCCCCTCCTACTTCCCCGCATCTGTGTAATTCTGTAATTCTCTACCATTGGTGCAGCAGGTGCATTGCACCGGGGCCCCTGCTGCCAACCACTGATTTTATTGTGTAGATTATCATCATGTTACCTTTTCACATATTCCATTATAAGAACTATATATGTATATATATATATATATATATATATATATATATATATATAATTATATTATCCCTAATCCCTATTATATCTCTAATACCCCTTTTAAACCAAAGAAATAACCCTTCCCAATAGTTGTGACCCTGGATTAAATACCCTCTTAGTCTTAGCCACTTTCTTAAAATTTGGTACTTGTGTATTATCACGGCGCCCACGAAATCGACCGAAAATTGGCCGCAAATCGCATGCAAAAATCGGATGCGATTTTGCGGCCGATCTTTTGCCCGATTTTCGGCCGATTTGCATGCTGTTCCATCATTGCACGACTTGCACACCCCCGATTTCCATCGTATAGCATCGCATGCAATATAGTGGCATGTGATGCATGCCATGCGATGCATGTGAAGCGATTAGATTTGTAATTGTACAATCACCCTGATGGGTGCTTACAATGTTAAATGCACCCCCATTGTCAACACCACCCCCACTATCAACGCCAACCCGAAGCGTGGCAGCGGTACGCGTCCTTTCGACCTTTTCATACCCCCACTATCCACGTCGGCGCGGAGTCGATTTTAGATAGTGTGGCGAGCGCAGCGAGCCACCGAGCCCGAAGCGCGGCGTGGGGACGCGGAATACATGTAAAGTAATCCGCGGGGCTCGCAGGGCTCGCCACGCTTCAAGCTCGGTGGCTCGCTACGCTCGCCACACTATCTAAGTTCCACTCCATGCCGACGTGGATAGTGGGGGTATGAAAAGGTCGGAGGATGCGAACCACCGCCCCTCGCGGGCTTGCTGCGCTCGCCGCGCTTCGGGTTGGCGTTGATAGTGGGGGTGGCGTTAACAATGGGGGTGCATTTAACATTGCGAATCACATCGCATTGCATGCCACTTGCTGGCATGCAATGCTATGCGATATTTAATTGTACAATCAGGGGCATTTTCCCGAAAATCACATCGCATACCATTGCATAGTACCTGGGGGTGTGCAAGGATGGAATAATATGCAAATCGGCAGGAAATGGCCGAAAATCGGCAAAAAAATCGGCCGAAAATCGGACGCAAAATCGCATCGCAGATCGAATCGGCCAAAAAATCGGCCGATAAATCGGATGCGATATCATATGCGATTTAGATGAAATCGGGCGCCGTGATAATACACAAGTACCTAAAATTTTACTAAATTAAATGTCACATTTAAGTCATTTTTTTCTTTTTGTCTTAGTCAAGAGTTAGTCAGCGGAACTTTACTAAAATATTTTAATCAATAGATAATTGTAATCAATAGATAACCCAAAGCTTTGCAGTTTAATAACTGACTGAGGGGCATATTTATTAAGCTTGGTGAAGTGAAAAATGTCTGGTTTTTATCACCGGCCAATCAGCTCCTACCTGTGAAGTTACAGGCTTGGTTTAAAAAATGACAGTTAGGAGCAGTTTGGGCGGTGATAAAAACCAGACATTTTATCACTTCACTGAGCTTAATAAATCTACCAGTGAGTGATTCTCGTGACAAAGAGTTGTTGTGTAGCCACAGCGCAAGTTAATCTATGGCCAGAGAAGATAGGTAAAACGGGATGGTCTACAGCATGACGGTCAACAGTCATTAGGTCGACACCATTAGGTCGACATGGGTCTAGGTTGGTATGGGAAAAGGTCGACATGTTTCTAGGTTAGAAGGTCATTAGTTCGATGGGTCCTTAGTTCGACAGGTCATTAGTTCGACAGTGTCTAGGTTGAATGTCAAAAGGTTGGCATGGGGTTTTTCACTGTTTTTTGAGCCGAGATGTGTAGACAGGCGGTATTTCATGACCTACCATCCACTAGGGTGTGGTGGGAGAATAAAATAGTGTGGCGATCGTAGCGAGACAACGGTCCGGACACATAGCGAGCGCAGCGAGCGATGCGATGGGATGCAGGGCACTTTAAACTGTGTCCATGTTGACTGTGTTGACATTCAGGTCAAAAAACAGTGTTGAACTAACGACCTGTCGAACTAATGACCTTTCGACCAATAACCATGTTGACCTTTTCTCATGTCGACCTAGACATATGTCGACCTTTTCCCATGATGACCTAATGGTGTCGACCTAATGACTGTCGACCATCATGCTGTAGACCAAATGATCCCAACCCGGTAAAACTGTATAAAATACAGTATTATTAAGTAAAGAATCCAATAAATCAGCCATATCAAAAATACAAGTTGGATGTGTCCAGACGAAAGTTATACAGCCTTTCTGTCTGGTCAATATTCATCATGACAGAATGGACTAATGTTTTGCTTGATTAAGCTGGCGTTGAGTCCAGTGAAATGCGTTGGTGCATCACTCAGAATCAGTACTGTTTGACCATCCATTGCTGTTGGACCTACCTGCTGATTTCGCTGACCACCCAGTCCCCCAAAGTGTGGATCTCTTTGGCTGAATCAAACCTGGTATTATCTGGATACAAATTGCTCAGAGGTTGTAGTATCTCCCAAGCCATCTAATACTGCTTTCACATTGCAGAAATGGGTAATGACACTGTATTCTTAAATGGGACTTTAAAACGGGTCTGAGCCTTGAGACCTTTCACATTGCAGGTGAAAACCGTTTTAAAATTCATTTAATACCATTCAAACATTCAACCCGTTTAAGAGGGACACGTTTCAAGCCATTGAAATAGAGCTGTTCAAACTGCCAAAAACACGGCTTTAAAACGTGTAGGACTCTGCTTTTTAACCGTGTTGAAATACCGGTTAACTTTAACCGGTAAATCAACTCTGGCACTTTCACATTGAAGCCTTAAACGTTTTAAAATGGAAAAAAAACAGCAATATACCGTTTTAAAAGTGCGATGTGAAAGGGGTATAATTGGCACTCCCTCATACAGCTCCCAGGATAAAAATGCTGTGTGGACTCCATCATAAAGTGGGACTACTGCGATTGTGGACAGTGCAGGTTATATACTGACCTCAACTTTGGGTCAATTCATCAATCCTACAGTCTGGTTGTATCTGATGCTGTTTTTTATTGTGTTTTTTTTTATTGGGTTATACAGTATGCTTTATTAAAACTGCATTTTAAATTGATTCACCCGTTTTTATCATTTACAGCGCTGCTTTTTATTTTGTTTTCTCAACATGGACTAATGTTTAGACAATATTTTTCATTATCGTTAAATTTTAATCACAGAAGCCAATATTTTTCCCAACCATTCCCCGTTACAGGTTGTTCTAAAGCAGGGAGGCCACCACAAAGTTCCCCCATTCATGCAAGAATTGCGGGTTATTTGGCAATGGGCGTGTAAGAGAATGGGATTTGACGGGATAGATCCGGATACATATATTTTCTCCATGACCCAGCTTTCCAGTTTAAACGCAAACCAGGGAGGGAGATTATGGGAGCACTATGGAGTTAATGCTGTGGGTCAGGTCTTTGAGGGGAATGTGTTGAAGCCCTTTTCTCAGCTGCAGTTGGAATTTGCACTTCCTAAACATATGTTTTATAGGTATCTGCAGCTGAGAAGTGCCTTAGCGCAAGAAAGTCGTATGAAACAAATTGTGTTGGCCGAATCCCCTCTGAAAACATTTGTGAAAACCATAGGGAATAGAAAAACTCTTTCTAAATGGTATAAATTTCTTATGATTAGTACACAAATAGACAATGGAGATGGATTGATTAATAAATGGTTGGTAAATATCCCAGAGATTGATAGTGAAGAATGGAGAGTAGCGTTAGAGGCCCCTCGCATGTCTACTAATTCTGTGAGAATCCAACAAGTTCAGCTAAATATCCTCTACCGTACATATCTTACACCTGATAGGATTTTAAAATTCTCACAGGATTACTGTAGTCGGTGCCCGAAGTGTCATAATATCAGTTGTGGGTTTTGGCATTTATTATGGGAATGTTGTGAAGTACAGAAGTTTTGGCAGGATGTTGGTGGGGTACTTATGAGTATTGGGTTAGAGGCTGAGGACCTTCGCCCTCTGACAATTATTCTAGGGGTATGGCCGCGCTCTGTACCATCGGGTTTCCGACAGCTGTTGATAAACTTATGTGCAATAGCAAAGGTCATTATCGCCCGTAGGTGGATGGTGAGAGAAAGCCCAGGAGTCCAGGAATGGATCGCCCTGGCCAATTCAAACATGATGCACGAACGTTACGTGTACTCTTCCAGGAACGCTGTAGATAAATTCTACGTTATATGGGAGAGGTGGTATTATTCAAAATACTATACTAGCTAGGTTCTAATCTCAGATGTTTTTATTTTTTTTTTTCTTCCTCTTCTATCGGTCCTTAGGTTTTTTTTTTGAGGTTGGAATTTTCACTCCAACACACCTCACATAATCAAAAATAGGGGGAAAAGACGCCCTAGCACACGTAAAAACACTTTAAACAGGAAAAACTTTAATATGAATGTTAAAATGGTCAAAGCAAGTTTAGAAAATTCCTAGATAATTTATGTCATACACTATTGGTTGTTAATGGGGACGGGAGGGGGGATGGCGGGTTGGGGTAGTTCACTAGTACACTAAAGGAAATTCTTCTAATTATGAAGAGAAGAACCATATAACTGTCCACATAAAAGAGTTCGGTGGTTTATAAATAAGGGGAACTTTAGTTCTGCATCAATGCGGGCACGCTTACACACAGGGTAGTTAGGATTTTTTATTTTTTTTGGGGGGGGGGGTAAGGGGCGGGGAGATGAGGAAGGTAAAGGACGAACTTAGCTGAGTTAATTAATGATTAATCAGTTGGAATCTAGCTCCTGGAAGTATGTTTGCACGTAACGGCCAGTGTATGATATAAAGGAGATTAATTTGATATTGTGTTTACTGTAGGACATACTGGTCTGCTTATTACATTAGTCCTGGTTTTTCAACGGATTCGATTGAGAATATCCTTATGCTGCACTATATTATGTTTGTCGTATGTTAGAAGAATTTGTCATATTGTAATGTATTGTTTTGTTGAGGTGAATGTATTGAAATTGTCAGAAAATTTCAATAAAAAGAATATAAAAAAAAAAAATTTTAATCACAGAAAAAACCCTCGTCGACGAATAGTTTTAGTCAAAATTTTCGTCAACGAAATTAACGCTGACTGGAACTATGGCCCTTATTCAGATCTGATCGCAGTACAAATTTGTTTGGAAAAATGGGCAAAACCATGTGCACTGCAAGTGGTGCAGATGTAACATGTGCAGAGAGAGTTAAATTTTTGTGGGCGGTGCTGAAACTGAAATCTAAATTGCAGTGTAAAATTAATGCAGCCAGTATTTACCCTGCACAGAAACAAAATAACTCCCACAAATCTAACTCTCTCTATACAGGTTACATCTGCCCCACCTGCAGTGCACATGGTTTTGCCCATTTTCCAAACAAATTTGTACTGCGATTAGATCTGAATCAAGGCTAATGTGACAAATCAATGCTGAACTTGAACCACTGAAAGATTTGTTCATTATTTTTATATACATGCCACTTTCTTGACTGTCCTTTTTCCTTTTCTTCATTATTGGAGAGACATCTACCCAGCGTGGTGTATTTCCTTAAACTCATCACCTTTTTTTCTACATAAAACTATTGTGTGTGTGTGTGTGGGGGGGGGGTTTCACCAAAAGTTATAGGGTCTCAGGAGTTGGTGAGGTGCATGTACCCAGTCTCCCAAATACTCAAAAATATTGGCTGTTCCGTGTAGATAAAATCATTTACTGAATACAGACAATAGTACAAATTTTGGAGGTCTATAAGGTGCTCCATAAGGCAAGAGGTGCAGCTGTGCCAGGTTGCAGGGGTTTGTACCATTAGTGCCCATTGGCACATGGCTTGAAGTGTGCCTGGGTTGGCACTATGCAGTTTTGAGAGTTGCTGCAGGGTATCCCAATAAAGTAGTATTAGTATGCACTGGTCCCTCTGCTACTTGTGTCCCCTCTCCTCATCTTGACATGATAATGTCTATATGGTTGGGCAGCAGTTATTGCCCCTGCTATGTCCCTCTTAATGTGTTCCAAAGCCAGAAATAAATAGGCATAAGAGTGCGGACAAGGGAGAAAGTATCTAATATCGGTTCAGGAATTTAACTCCAAATATTAGAAATCTCAGGTCAGTGCCACCAGATACTAATAATCTCATGGGTACAAGATACCGTCTAGAAAACACATTTTATAATTTTTTTTTAAATTATAGAGAAAATGAAGACCCCTTTGGGGCATCCAAACATTTTTTCTTGGACTGACTTATGACGAAAATGACTTTGTTCCAAGGACCACTAAGTTTTTCTAACAGTTTGCCTCCCAGCATTAGGCAAGGAATCTTTGTGGATAAAATCTAATTCTTCTAAATGCTACAACTAATGCAAACATCTTGAAACAAATGTATTTTCAATGTCGATATTCCCCGTCAACTTTTCTCCTCCTTCTTTTGCTGCCACCATCACACAGTTAGTGAACACTTTGATCTAAAAGAAAAAAAAACATAAGAAAACACAATTTACTGCAGCTAAATAAAAAAAGTGAAATATTCAGCATAAGCAGGCATAAGACCATAGGCGTGCACAGGGGGGGTGCCGGTTGTGCCCAGGCACCCCTTAATGCCCAACACTTCCACACCCCCTCGCTGCTGCATCCAGCCTCTAACCCACAGTGGGCTGCATGCATATTCTGTTGGCGGTGGCCCCTCCAAAAATGGCCACTGCCTTGGATGAGACAGACTCTAGAGGTCCGTCTGTGTCCCTATTTCTACTGTGTGTAGGTGGAATGATTCATTCTGAAGACCATTTACATAAATAAGTCACCTATTTAGTTTGCATTGTTGTCTAGTAAGTGGTGATAGACATGCTCGGTAGGCGGTAATGGACACGCCCCTCCAATGGCGCACCCCCTAAGAAATTGGGCTATGCACGCCTACACATAAGACAAAGGGCCAGATGTACCAAGCATCAAAAACTGATAAAGTGGAGAGTCATAAACAACCGGCCAATCAGCTTCTACCTGTCATTTTTCAATCCCAGCCTGTAACATGACAGTTACAACCTGATTGGCCGGTTGTTTATCACTCTTCACTTTTTTTAAGCCAGATGGGGCTGGATGGTGGACTGGATTCCAGCATGGGTGAGACACGTTTTGCCCACAATCTGTAGTTTGGCCAATGTACCCTAGACAATGGGGGCCTGATGTAGGTCTCCCTGTAATAGCGGCTCATATAAGCAGCAGCGATATCCACTCCAGCTATGTCCTATTCATAGAAGAACATAAACAGAAGTTTCTACTTATACTTTGTTGTATGGTAAAAGTCAGCAAGGGCTTGGCAGCCACCAGAATTCTGGGTCCTATTCCTGGTTACTGGCCACGGATGACCAGAGACCACTCCAGTGTTTGGGCATACCCACCTTGACCTAATCCAGCCACTTTTACTGTAGCCATTCAGCTTACTGTATTCAGTCCCATAACCTTGAGTATAAATCCTGCTTCTATATAAGTCCTGTGGAAGATCTACCAAAGGTGAGATCAAATTGAGCGCTGATGTGAGGTGCCGCTAGAAAATAAAGAAAAGCAGCCGCTTGGAAAGGGGTATAGTCAACCCCTATACATAATATAGACCAAAGAACAAAAACGTTTAAGCAGCGCCGGGTTTAGTACATGAATACATCAGTAGGGTTTGTCTGTAAATTAAAACATATTTATTAAAACAGATAACATAACACTAAATGCTAAAAATAATAATAAAGATTGGAAATAAAAAGGGTTTCTTTGATAAATCCCTGATCCAGTGATTGAAGATCAGTTTTTTTAGGAGCAGTCACTTTAATCAAACTGTTGTTAATTCAGAGATGCTTTATGGAATCCTATTGGTTGTTTGGTGTACACTGAATTATAGGCACTTATATTGAGAGGGTCTCACCACTGCGGGGCGTGCTTGGGTATCTTGAGTATCAAGGTTGGATGGAGCTTTTTAGAGTGGGGTGGGAGCTCCTGGAAACACTGACGCATTTCGCTGAGTTATGTCAGCTTTTTCAATATAAGTCCTATCTTTATCTATTAAAAATATTAAATATCGATTTACAGAGAATATTTCAGTCATACACATCAGTACCTGCCACAGTATAGTTTAGACTCTATATTCCCCATCCCAATGGGATGAGAAATTGGGTGAAAAGTGCCCAAATCCTATGTGCCTAATCCCCGATTCTGATACATGCGCGGCCCTGTGCGCAAAATATTGGTATGGTGCCCACTGAATTCTAGATACACTACTGGATATAACTCATTTATACAGTGAAGTCATGCCCATTTATACACTGATAAAACCATGACAGGACAAAACAGCAAATGACCTTCTGCCCAGGCAGAGTGTGTATTAATGACAAATGCCAGTGATTGGTGAAGCATAGAACAGTATAAGCCATGCACTGCATACTGCACTACTATACAGATGTGGTCATATATTCAGTGTATTCAGAGACAGCCTTAAACACAGGCAACCTAGGCAAGTGCCAAGCATAGGTCATAATAATTATTGTGTGACCACACCCCTTACCAGCAAGAATACACCCCTTTGATGGCCACACCATTAGCACGCGCTTAAAACATACTTACCTACCCTCCTGGAATGGCTGGGAGGGTCCTGAAAATCGGGTCCCCCTCCCGGCCTCCCGGAAGAGTAGACTCCAGTACTTAGCGGGGCCCCCTGCATTAGACTCCACCCCCCCCCCCTCCCTCTGTTGGTCAAATTGTGTCATTAAGTACCAGCTCCCTCTCCTAAGAGTCGCAAATCGTGGCATTTAACCGGAATGGGGGCAGGGCTTGATGCCATCAAGCTCCGCCCCCGGAAACAGCTGCTGTGAGACCAAAGGAGACAAGTATAATGTGAGCAAGTAATATGTGAGCAATTGGCAACAATGCTCTTGTAAGGGGAGCAGTGATCTCTGGCTCCCCACAACTCCCCCCCCCCCCCCCCCACACACACACACACATAGAACATTACCACCCGCGGGGAAGGGACAGTGGGACAGTCTCCAAATAGAAGGACTGTCCCAATGCAATCGGGACAGTTGGGCGGTGCTTACATAGGGCGTGACATTGGTCAGGGTAGAGACTAGATCCCCTTCAGTTTTGATTACAGGATGTGATATTCAGTGAGGGCGGAAGTTGTTAGATGCCCTCACATCGTTTTTTATTTTATCTGTAATTCACCTAGGTGTCGGTTATTTTATTTTTGTTTTAGCTGCATTGTACCCTCGCAGGCTCGCTACGCTCGCACGCTTCACTCGCCACCAGTGGCGTAACTATAAATTTTGCTCCCCCCTGCCAAAAAGTTTGTGGCGCCCCTCCAAGCTCCTCTCCAGCATGTTTCCCCAGCGTGTGACGTGATAATGTCACACGCATAAAGGAGAAGCTGAAGCAGGAGAGAGGAAGAGAGACCAGCAGACACTGCTGCTTCCCTTGGCTCCGACGCATCCCAGGCCGCCCTAGCACGCCCATCCGCCCGCCCATCCTGTACACAGTAGCCAATAGCCAGCTCTGTTTACAGTCAATTGAATCAGTGGGGGATTTGTCATCTCTGCCATGGACCCACCCGCACTGCACCTGACTCGCCTCCAGTGCTCAGTCAGTGGGCAGCGGCAGGCAGCAGCATGTCAGTATGTTGAGCGGGTGCCGGCGCCCACACAGACCCTGCTGCTGCTTCCTCCCCCAAGCGGCTGCTGGGGCTGCCTTACAGTAGTTACGCCACTGCTCGCCACAGCTTTATATTCCACCTCCAGGTATACGTGGACCCAGGGTATGATGGGAAAATTGTCAAAACTGAAGGGGATCTAGACACTACCCATTGGGGTGAGGTGGGGGGGGGGGGGGGTGTCAGGGCTGCCTCTAAGTAAAATCCTTATGTGTTTGTATTTATAGGGCTGACCTGTTAGACATTAAATGATCTCTAGATTAGTTTGCTGTTAACCATTTCCATTTATGTTAATTAGGGTTACAAACTTACATGTAGTTAAACGAAGAATTACGTTTAGTTGACAATGCAATCAGTGATCTGAGGGATCTATTGTAGTTTTATTTTATACATAGGAACATCTTGGATGGAACAGTATTCAGGTTTCATACTTTACAATAAGAAACACCGGTGAATAAACCTGCTCATCTGCTCACGGAAGAAAACTGTCGTTTGCGGATAACCACCGGCAGGTGGCGCTGCAGCTCTTCTATATTCTGTAAGCGGTGGAATAAGCATTAGCGTTCCCTTCCCCCACCGTGTTCCATGAGTGTGTCCAAACTGCTTCCAATGTCCTCTCCATGTCAGCCTCCTGCAGAGATGGCAGCCTCTCTCCGTGCCCCCTCTAAATAGATCTGTCCTTTCCTATAGATAGAGGAGTCATCTAAAGAGGGATTTCCCTGTCCCTAGCAAAATGCCAAAATCTGTGTTCTGCAACAGTCCCCATGCTGATAAAGGCAAGGCAACCTGTAGCTCGCCAGCTGCTGTGGAACTACAAAGTCCAGCATGCAATGCCGGCTTCACAGCAGCTGGAGGGACACAGGCAGCTTAAATAAGCCAGGAATACTGTAGTTTGAACCAATTATAGGATGTCTGTCACCCACAGTATAGGGGTTTACACCTGGGTTGCTGAACACCTATGTTCTCATCAGTGTACTGTAGACTATTGCACATAGTATATAACTGTATTATACCATTCACACAATGCTATCGTGATTTAAGCATCGGTACCCATCAATTATAAGAATGGAGGCATCTCAGCTATGCGAATAAATAAGGTGAAATTAGCTTTAAATATCTGTAGGTGATGCCAGTTGGTGGTAACTAATTATACATAGGGACGTATATGCCTCATAATATTGTAACTGCATAATGCTCACACGCCCCCTCCCATCCCAGAAAAGCCCCCCCTTTAAATGACCTGCTGTGGTGTGTTCTATAAATGATACACTGGAGGCATGCGTGTGTTTGTTTGCCGTTAACACACTTTGCTTTTGAATTGTGGGTTTAATGACTGTCACTCTTGTTGTGCAGTGCCATGTTTTCTGCTAATATGTATCATATATATATGAATCTTATACCCAATTATAGTTACAGGACAGCGTAGAAATATACAGCCAAAAGACAACTATGATAAGATTTCCTTGCAGGTTTGTTGTGATCAATTGGTGTTGTGTTTCCAAATATTTTAGGCACTTCTGCAGATTATAGGTGAGATGTAGATGTGTATTGTGTGGTGGCGTTTATGTAGTTTACTATGATAGGCAGATGATCCTCTGTCCTTGTTATTTTTATATATATATATATATATATATATATATATATATATATATATATATATATACACACTGCAGTACACAGAACATCATTAGATGACATCAGAGATGGTATTTATTATAATGTAACAGGAGTCTGGTGACCGATTACTACACTCACAGAAGTGGATGTCCGGTGATCACATAGTTAATTTGGGTGAATTGGAAGAAAATAAAGATATATTCAGTTTTTTAGATGTTTAATGGACGGACCAACTGTGCACATCCATCAGCGATATCTAGAAGTCAGTATTGTAATGTACATGGAGGTGTAATACCCACCTGGTGGGAGCTAGGGTCTTGCTGTGTGGGATCAGAACCTTAATGAAGCAAAATAAACGCGAGTGGGATTTTATACACAGACAATTAACAGCAGGGATGTATATCACGTATGAATGATAGGGAAGGGGAACATGTGCGTTTCTGCAGATCTATACACAGAACGTAGCTCTACCTTGTGTGTGGTCTTCATACATTAAACGTGGATTTATGTGCATGGTACTCTAAAAATCACGGGTGGGCAGGCATAAACTGTACCTACTAACAATCACGCGTGGGGCTGTAGCTGACCCAAAAGACTCCTCATCATCTATTCTGTTGTGTTCTCCATTTGGTAACGGGTTTTCTTTTTGTTTGTTTAGTTTTGTTTTTTATACAGTTTATTATTATTATTTTTTTGCTTTTATTGTATAATTATATATGTCATTTCTCCAGCAATGTCATGGAAGCGAGGACTGCAAACCATTTTATTATTAAACTCAAATGCTGCAATTAGTAGTAAAACGTTTCCCTCCGGATATATATCCCTTTTGGAAAGCAATGTTGTAATGTAACGGGATCAAGGTGTATGAGCAATCCGGCCAGGGGAACACAACATTTGGGCTCTCCTCTCCTCACATCCACCCAGACTTCGGTCTCTGTGTATAAATATAGTTATTTATGTTTTCATCAAAATATTAGAAAATTCATTTATACTCCGCAATTCCCAGATGTCTTGTAGGAGCCCAACATATGAGACGATTTGCAAGCAGTTAACTGTTGCAATTTCTGTGCTGATTGCATTGTTTTTACAACTTGCACATAACTCAATTAAGAAGAGCACAGGCTGGTGAATTACCTGTCCTGTACTGGATCCACATCAGTCCCTTATTTACTGTACAACTTCCAGAGGTGTTATTATCAGGAACAGAATATTGCACGAAGTGCTAACTGCCCGATGCGTCATGGCGCAAATACCCCTCACAGCCAATTTATTTTCTCTTTGTTCAACCCCAAACTATTAAATGCTAAAATTCACTTTAGCTCTCACATCGCCACTCTGCAAATAACGGAAACAGAAGTTTGGATGGGACCCCAGATTCTTATATGCTTAGGAAGTCTCCTGGGTCTATTAATTCGTTCTGTAGTGGAGGTTTGTGTGCATTCTTGCAAAGCTGTATATTATATATTATATTATATTATTGCCGATACATGTTATAGAAACAGTTTGGTTTTTTTCAAAGATAGAGGCGCATTCACAATTCAGAATTTGAATCTATAATTATATCTATTTAATTGTTATGTAAATTGCAAAATTAGATTAAAAAAATTAGAAACAGACAGATCATCTTTAGACAAATAGGTCAATTATTTTTATTGCGTAAAAATGTACATACTGAATTCAATAAACTACATATTGCAAATATATTTTTGGGCATTAAATATTGATTCGTACATCAATAAATTGGTCATTAATCATTTTCTAATCAGGTCATAATTCGTAAATAAATTCCTTATGCTTTACATTATATCATTGTTATTTTGCCAATACGTTATCGCTAATATTACAAACATACCTAATAAAGATAATCCTTAATAATTCGTTTGTTTCAATCAATTACAAAACATTTAAACATCAGGTTGCTTGTTATCCCGTTCATTGATAAACGGTTGAAAATAAATGCAGAAATTCCATTCGACAATTGTGTCGTGTCTATCGGATCGTACTGCGATATCGGTTATGACGAAAGCACAAATAGATTGGCACCGATATCTATCAGAAGGGTGTTTAAATAATAATTACGTACATTATTGAAATAAATGAACTTATTAGCTTTATATATGATTAAGAATTGACCCAGATCTAGCATAAAATCATCGCACAATGGCAATGCATGTGTCTCAATAATAAATAACTGTGAATAATATAATTACCAGCAAGTGACAGGTCAGTGAATATGGGTAAACTTACTGATGGATGCAGAATGATCAATACCATGATCTGATATCTGATTTTTCATAATAAGATATCTCCAGAACTGATATACAGATTGTAGATGAGATTTAAATCAGTCCGCGATGAATAAAGTACCGGCAGCTATAATAACCCACATATATCACATTACATTGATTTTCGTTACATTGTATAAAAGGTTCTGTGGAGCTGGGTTACATGTAACACTTAGGAAAGGTGTGAGTATTTTGCCAACTACATAAAAGCTTTTATCGTCCTTTTTCAATGCTAGACAATACAATAGCCCCTTGCTGGCTAAACTGTAAATGGTGGTAATTGAATGTATCAAGCTTCACTTTTGGCAAATACAAAGTAACACGATAAAACTCACTTCCATTCTCCAGGGTCGGTCTGTACTGTTGTATTAGGCGGAAGGATAGGGAATATGTGTAATCTGTTCCTTCTAGCTGTATGTTGCCTTATTGGAATAATGCATGTTTTTTATATGGTGCAGATGAGTTAAATCCCCCCCCCCCCCTCTCCCCCCAAACATAGATGGAATTTGCAATTTGATATAAACACTTACTGCAGAAAGTAGCTAGCTGGGACATGTGTTCTACCAACAGCCCAGCAATAATATGACTGTATAACACAGATATTGTACAGATCTCAGGAATAATGTTTTGATTGCAAGGATCTAGAAATAATTCCGAGCAGAGCACTATATAAAATAACCCCCCCAAAGCTGGCATGGCATGGCACACAGAATTAGTTATATATAAATAGCTTTTTAGCCATCCAGTAACTGATCAGTGTTATAGAGTAAGGGGATTTTCTTGCTTTACCAATGGGGCATCTATTTCCCAATGCAAAGGCCACTTTAGGTTGGGAGGTGTAAAATAGGGTCAGGTCCCTTTAAGACCCAGTTGCTATCCAAACAGAAGTAAACACCGCGAGCCATTAGGCAAGCGGCAGAGCGGAGTGGGCGTGGCCAGGGGCAGGGATACAAAGTTACAACTGCGAACGTTCCACAGATGGGCGTGTCCCGGGAGATGTTTGCAGCTGGAGGGCGGGGCTAGGGGAGCAGGCCACTCAGTGCTGATATGTGATGGATCTCAGAGGCTGATCTCAGACTTGCACCAAACTCAGCAAAGAGTGAAAGCTGGAGAGAGGAGAATCCAGGGGGGGAATCAGGGAGCACAAGGGGGACTACAGCCCACAGGACTACTCCAACACACAGCAAGCTTC